>NC_092073.1:21817500-22117500 GCF_039877785.1 Chaetodon trifascialis
ATGCTCGAGCTTTTCTGAAGTGTTCACTCATGTAACACTCACCATTGAAAGAAGGACGAGGCTGGATCCTGGCTGTGCCACAGAAACCATGAAAACTGTCTGTAGGCACCACACGTCCCTCTAATGATGTTTTCAACCTACATGATGTTTGTGGTAATTTGCTCGAGTGTTCCACAAAGACACTTTTTCTCCCTCACGTGTTCACACAGAAACAGAAGTGTTGGTGTGTTTTTCCCTGCAGCGCAGCTGAGCTTTCTCAAGAATTCATGCCTACACCTATATATAACACACGCATACGTAATGTTCCCAGTATAGATCCAATCCAGCATTTTGGAGCTGAATGTATTTGCTTACAGTACTGCTCTGTCTGTGCAGAGAATACAAGGCTGCATACTTAGCATTAGCTTCCTACTTAGCTTAGCTCACTCAAAGCTAGCTTGAGTCTGTCCAGAATCCAACTACTTGCACCCCTAAAGCTCACAGCTAATGCACTGTATCACGTTTGTTCAATCTGTACAAAAAGCAAAAATGTAAAAAACAAAAAGTTGTGAGTTTAGACACGCTAGTACGCCGACTCTGATTCACCGCTTCCAGTCTTTATTCTGTGCCGTGCTAACTGTCTCATACAAAGGTATGGTCAAAACAACAAGGCCACCGAGCTCAATGACTCAGTTTCTTTTCTTTAACTTCTGTGAGAGTCAGATCTGAGCTGCCTGCATGGCTTTGCACTCCTCTGAAGTCTGCGAGGTAACAAATGAAAGTGAAGGTAAAAGCGGCCTGAGCAGCATGGAGAAAAGCACGGGATAGACGGTTACCGATGGTCTGCCAAAATGGCTGATGGGTAAATGCACAAGCTGGGGGCAGTCAAACTTGTTGCAGCATCTGGACTGATAACGATTTGCTGTAAAGATAAGATAAATCCAGTTTTCTGCTCATTGCATGGTTTCAAAAGTCCATACTTTTTTGACTGGGGTGGTCCAACTGGTGCACTGACTTACGCAGGGGTTGCATGAAGTACGTGCACACACTCATGTTTCAGCCCTAAGAAAGACGAGCTGGGTTTGAATCTGCTTCCACTATGATACCACTGAATGCAAAGTGGACTTTCACCTTGTGTTATTCATGCAAATTTGTGTTTGGTTTGCTTTGGCAGTCCATTTTCATTCATCCCAAACAGTCAATGCAGCAGCATCGCGGCGGCTAGCTGTACCAAGCTAGCAGTGTGTGCGGAGTAAACCTGCACTGTTTGTGCTGCAGCTCAGCTTATGAATGATCTCAACACTTTCAGGCCTGTCTGGTATTTTCCCACAAGCCTCCTGTGCTCCTCTGCATGGTCATGAAGTGGAGTCATAACCCCAGATTAGCGTGAACTGGGGGGGTTGGTCAATGTCTCAACCTTATTTTTCATAAAACTAAAAAATGATCTAAATAAAACAGCAGTAGGACTGAAAGTATCCAGTGTTATTTTACTGCCTTTGCTATTTCAAGAAAAGCGTTCAGCTCGTCCAGTTTTAGCTGGAGTTCAGCTCACGTAACGTGTTTTGCTGCCTTATAATCAGGATCATTCTTAGCTGTGATCAATCATTTCACATTACATTTAATTAGTACTGGTTACGTAACTCTAACCCTGTGAATACATGCGTTTAAATAATGCCTTCAATCTTGACTCTCGAGGGGATAAATTTAACTGTTTCTTTCATGCAGACATGGTTTACTTTGATAAACAGCACTGGCCTGTTCAAGAGAAAAAGTGATTATTCTGATGTTGACTGAAACCAGAAAAAGTCGCTTCCTTGATAGATGATAATGTCATTTTCTTGAGGAGCATGCTCCTCATTAGTTGGCATTTATCATCTTATTCACTGGGCAGCGCAGTGCCGGCACATACGTGGACAGACATAATTACCAAAGGTAACACGGAGAGATTGAAGCATATTTTTCACCTGGAAAAAGACGACGTAGTTCATTGGAGTGCCGGGGAGAGGAAATGAATTTCACAGAAAACTAAGAGTCAGGAAGTTTACTTAAATGTACCTTGCTTAAGTACTGAGGCGCTGTGATTATCTGTCATTAAAGTGATCCAGGTAAATGCAGCCAGTACAGACTGAGACCAGTGGGTTTAGTTCCAGCGTCTGCTCTACAATGGCTCATCTGTTTTTTTGAGCAAACATGTAAAAAGGAAAAAAGGAATCAGTCTTGTTATCAGTGTCATTATGTCAACGAAGGACAATATAATTAAGCTGAAGGCATAATTTGCACCTCAACTTAGTGGGAAGCTGCTAAAGCAACTACAACTACAGTCTTCACCAACTACAGTGTGTTGTTATTGGGTGCTATACATGAAGTATACATGAAAAGAAATACTGCACATAAATACACAATCAATACATTAAATAAATTAATAAATCAAGAATTATTGTGGATCTAAATGAGCTGCTGAACATTCTGCAGTCCAGCAGGTAAAATGAGCCTCCAGAGTCACATGAGAACTCGTAAAATATAAGTAAGTAAGAAGAAACATCTGGTACGATTACATAAGATATATACAGTACTGTGACTTAAGGTCTGTATCGTACTATTAAGTAAAATACATACAGTACTGTTACGTAAAATACATATGATACTATTACATAATTTACATGGTTATATAAAGGAAGATGACGCTGACTAACAACAGGACTTGCTCACCAACTCAACATTTACTTGTAGGACTGCTCTGTATTCATGCAGTTAACCTTTGCGCTTTGTGCATATTTCCTTATTCCTCATTACAGATCCCACTGCTGCATGTGCTGCAAGACTATTAACGATTGTAAAATCAAGGCATGTTTTTCTTTCAAATATTCCCCCTTTGTTCCGCCCATATTAAAACTCAGCGTGTAGAAAAGAACTGAACCGGTGATACTTCCATCTACACAAACTGACAAAATATGTCAATGAAATGAAAGTTTTGTGCAGCCCTGAACATTTTGAACGAGGATGCATCGATATGTGGTTTTACAGTAAACAAAGGGGTATCCAGGGCCTTAAACGGTGAGGCCAAGGGGTCCTGACAAGGCGTCCACCGGTGACGAGATCAACTGGCTCGACTGAAAGGGAAAAACTGAGGCTTTCTACGGGGAGGGATTCTTCTTAGGAGTCAGGCTTTGACTGAATCCTCCAGTGACAACTTGATTGAGTATCAGTGAACACCTGCAGGCAAGAGAGGTGGCTTTGTAAAGTTTGGAGCTTGCTCCCACACAGACGACACAACATTTGCCAGCTTGGATTCACAGCATGAAACCCAACAGTGACCCAGTTACTCAGTGGAAACACAGAATCGAGCCCGGAGACACTTCTCTAATCACTCCTGCAGCGTATGCCACTTCTCCTCCGTCCATCTGTCAAAACATTGCTAATTTTTGCCAAACAAGGCCGAACACACTGTCTTTATTTGTCGCTAGCGTCAGCAGATGTGCGGTTTGTTGTTCCATCCAACGAAGCTTCTCAAAGCCACTTTTTAGGTCTTTGCAGCTTTGTGACGATGCATTTTTCAGGCTTTTTAAAAAGTTTGTTAATCTGAAGAAGGAGGGGAATCTCAAGCCATGAAGGAAAACTTCATCCTTCAGTTTAATCACAAAGAAATATGGAGATACGAGGTTTTCATTGGACAGGAGAGGTGTGAATTAATGCATTTAGTGGAGTAAAAAGTAGAATATTTACCTCTGAGATGCAGTGCATGAAATAGGAATACTTCCAAAGTACATGACTGGTAAATGTACCTCATTACACTCCACCACTGGCAGTTGGTGTTCGGAGGCGAAAGCACAGACTTTAGCTGTTATCCATCATGGAAAACACGTCGCATCGCCTCCACGGCCTGCTTTCATCCAGCTCCGCAGCGTCAGAGTCAGTTTGTGTAACAATTCCCATCCATGTGGAGAAAGCGGGTCATCCTCGTGTCGGAGCGTCAGGTATTCCTCTAATGAGGACAGACTGCTCACTTTTGACTCACGAACATTAACAATTCAATGCTGCACATTCAGACTGTCAATCATCTGCTCCTACCAACATTAATTATTGAAGATACCCATTTATTCACTGTGTATGACTAGACGCTACCATGGTACACTTTACTGTTTATGCCTAATGGTCTTACTTCAGGGGAACTGCGCCAGTTACACATGAAAAGCCTGATAACTAAATCTCCAATCGAAGTGTTGGTGGTGGAGCTGCATTGTGGATTTTGCAGGAAAAAAAAAAATGAATTTTTTAAATCTTTTTTTCTTTCAAGCCGTCCATCATGAGTCCAACAATGTTATGTGGGTGCAATGATGAGTGGGCAGAGTACTCTTTTAACCAACCTGTTTTTGTGAGTGGTCCATCCATCTAAAACCCTCCACCAGCATCACTTTCAGCATCAAGCGCTGCGACGGCGCAGTCTTCAGGTGTGTTGTGTTTCCAGTCAGGTACTGTAGGCAGACAGCCGACTGCGATTGATCTCAAGTGAATCTTAAGGGAGCGTCGCGTGTTGGCGTATCAGAGAGACAGAATCCAGTCCACCACTCAGTCACACCAAAACAATCTAGACGTGCGGTGAACTGTCCCTTTAACCCACGCGGACAAAGATGAATATGGCTCATTCGGCTTCACTTTGTTTTTCTGACATTTGGAAGCATGAAGATTAAGAACGTCCATTAGCTTCACCAGATGTTCCCGTGATAGTCATAGCATGCTCACGGGACTCGCTCATGTGCTGCCTTACCTGTCGAAAAGGGAAATAAAGGAGGACTAGTTGATTCATACCTTTACTCTTCACTATTTTTTGATATTTCAAGGACTAAACGTAATCAAACGATCGAGACAATAATCACCAGACTGATAAATGATTAGAGTGATCGCATCCTTACACAGACTGTACCTGATTTTCGCTGATTGGTGGAGAATCTTGACCTGCTGCCTGATTTAAGTGGGAACTGAGCTGATTTTACACCTAAAGGTCAGCTCACTCATCACAGCCCGCGCTCGTTCAGCCCGTGGAAACGCAGCCTCGTCTACGTCTCTCACAGCGTCTACATCACAAGCTGTAGTTCACTGTAAAGGACGTGGGTCTATTAGAGGATCTGGTGATCCGGCTTGCTGTTACTGCTTCAGTTTTGCCCATTCTTTTAAAATCTTTCTCATGTGAGTGCCTCCATCTTCTTGAAAGTGTAATGCTAAATCACCAGAGAACACCTTGAAAAGGTAATGTGACAGAAGGCCCTCGCCGTGATACTGATTGATCTCCTCACAGAGAAAGTAGACGGGCGTTTTACAAGATTGCCTCCGGCCGTTTATCTGCTCACATGGGCAGACTTATTTGTGTCTCCATCAACACTATCATTATTTCTGTTGCTTGTTTCCGAGTGGAAGCAGAATTTTTATTAGCATAGAGGAACACTTGGGCTTGCATTTGCGTCACTCCCGGCTAATGAGGCCTTGCCTCTCTCTCACCTCTGCAGACCCCCAGAAATAAACCATTAAAACAATATTCTGCATTTGATATTAGACGACATTTAGCACATTAGAGGAGATATGGATGACTGTGAAATGTGGCACATTTGTTTCTGCAGGGAAAAAGAGAGCAACAGGCAATAATAGGATCAGATTTCAGACCTATAACTCAGTCAGACGCAATCACAATAACACTCCAGATGGGCAGTCATGGCTGCTGCACATCCGCATCACAGTCAGCGTGTCCGGACTTATTAAGGAGGAATTTCCAATGGGCTGAGCTGCGAGGTTAGTGGAGCTGGAAGCAATGAGGTTTACTTGCAGGACTGTGACTGGCTGCTGGAGCACAGCTGAACGGTGCTCTGTTACAGGCCTGATAAAACTCTCATCAGTGAACCTCCATCCTGCCTCTGAAGTCAACAAATCAAAGTTTGCCCGACTAATTCAAAAAACTAAGAGAGGAAGAGCTCATTCGGTTAAATCGCACCCAGCCATGCGTCTTAGTGCCTCCACTGGTCCCAACGCAAGACTTCAGTTTGTCCACAGGAGCGAACGTGTTCATCCAAGACCCGCCCCAGGTGTGTGGCCTGATGCATGCTGGGACACAGAAACAGATGGACAGATGGACAGAGGAACGTGGCTGAATTCTTCCTTGTTCTGTCAAAGGTAAGTGGCTTCCATTTATTCAGAAGGTAAAACTTGAGACAAGGGCAACAAAATATTTGGGAATGACAACATATTATCTCTTCATTTCATTACAACAGAGGACAAACAACAATGCACCTGTCTAAAGCTAAAACGTTTAGTCGAGTCTTACATGCGAGACCAAAACAAACTGCACCATTCATCTGCCAGTTTCCAGGTACCACAGCGGCTGACTGCGCCTCCAAATGCCCTTCTAAGTCTTTTCATCACAACTGCTGAACAAAACTAAGTATGTATCCTGAGATGCAGAAGAATCAGGTGCAGCAACAGCCTTGAGCTGGAGTACAAAAGAGACGTGAGATATGAGAGCGGCAAAGAGAATAGAGCATTGAAACGACCAAACCCTTGTGTTCTCTGCGCTTGCTTGCGTGTACAAAGTGGATACGGATCAGAAAACAACAAATGGGGATGCAGCCCTGACAGAGAAACAACCTTAGCTACTGTAGCATATGGTGGAAATGTATTGACCTCATAAACTCTTGTTTATGATATAATCAACCGCAGTCGGGAGCAACAGCCCCGGCTTCCATTATGCCGCAAAGTATCCCCGTTCCACCCACAGAGGTCATTTCAATATTTGGCTTATGTAATGGTTTAAGAGGGAATTTGGCTTTTTCAGTGAATTTCGGTGCACTTGCACGGTGCTGTTTTCTCACAAAAAACAATCCAGCCTCACCCACAGGCAAGAATCAGTAAACAGGCCCATGTTAGTGTTTATGCATGAATATGAAAAAGTTAACGCGAGCGCATGAAAATGATTGCTTTAATAGTCTCCTGTAGCCATTAGGTTGATGATTCTCAGCCGTTAAAGTCACAACAGCACCAGTGCTCAATGGAAACTGTGTGTCTCCATATTAGGCAACTTTTAGGTGTTAATCAAAGAATTAAAGGCACTTTTATGGTAGAAGTTTAGAAATCTTTAGAAACTTCTCTGTGCCCTACGAAGCAGCCGCAAACAAATCAGTCCCATCATCTGACAGCGCTGTGGTCAAGGTGTGGTTAGGTTTAGGTACAAAAACAGCGAGGTTCGGTTCAGAGGATCATCGCGCGTGGTCGGGGTGAGGGTAAGCGTGGTCAAGCTTGAACACGTACAAAACTTCTGTTGGAAACAGGAAACGAACCAACAGGTTACAAACTCGAGGTCGACTGATGTTTATGACGCAGATTATTAGGAACAGCATGAGAAACCTTCATAAAGCTCTCCTCTCTTTGCTGAACTCAGAACTGCAGCATTAACGCTTTTGGGTGAATCCCACGAAGCTGATTTGAATCTGTTATTTATTCAGCACCTGCCTTTTATCCATTTTGATTTGTGATTTACTTTGCTTCCCTCGCCAGCTCTTCAATCAAACACGTGAATCTGGTCACAGGAGTTAATGGCGGCTCAGCCGGGGAGAGAATCACAGATAAAAAGTGGAAATTATACACACACCTGGCAAATTATGCAAGAATAACAATAATTCAGCTTGATGCCTGAATGTTTGCCAGCTGTGTCGCCATCCTGATGCTGTGCCCTCACCGACGGCACTATGGGTAATGTTTTACTGGACTTTTTTACCCTCAAAAGGACAGCACGCCTTAGCTTTAATTGTTAAATTACAAGCTGAAAGCTGTTTTATTTACACCTGAAAAACAGATTCAGAATGACATTTTTATTTTTAATGATGGATCTATTTCCTGTGGCACATGTGTTGCCATGTCTAAATCAAGCACTTTTGCAGATACAATGATTCAAAAGAACAGTTTGACAAAGTAAATTTATACTGTAAATTATATATATATTACCTGGAGGAGATGGAAGATGTTTTCAGGTCCTGGATAAGCGGCAGAAAAAGGATGGATAGAGTTTGACAAATACAATCACAATCACAGTCTTCATCAGCAGATGGAGATGGCTCAGGTGTCATCACGCTGTCAAAGTGTGGGACTTATGTCAGGTGATTATTACATGACGAGCACAAGGTGTGGTGGAACGCTCTGGAAAAAGCTGGTGAAAGGAACTTGAGTTCAGTTTCCAAGAAGAAGAAAGGAGCTGAGAAAAGTTCCTGAAAAAGTTCTCAGTTATGGTTAAAAGCTTCAGTCCTGACTCTCCCTCTCCAGCTTTGTACACTACAAGTACACACCTTGACTATTTCATATGAGTATGTAAATCAGCCGTGTCACTCAGATGTCACAGGGCTACGGGTCCAAGTGGTACTTCAAATGTATAAAAGCTTCTCACCTCAATAACACAGCGGAGCGCTCGGCTGCAGCCAGAACCCAAACACTACATTTGTTTGAAAGCTAATTGTCCACATGCTATTAAGCATTACCAGTATATGTATGGCCTACGATCAGTTAGCAGGCTCTTAATTTGACACTCACACAAACACTTTATCAGATTAGTATAATGAGCGCTGAGTCTCCAGATAATGGATTAGAAGAAGGGCTGAAGAGGTCTGCAACAAAATATGCCAAAAAACAAAAATCCCGACGCTCTGATCTGCATAAGCAGGGTCATTTGTCAAAAAGGGTGAGAGTCCCCGCTGTGGCCAAGCGAAAGTGGCTCATTAGAGCCGCTAAAAGGCTTTGCTGTGTTTGCCGTCCTGCAGCCTGTTCAGACTAAGAGCTATGCAAAGCTTTTTGTCCACATTTCCGACTTTATTTGAAAAAGTATTAAAGATCAGAATGAAATGGAACAAAAGTTTCTCTTTGAGAGAGTTTGCCCTTCATCTTCACAGAGTTTGCAGCAGTGTATGATACAATTTGTCACTTTTCTCTTGTGTGTCAGTCAGTAACCACAGGTGGGGCTCAGATTTCTCATTGAGTAATGGACATTTTGGACATTTGGGTCAATGGAAGACCTTTCAGTACAATAACAAAAACTTTGCCTTGACTTAATTTGCAAAAAACCTGTTGAGTTAAGGGAAACAAAAGTCAAGCAAAGCCCTCCGTCATCTCCATCACAGTTAGATTAACGGTAGTGAAGTCAAGTCACTCCTGATGGTCAGCGAGAGCCCAACCAAAGTGGAGGAATTTCTTCAGCTTAGCTACCAGTAACAGAGAAGAAACCCCGGCAGCCCAGCTGAAGTCAGTGTTTTCCTGCTACTTTGCCCTGAGAGACAGAAACACATCTACCTTCGTTACTGGTGAGCAGCGGGGATTGGAAAGAACAGCGCAGCGGGGGTGTATGAAGCCTCTCGCATCAAAGCTTCTGAAGGAGGACGGGTCGGTAAGTCATGCTCACTCCATCGCCTCCTGATTGGTGTGGATGAACTCTCCACATGACAAGAGCCAGACCTGAGAGACAGAATGAACCAAGAAATGTTGACTTTATTTCAAGTTTTGCATCACATAACTCACTTAATGTCAAGCGGAAATAAAAGTCTTTTCACCTTTGTAGAATCATTCCACCACATTTACTCTTACTGCAAGGTTCATATTATATAAAGACAATAGTAGTATTACTCACACAGCGCAAATACAAGCGGTTCCAGCAGGCGCATTCATGGCAAGCAGAGAAGGACGTATCGACATCCCTCCCCGCGTACCTTCCTTCCCTTTCAAAAAGTCCAAATCAGCAAGTCCGAGTTCTTCAATCCATCACAGTACAATGGGAAAAGTCAGCAGGCTCTTCACCTCTGCTTTTGATGGACAGAAAGGTCACAAAGAACAGTGCCGACTGGAGTGTGAAGAGGGGTTCGCACCCTGTGGCTGTGGATCAACGAGGCTTTTTCATACATGATGGGGGTGGGCTGCACTGCAGGCAAAATGAAGTCATACATGTGGAGAAAGAGATAGAGGTGCTACTTGAAATGGTGTGGTTGGACACACGGGGAAGCAGCTAGCCTCCACCAAAGGAGTGGAAATGGGACTTTGTCTCAGCTGCCTTGCTAACGTTAGCCACTGCTAAGCCTACATTAAGGAATTAACTGTGTGCATAGGACATCTGCAGTGCAGTGCAGAGTCTCTAATGCTAACGTTAAGCTAGCTGTTGATAGTCAGCAAACACCTTTAAACAGTAGGTTGGCTGATTAAACCCTAAGATCCTGTTCTCTGTCGTCGTGCCTGTTATATACCGTAGATCTGAGGTACACGTGTGAAGGCTTTAGAGATGCTTCAAAATCACTGAGGTTTTTCTCCTGGATGGACTCTGTAAGGCTGAAGCTGAAGTTAAACAGACAAAGAGTCTGCACAGACTTTAAGAACATTTCATCTGATGCTCTCCTCTGTCAAAATGTCTGTGCAATGGTATTAAAGATTAAGGAGAACGATTTCATATTACATCCTGATTTCTTTGCTTTGATAACCCCACATGATGGCTGAATGTGACTTTCACTCATTGTCTGGCTGAGTTGGAGACATCACTCAGTGGGTGAATGTAATGATTTAATGGCGGGTGACCTAAAATGCTTCCCACCTCCTGTGCTGCAGACAGCGATGAGTCACTCTGGGCGAGCGAGGCTGAATGGGCCATCAGACAAATCTTGAACAAGGTAACAACTGTGCCAGTAACACGCAAACAATTATCTCTCTACTTGTAATTGCGAGAACAACGTCATTATGAGGCTGACGCTAATCTGTCCTTTGTTTTGTTGTTTTTGTCATTTAAATATATCTATATCAAAATGATGCATTGAAATAACATCTTTCAGCTGTTTGCACTCATTCATGCAGTCACTGCCAGCACCAGCTCAATCCCCACAGAGGCAAAACATTCACAGTGGTCCACAGTAAATATTGTCCAAAGATCCACAAAACTACTGCTGTGACATCTTGATTACATTTTTACAGCAGGCTTTCCACTGTAGACTTTTAAAAGAGCGCATTAACTGAGAGCCGAGTCGAGTCCTCCCACACAAAGGAGTAATCAGTGATTGCTTAGCTGCTGCTGATGGTGTTATTGGAGATATTGGTGATTGTTAAAACGCAGTCAGGTGGAGCACCGACGGGATGGGAAGGCATCGATTAGGATGGTAATTTCAGCATGTGAAGATCCACAGTGGTGAAGTCTGGGACGCCCTTGAGGAGGGGAGTAAAAACCTCTATTTCAAAAGGGACTAGATTAGATTCAATACTTTGGGATTTTATTTCATTACGAGTGATGGACGCAGAGCCTGCGAGGATTTGTTCTGTTCTGTATTATTAGGCACACTCAGGCTTAATTCAATACCGCACAGAATAATGTGTAATTTTACAAAATAACCTTGTTGATTGTCCGAGAATGAATAACGGCTCGATGTTACATTAGAAGAAAATCATTTGCCATCTTGACTCTTTCCTGACCGTTGACAGGAGCAAAGGTTCAGTCAAAGGAAGCATCAGCTCCTCTCAGTTCTGTAGTGGTGCAGATCACATTAGGAGCCGCCATCAATGCCGGCACAGTCTTTGTTTCGGGGCAGGATGTGTGGAGAGCTTTCTGCGAAATGGTCTGCGCAGTGGATCCATTGTTTTCCAGTCGGGTTCCTGAATGAGAAAAATGACATGTAATAAGGGGTCGAAGCTGTCGCATTACTTCTATCCAAAAATACTCCAGAATAAATCCCAAAGCGAGACGGAAATGAGGCTGAATTTTCACACTTTTCTAAATGAAAGTTTGGTTCAGGAACAGCCATTTGTTGGAAAGTAGTGATTACCACCACCTTGACCTCTGAAGATGCAGAGAAAAATACATTTTTTGTGCAGGAGTTTTTAATTTACAGAGGTGAGACTTCTTTATTCTTGCTTTTTTTTTAGTTAACCTTTCAGCAGCAATTTCTTAGCCAGACAAATTTAAAACGCATTAAAACAGGGAGAGCGGAGGTTGGATTTTGAGACAGTGACATATATAATAGTCTAGGCTACATGCAGCATGCTTATCTTGGCAGGGCTAACTTTGAGAGGATGAGAAGCCAAAATGAAGGAAGCTATTAGCTTAGCTAGCTTATTGTCCTCTTGCAGTATAAACTGCTCCACAACAGAGACATACTGTAGTTTTCAGACAATTACTAAACAGAAGTCGAGGAACTTATTGCCATGTTAGTGACAGAGCTAAGCTAACAAGCTAAGGTGTTTGCTACTTGACTGTTAGCAAGGTAGCTTTGAGATCTTTATTTTTGCTTGTCAGTAACTCTTTGTTGAATGAAATAGAGTCATTTTATGGCTCTGTGAGGATGTAGTGCTCGTTGCAGAGAAATATCAGAAAGTTGAGGTCCAGGTCGTTGGTAGTCTATCGGGTTCAGCCAATATCCAAAAAAATAAGAGCAAAAATGTCAGCTTCATGGTTGCACCAGAGGAAAGGTCGGCGGATCACAGTTCAGGCTGGTAGGATTTATTCTCTGGCAACCATGAAAGTAAATAACATGTCAGTCCATCCACTAGCTGTCATGACATATTGAAGTCTGGATGACCAACGTCGCCATCTTTAGCTTTAGAGCGACGCCGCTAGCATCGTGAAACGTCATCCAAGTCTGAGCAGCTCTTATCAAGAAATATGATTGTTGGCTCATTTTGGCAAGAGACAGATGGAGTTTGTTTTACTGATAGCCTCTAACAACAACAATAGTCCAGGGACGCTATATAGCAGGCTTGCTGAAGGTCTCCTATCACTCCTTGTTTGGCTTATTAGCATTGCTTATTAAGTCTTCCACTATGTAAAAGTTGTCGATTTAGTTTTCTGCATCGCTTCCTGTGGCCTAATTACATTCAGTGGGCCTGGTTGCTCCTTTGCATGGAAAAAGGAGCTTTCACTTTGCCCAAGACAGGAGGGAATAGATAAAAAGTAAATGTGGAAATGGTCCCACCTGAATTCTCGCCTTTATTCCTTATGCAGTCAGATCTGGAGGCTCCTTGTTTCAACATTATACTGAGCCGCAGATACTACCTGTTTGCTCAGGCTCAGACTCAAAGTGCAGAGGAGCTTATGATTTTGTGGTAATTTTTCCTGTCGTGTACCGAACAGAGACTCCTCGTAGCGTGGACTGAACTTTCCCTTTGATCAGGATCTCAACAAGGGACACACCATCTGAGGATATCCATGTATTATACAAGCATCATAGAGGGTATTTTACGCATCCTCTTACCTCTAGAGTTCATGAAAACCTCTATGGGACACTGAACACTCTAAACAGAGGCTCTCAGTGCATTTGTTAAAGGTTAAGCACTTCTTATGCAAGTTTTCAAGCTGGATTAATAAATTTACAATCTGAACTTCTACAAATCCACCTTATTGGATCGAAAGATCTGACACACTTTCTAGTGATTGTACTGTAGGATCTCGTGGTAGAGTTAGCCTTGAGGCTAATTTCCTGCTAAAATGACAGCATGTCTAGCTAACTTTGCACCTCCAAAATGTCCATATGGTGTATACAGAGCGTGGCAGGTACCACGTCTACAATGTGTAGACATGAATTATCAGTTGTTTGTACAGTGACATTAATCATTTTAGTCTTACTCTTCATGGTCCTGTGCAGTGAGCAGGCGGCTGCTTTACAGTACTGACAGCCTTTTAATCCTCATTTAATGACTGTTGTTGTGTTTGCTATAGGTGGCTGAGATGACTAATGAGGCACTGGGTGTGATGTTAATGTCTCTCTGTTTCAACATCATTAAAAAGTTGCTTTACTTGCTCCAGCTCAGATGGTGGATTTGGGGCGACTGAAAAGAGTCTTTGATGTTGTCGTACGCTTGATTGATTAGTTCTTCATTGAGCAGCTGTTTGCCTTTCTCATTGACATTGTCTGCTGTCATGGAGACTTGCTGAGAGACGTTTAGGGATCCTTTCAGTTTCACTGCTCTGTCTTAGGTAACTCTACCTTAGAGCACTTCCTGGTGTGGGGCTGGGGGGTCACAAGATAAATCACATTTATGGAGTTTAATACCCAGACAGACATGTAAAAACTACAAGATCTTAGTGACTTCCTGCCTGAGCAGCTGATGGAAACATTTATTCTAAGCTAAGCTAAGCTAAGCTAAGCTAACCACCTGCTACCTGTAGCTTCATATTTAGTGTACAGACATGACAATGATATGGATCTTCTCATCTAACTTTAAGACGACCAAGCATATTTTCCAAAATGTCCAACTATTGTTTTAACTCCAGCAGCCGCGTCTGTGCCATCAGTGTGTAGTGTGATTAGAGCTCTCAGAAATGTAACACCAACTTCTTAATGTCTCCTGCCTGTGTGTCAATCTGCAGTCACACAACACCAGGTTTGATAAATGTCGCTGAGTTTCTAAATGTGTTCATGCTGATCTTTGTTTGAAGAACAGTAATTAGAGAAGAAAAAAGATGCTGTGAGACATTTTGTGTTCTTTGTTTCAAGAATCAAAAAACATCCTTCCTCCTGTGGAAACCAGCAAATGTGCTCTGCACGCAGCAAGCGTCCACCAAATGCTGTCCTGCAGAGCAGCAGAGGATGCTGGGTAAGACCTTTCTCCTCTTTACATGCAAAGAGGAAGTGAAGAAGAGGTGCATGGACTCTGAAGACATTGATATCACTTGCTTTACTTCCATCTCCTTTAATGGTGCAGATGTGAGAGCTTGCCTGATGCAGCTATGTCAAAAAGGAGTTTCCACAATTCTGCAACGGCACACTTTGATCACATTACACCCAATCAGATCTGAATATGATGCATATGAGGCAAAAACACCTCGCATCTAACTTCATCCTTTAGTTTGTGCTCCTTTGTCTTCAATCACAATAAGCTGCGTACTGCTTAACAGCTGCCTGCAAAAGAACATTTCTGGATATGGATATGCTCTCTCAAACTCATCTCTGTCTCTTCTCCTACCAAGGCTTAAACGGCTTTAACATGGAAATCTGCTTGTGATAACCTCGATCAGGACAGCATCCCAAGCACCACACTTTGCTGTACTGCATGTGAACCAGCAGCACAGCAGTTTGAACTCCATAGTTGCAGGAGTTTTACATCTGAGCAAAGTTACCACTGCCGCAGTAATTTTCTACTCTTTGTGTGCTGCAGCTTGTGAGATAGCTTAATCAGCTCAATGCCATGTGCTGGAGGGGATATTTAATTGGCAAATACAGTGCATCACCCATCAACGCTGGACTGGGCCACAGCTTCAACCCTTCAACCCTGTCTCTCTTAAATTAAGTTAGTATAATCACTGACCCGGCGACGTTTTTTCTGTAGAGGGAGGTGTTACGTTTATGCACGACTGGGTTTTTCTCCTCGGATGGCGAAGTCAAGTCACGTTGTTCAACCACAGAAAGAAGATTAGGGTTGAGGGGTCGTTAAAGTGGTCGATGTCAACAATGCAACGTGACTTTGCAATCCTAGGGGGAAAAAAATTGGCCACATGAGATTCATAAGGAGGTGGTCGTGATGGGTGCAAAGCTCCGAACTTCGACACCAGAGACAGGAGTGCACGTATGGTCAGGTTCAGGCAACAAAATCTCCTCTAGTGAGATCCTAACTTTAACCTGTAAGTGCATCGAGTGCCCAAACACCAAAATATTTTATTGCGCCAGAGCTGGATGAGTGGAGCTCCAGGCACTCCCTCACAAACTCTCCATCTGAACTCTCCACTTCTTAGCTGTTAGCTCGCTCACCACAAAACTTGCCTGCACAACAGTGTCTCTGTCAGCATGCGGTCTTGTGAAAGCTACACGTGGGCGCTAACGTTGGTGACAGCAGCAGTTCTTCTGTGTGGTCAGCTCTGTAACTTGGTACTTTCACAGCATGCGAAAGGATAAAATGTTCAATTAGACTTTATGACCTTATGACTCTGAGTTGTCTATTTCTGATAATCAACACGGACGCCTGAATGCACCCTCAGGCAGCGGCAGCGGCAGTGGACATTAGTCTTAACCACCATTTGCAGCTTGAGTGGCAGTTCATGCCCACGAATCTCATGAGACGCTCCACAAATAAACTGGGACAGACTCTTTAAACTCTCTGATTAATAACACTGATTTCCCTCTCGCTTTCATTTAACAGCAATTTAGACAATTGTGGAGTCTGTGCTGCAAAGCAAAATTAGCCAATGTGAATGCAACGTGTACATTTATTAACCTTCACTGATCTTGTTACTATGGCTGAGTATGTGCAGCTTTTTTAGTAACATCATGTTCTGAGACACGCTGCAGCGCTGAGAGATGCCCAGAACGACCAGTCACAGACTGCCGACCGCTGTGTGACCACGAGCCATTTGAGCATTTAAGGATGAGAATGACAAGGCCCAAAAGCCCTCGAGCGGCTGGAGAAGCTGAAAAATAAAATGTACTGAACGAGGAAATGTTGTCTTTGGTAAATCCAAAAAAACAGAGATTGAATGCCACAAAAGTTCACCGTGTGCTTAACAGGCCAGTCGAATGCGTCATAGCTGGCCAAGCTCAAAACACAAAGAGGCTGCCAACAAGACAAGACGATACGAAGCCCCCCCACTGCGCTGTTACGAGTGTAAGTGCTTCACACCAAGCTCACCACAACTTCACACAGTGTCCGGCTGAGGAAATCAGGTGTTGTAACTGTAGAGGGAACCAAGGTGTGAGCCTCACATAAGGGCTGAGGAGGAAGAACGAATAAGAGCAGATGCCTCAGAGAAAGTGTTAGAAAGGATTTGGGGAACTCATAAGGTCAGCGGTCAGTGGTGCGTCATCTTCACTGCCTGTGGCTAAGACAAATAATAGGAACACAATCATTCCTTGCATTCGTGGCAGATGTTCTATGTACAGTGAGAAACCAAGCTGAAAGGTCAGACATCATTAAAGTGGACGGATGTCGCAGAAGGGAATCCTGGAGGAGGTATTCTGAGGCCAAGAGGAGCCACACAAGTGCATGGAAGTGTACGAGAGCGGGAGAAGAGAGCGATTGAATGTGTGAAGAAGGAAATATGGAAATAAAAGAAGATACGTTTTAAAGTGGAACACAAAAAGTTTGGTTGCAGATGAGCAGGGACTCATCAGACTTTGTAGTCAGACATGACTGAAATGAAAAAGCTGGAGTAGGTGAAGATTGGGGTGGGTGATTTCAGAATAAAGATATTAAAATGCAGGTTTACAATTTGGAAAAACCTCTTTCACAGAAGAGCAGAAAAGATCGAAATACCTTGAGTACAGTCAGGCAGATCTGGAACAATCCTAGAGGTCTTGGAAATAGAATAAAAGCTTATGGGAAATTATTAGGAGCAGTGCATATGAATACATCCCTACAGA
This sequence comes from Chaetodon trifascialis, assembly GCF_039877785.1. NCBI lineage: Eukaryota > Metazoa > Chordata > Actinopteri > Chaetodontiformes > Chaetodontidae > Chaetodon > Chaetodon trifascialis. Next base: position 21,834,816 of record NC_092073.1, read on the forward strand.
GAAAAGTCAGATTACAATAGTGGAACAAAGCATGCAGATAGGAAGATGGGCAGATAGAGAAAGCCAACAGAAAGCAAAGCTATGGAGGATAAAAGGATGAAAGCCAAGGTTAGGAGAGTGAGAGAGAGCGCCGGAGAAGATATTATGTAAAACAGGCAGTATAGACGTCAGCTGGTGAGATTTAGTGAAGCGGCTCGCTGTATGTCAGAAACTTCAAGGCCAAACAAAACGGCGGTGTTAGAGGAAGAGCTGCGACAAGTGATGGAGAAAGCAAGCCAGTGTGAAAAGGAGTTTAAGGATGCTCACAGTGAGGAGGGTATCAGGACAGAGCTCGTAAAGCAGGGAGCAGAGCAGCTCCAGGAGAGGGTGGAGTTAGCTACGAGATCTTGATGAGATTAAGTGATTTAGTGTGAGAGGAAATACTGTCTTTCATAAATAAGATATGGAAAAAGGAAGTATTTCTAGCAGGTGGAAGCAAACCAGTGGCGGTTCACATCTTTAAACTGGTAAAAGGCAGGATCATAAAAGCCAACGCACTGACAGCAGAGTAAAATAAAGACGCTGACAGATCAGAGTGAACAGAAGAAGGATGGCTGATTAACTTAGCGGCCTTCAGAGAGGAAAGTAAACTATGTGCTGAAAGTACTTCTGCACTTTCTCTTGACTCTGAGATAAAGGAAGTCACGGTGAATGAAGACGAGCGGTGACATTTCTTCACAGCTGTGGGGAGTTTGTACTGCAGTGTCTAATGTGCTTGTGCATCTTTCTCTTTGTTCATATTCTTCATCTCCGCTGCTATTCTTACTGTACCAGGAACTTGGGCGGCTTATCTTGACTCCTGCCTTCGTCTGAATGCGAGCAGCAGAACACTATGAATATGGTTTTCTTTTATCCTTTGTGTAGTTATTTCTCATCTGTGAGACAAAACTTTACACGAACCTCATTTTATCGCTGACTTTTCATTTCCACTGAGATACTTTCTGCAGAGGCTCACAGAAACCTTTCCTCCCTTTGTATCCCCTCACGCAGCTTTAAAATGACTGAAATCATCCTATTCTGTGCTGTCCGACAGCCTCACGCAGTCTGTGTCAGTGTGTTCCAGCGCCTCATTGACGCTCATTGAACTGTCTGGGTGGAACTGGGAGACATATTCAAAACCCAAACTGTGTTTTTCTGCCCGCGCAGCTCCATCAAATGGAAATATTCATGTGCATCATTTCAGACGCAGTTTAGAAACTTCAGGATCTCCTCTTGAATTCTAAATTAAGTTATTTTGGCTCGGACGATGTTTGGGTGCCCTGCGTGGCTTTGCACTGACTCGCCCGCCTCCAGGAGGCTGCTTGTTAAAAGCATAATTAGTCCCTGTGCAGTTAAATAACATATCGATTAGACTGACTGGGTAGAGTCTAAACTGGAGGCCAGTCGTGTCCGTTTGTCTTTGCATGCTGTGACTGATGAGCATTTCATAAAAGTGCAGAACAATCTTTAATTTGTTACAGAAAATCAGCTTTGGAAACCCGACTCAGTGACTCCAGGCGAAGTAATCACAGACTCAGAGGTGGGTATCTACAATCACATTAACCTCCTGCAGATGTATTTTGGCAATTTGGAGTCCATGCACCAGGCCTAATGTCTACGATATAGCCGCATTGATTAAAGCAGCTTGAACTGACCCCTGACCTCCTGCTCACAGAAACTGTTTTTTCTCCCAACCAATAAAAAGCCAGACTACAGTAACAGCTCTGATGTAACTGGAGTGATTTCTAGCAACTAGCAGAAAGACTAGAAAGGATCAAAGCGGTGCAAAATCAAGTCTTATTGCATTAAAAATGTTCGGCAAGATGAGACCTGGAGCACATTAGCAGCAGTCAGTTTTAATGTTGATTGTGTGTGAGGTCAAGAATCAGTCTCAAAGTTCAGATCTTTATTTTTCTAATTCAAACGTTCCCAACCTGCTGGTTTGGACCTCCACAAGGGGCCACAAGAGAAATGTGAGGGGTTGTGAGGTGATTAACAGCAAAATAAGTTATCTTTGTTTTTTCCTCAATTACTGGACGCTTTTACTTATTAGGGACTAATCAAACAAGGCTTGCTTTGGGCTGAGTTGGTGGGCTACATAAGGGAGGAGAAGAGTGTGAGTTTAGCCAGAGATTAGCATAGACTTATTTATTCTACACCTAAAGTTTGAATGCTGACACTTTTAGACAAAAACATGCATGGAAGCAATAAAGCAAACTTAAGTTTAGCATCAATTTTGAAGTAAAGCTGCGAGTTAAACTGTTCATTTTCCAGATGAAGATAAGTGAGTGCATTAAAGCTTCTGGAGGGCAGTGTTGGTGGACAAAAAAAAAGGTATTTCTAGAACAACCAATAGCAGAAGACAGTGATTCCAGTTGTTCCTCAGAAACACGATAGACTAGTTAGCGATGATGAGCTTCAGGGCCACGGAAATCAATAGTTCTCTTTTTCTTGGAAGAATAACTGTGTAGGCTACACTCTGTGCTGCCATGCTATGGAGCATGGCTAGAGGAAAAGTTAAAGCGTCTCATTGGTCAAGGCACTGGCTGTGCACAGAAAACATACTGGTTAACTGGTATTTCAACAGCAGCGTGTTGAAATCTGATGACCACCGCCATCATTTAGCGAAGGAGGAGAGGCTGCAGGGTCAGCAAATCAATGCAGTCAGTGTTTATTTACCTTAAACAGGCAAAGCACTTAGCATTGAGACTTTAGCTGCAGCTAGCTGCTAGCTAGCAGCTTGCACTGAGCCTGTGTGTGCAGCGTTCTGCGTTTCATTGAAGGACTGACTTCAACACTTCAACCTGCGGGAGGCGTCACAGGTGGTGGTTTGAGAATGAACAAACAGCTCCCCCTTGTGGAGACTCTGCAGCCTTTTTACCGCCTTGGTTCCATGGACTTCCAGATGTTGGACTAATTACTAATTACAGTAATTACACAGACGTTAGGGGATTCGTTTGACTTGTTCTTGTTGGGGGGTGAGGTGGGAAAAACCTCTCATTCCTTGAGTCTCTGCATCATTGTGAGGCTGCCAGGCAACAAGAACTGACTCCCCCTGCTCAAGACGCAGTCGCGCACGTAACCCTTATAACACCACGACTTTCACACATTGTTTTTCTGTTCGTTCTAAACAAACAAGAAAAATGTGTTGATTGGTGAGCCTCTGAGGCGCTGGTTGGCGAGCAGTGTCCGGTCTCTGGCTGCAGGCTCCAGCTCCATACTCACATGGCATGAGGATAAAAATGAGCTTTTTTCTGTTTCTCAGCGCTAAAGCAAAAAAGCCTCCTCTCCAAAATGTCAAACTACTCATTTAAAACTTATTGAGCCATGAAGCAAATGGCAAAAATGGTCAAAATGGTCAAAATATGAAGAGAGAAATGGTAGTTATTATTTCTGTTTGTGATAGTAGGGTAGTTTGAATTTAGATTTATTTATCTAACCCTGCTTAACCGGAGAGTCCTGACCGAGGCCATTGTACTTTATTTATATGGCAAGTTATAAAGTGCTAAACTAAGAAATAAATGAGGTTAAAACAGCAGGCCTGGCTGATTCCTCTGTGGTTTTTAGCCTCAGTCTAGGAATAACAGACCCTGCTGGAGGATCTCAGGCTGCATTCATGCTCTCGTGCCTTTGTCGGGTCTTCGGAGGGTGCTGCAGCAGAGCTGGAGCTGTCGAACCTTAGACAGGTTGCATCGACTCAGACAGGAAATAAGGAGTTAGAATAATCTAAGCGGGATGTAAGATAAGAGCTGCGCTTTCAACACACAGGTGTGCTTACATTTCCAAAAAACTGAACCTGCATTTGGAACCTGAGCTGTAGGTGTGCTGCATATGAGATTGCTCTTCAGCTGTGTAAATGGCTCCAGGTTTGCCCTCCCAGGTGCTCTCCTCCTCTCTCAGACAGGTATAAAGAGTCATATTTCTCCTCCGGTCTTGCCGTGGTGTTATTCTCAAGCAGGGGTGATTATGTAGGAGTGCTGAAAAACAGCTTTTTCGAGCCTGTTGTTGATTTCAAAGGAGGAATTCAAGTCTGCAGGTTCCTGAGATCACATCTTACATTGGCATGTGTTGTTATGGTGACTATAGCATCCATTAGCTCCCCACTCGCTTTCACTTAAGCACACATACACTGAAACACAGTGCAATACAGTGAGGGATAAACAACTGCAGTTACGCAACAGTCAATCATGGAAATTAGAGAAGACACAGGTCAGGGAAGCTGGAAGTTAAAACGAGTAAAATCTCACATTGGTCCAAATACTCTGACTCTGCATTACAACAAACCCTTAATTAAGATATGGCGACGCTGTATCGAACATATTCAGGTGGAGAGGTGTTGAATTTGAACAGACTGTGCTGTGTTGTGTTGCTTTGATCCACCAGGATTTCAGTTCTCTCGCCTTCATCTTGGGCCTTATTTCATCCTGACTCCAAGGACTCCATTTATGATGCTCATACGTGCACTTTGTGTCTGAGCTGTTTGTTGTATTATTCTCTGTCATGTCTATTTGTTCATGTAAGAAAAGAAAAAAGCTGCAGTAAAATATATATTTAACAGCAGACTCACTTTGTGTGCTGATCTGGCGCCATGGCGTCTTCGAAAGGCTCAGATTGAACGCCTGATAGTAATAATAGCAAATATTAATTCCACTAACCCTCCCTCGCAGGATTACGAATTAAGGGCAAATATTTTCTACTTGCATTGTGGCAAATTTCTGTCGATCAGTATTACTATTTTAGACCAGGGGACGCCGCGCATGCATTTTTAAAAATCCAATTTGGTGTGTTAATTGAACTTACCAGCGAGGACCTGACTTGGAAGTAAATTCCACCATTATTTGCTGTGGGTGGGGATGGCAAAGGGAGAGTCAACACGGTCTAATTCGATGCAAGCAGCTGTGTGCACAAATCCCCAGAAGGCTGGCATGATAATGACGGATAGAGCCGATGAGAGTCAGAGGTAAAGCAGCGCTAACGGCTACGAGCAAGCAGAACTGGTGGTTGTGTAGGAGGATACAGCAGCTTTAACACTTAGGATTTAAGAGTAAGGAATGATTCTCTACTAAGGAGAACGATTGCATTGTTAATGTCAGGCAGCAGCTGCTGATTTGCTGGCTGTGTGGAGTAATGAGTGTGCAGATGATGAATGGGAGGCCGTCACGCGAGGCTGTTCTGGAGTCAGTGATAACGCAGCTTCTCTCAGGCTCGTCAGGATTCAGCTGAGTCCAGTCTCAGGTGTGACACCACAGCCCGATGAGCAGAGAGGTGAAGCATTACATCACAGGATTTTGGTGGATTTTGGGAACCCAAAAGAAAAGCTGATGTGGATTTAAAGGCCATACAGGTGGCCCGATAAATATAAAGCCTCCATGTGAAAGGGAAATCCACTCGCACAGGATGCAGATAAATGGAATTCGGCCATCACAGCTGACACCCCCCCACCCCCACCCTACCCCAAGTCCTCTCCAGCCAATCAGAGCGTGAGGTGTATTTTAACCATTTCTGATCCAGTAATCATTCATATGAAGATTACTTCAGGTGAACCACGCAGCACAGTGTTGGGAAAAGCTCTGCTCCCCGGCTGGATCTTCACTTATTACCTCTGCTATAAATGTCAACAGGGTTATTTTAACAAGGCTTTCTTATTGTTCTTACATAAGTTCTGGGTTCACTCAGGCTCCCATTAGACGTTTCTTACCTCCTCTGTGCAAAGTGCATCATAAATTAGGCAGACGAACTGTTTCGGATGGATAGCTTTTCGGTGTTTGGTGCAGGAACGTGGAGAGATTCATGTTCTTGTGGGATTTTGGGGGTTACTTCGGGTCGTTCAGTGTGTTGCCTCTGTGCGGCTCTTTGGTCTAACATCTGTTTCCAACTTTACTTGATATGTACCGTATACATACAGTAGTTTTTTGCTAATCCATCCTTAGCATATTAGCATTAGCATGTTGGACTGATGACAGCTGGCCTCACTTTTTGCTCAACTGGTTTAGCAGATAGCAGTAGGCCGTTTTTCATCCGTTGAATTATTCGTTTTTCCAGTGTGTGAGAAGCATTACAGCCTCACAGGGACGTTAGCAAAGCTGCAAACTTTTAGTTTTGTTGTTCAGAAAAGAATCATTCAAAGGCTGCTGGAAAGGAAACATCAACTACTAGACTATCATTTATGAGAAATTTCAGACTTAGCGGATTTGTTAGCAATATTTTATGTGAGCCTTTACATCATCCCCAAGTGTACCTGTCCATCCCATCAAAAAAAAATTATTTATAACTCTATATTGTTCTGTGTTTTGCCGGACGAGCATGAAGGAACATTTTCATACCTTTTTCTACCTGAATGCTAAAGCAGAGACACACAAGGGGCCATTTTAATCATCGTAAGCACTTATCTCTGATCATTTGAATGTCAGTTATTGTCTTACATCTACGTGTTTGAAATGCCACACTGGAATTGTAAACAGCGTGAAGCTCTATTTGTATGTTGAGATCGCTTTAAACTTCCTTCTGTTTCAATAACGGCTGCACAAAATCTTGTAGCTCCACTACTATCAGTACATTCGAAACCCTCTAACAGCGTTGGTTTGAGGCTCTGACTTGACTCATAAAACATAGGCACGCTCCTCATTTGGCTCCCTTTTGAGCTCAGCGACTGAAGGCCAGAGCCAGCACGTGTGCATAGAACTGGAGTTACATCAGGTAACTAATAGGATTTCTATTTTGACCGTGCGTTGCCTTCAGGATGCGCTTAGAGGGACATCTCACAGACACCTGAGGTTTCACTGAGTGCAGTGTTTGTATTCAAGACGGCAGAGTGGAAAAAGCAGCCGAGCACAGGTGCGCATGCTACCACCTGATTGTTTGTGGAGTTCAAAGATGGGTCTCAGGGTGCTGAGGTGGAGCCTCCATGGGGCAAAGCTAAATGCTCGCAGCCATTTGTCATTCACATGAGGCCATCTAAGTGCGCCAGTTCTTTCATCCAAATCAATAAATGCTGACTCCCACTGGAAAACAAACCAGTAAATCTGGGAGTGACTGGAAGCCCACTGGTTCTGTGTCTTTGCACTTTAGATTGTAAAAAAGCACCAAGGTGTCTGCTGATATTTGAAGTGAATTCTTTGTGACTTTATCCCGCTGGAAAAAATGACATGCTGCACCTGACCAGGGCCGTGCGAAGAGCACCTGTTGTGTTGGTGACATTTAGCTCCATTGTGCTGAAGTCAAAGAAATGTAGAGAACCAAAAATGAAAGGGAAATAAAATAGATGATCTAACTCGACTGGGGCCAAATAGAGGCTGTCAACCCGACACGAATGGAAAGTGTCGCATAAGCTGAGTCACTGCTTCTTTGTCTTGTGATAGATTTGACTCTGAGTAATGCAGAACATTCACCATTCACTTTGTATTTTACAAGCTTTATTCCTGCTGCCTGAATGCATTAAAATGATTGATTTTCCGTGACTGAATGTGTTTGCGATGATTATATAAGAAATGTGGACAGCTTCTCAGCATCTTCAGACCTTGAAATTAATTCAATTCAAATGAATCCATCAGCTTCATTTCCATCTCTTTTTTTGTAAATTGCACAGTTTTGATGACATATGATATTCTTGATGCTGTGTTTATTTTAATATCAATGAATCCATTCCAACCTAAAAGTACTGAATGAATTGAACAAATTAGTGTTCATTTTTCACGCTGATGCTCCCAGATCAAATTAAAATGTGGCTATTTATAGTTATAAATGCTTTGTTTACTTCAGTTTAAATTATTCACCATGATTGAAAACCCTCTGGGTAGTTTTCTAGCACAGAAACTGAGCTACATGTCTGCTTCTTATAGGTCAAGTTTATGTGAATATTCATCCAGTGATGTCAGAATAGCTTTGCTTTTTATATAATTTAGTTTTTGAATGTTTTCGCATCTGACTTCTTGTCTCGTCTGTGCAAAGTGCATCATAAATTAGGCAGACAGACTGTTTTGGATGGTTGGTTTTTCTGTTTTTGGTGCATGAACATGGAAAGATTCATGTTCTTGTGGGATTTAAGGGCTTTATTTCAGGTTTAGTGCTCTTTTTCTGTCAAAGTAAACAGTCGTCAGCCTAGTCTTTGTGTAAAGACTGAAGTCTGCGTTCCAGAGGAAAGCTGACAAAAGGAACTGTTGCTGAGGTGGCAGTATGATTTATTGAAGTTACTGTGCAGCAGCGATTCACAGAGGATGCAGTGGCCAAGCAAACACCTTCAAACCGGCGCACATGAATCAAATTCAAGGCGAAGCTCGTAACAGAATATTTGACACTTGTTTACATCAGTTTTCTTGTGCATTTCACGAGCTTAGAAATGCACTTCAAGTTGAAAAAGGCATAAATAAATAAGGCAATATTGAAAATAGCATTTACCTACATATAAAGGCTGATCACATCAGTTTCTGGTACTTTCACAGAGGATACGGTTGCTCTTTACATCACAGTGCGACATATTTAAGGCAAGGATCGAAAGCAACAAGTTACACAACGCATAGAGAAAAATACATTCAGGAAATCCGTCCTGTTACATAAACATGATGAAAAATAGATCTGCATGGTCACTGGTACATGCTGAGAGCGAAGAGGACAACCCATATGTGCAAATGTTCACAAATATCTACACAAACCACAAATTCAGCAGAGCTTTGATTGGAAATAAACCGACGTCATGAGTCAGAGTGGCCCGTCAGCAGAGCCGTCAGGTCTGTCTGAGATCTCTGCTCAGACTAAAATAAAGTCTGCAAAAATCAAAATGACTTTCTGTTCATCTCTGGGATGCAAATCTATTTTCTGCTGCGCTGCTTCAAAGAGGAAATCAGAGGTGAGGGTCTATAAAAGCAGCATCCCTGATTAGGTTGGGTGTAAAACTGCCAACGTGGAGCCAAAAAGTGGGAATGCGCAGCAGAAGAAAGGTTCCAGGCCACTGTGAAATGTTTGTCTACAGGTGCAAATAAGATGCTTATTAAGTGCCACTTTTGTGCCTGAGAAATACACTGACTTTTAAAGTCATCTTTTTTAAGTCCATTCTGCACGGAGGGAGTCTAATTATTTGTAAATGAGCATTTTTTCCCCCTTTATCGCAGTGGGTTATCTGACAGCTGTGCCCCCCTTCAGTTCAGATCCCAGTCAATAAATACTGTGTGTCAGAAAATAGTCTGTGGTCATTGTGCTGAAACAGAAGATCAGGAAACAGCTGATTTGTTTGTGCTGTTGTTTCATGACTTGGAAAATCACACCTCTTTTCTACAAAGTGGTCAGCTTGAAATGAAGTCTTCCCCCTGTGTTAGATTGCTTTGCTGATCTGCCTCCATCACGGTAAAATACCACCTTGGTAAGAAGGTAGTTGAGCAGGACGTTCCCTGTGCTTAATTTCATGTTTGGCACATCACATATTCAGGAAATCAGGTTCTTTGTCTCGTGAAATGTAAACGTTTCAGAAACTTCTTTACATTCATTGATGCAAAACTAAAGCAGTGTATGCCAGGGACATACGTGTCTTTGTTTGCAGTGTGCAAAATACTGAGGTGGATCACACTCAAACATGGAGGTAGTCTGTCTGAAACCATGCTGATCTCTTTGTTTGAGTGCACACACTGTTGCTTTTAGCTTCTAGGTTGCAACGACTGTGATTTACATGCCGTAAGCCATGTAGACACATAGAGTTCTCTAAGATAAGCACAGTATTTTCGATTTTTTTCTGACACAGAACAACAAGAAGAGTGTGGCAGAGAGACAGACAAGAGTGAGAGGAGAGAAATTGAGAATGGTTCACAGTTTGAGCATGTATGTTGGTTATATACATGCTGCTAACACTTCAAGAACGGCGTTTACAACAAAACAAAGCAGCGTTTGTCTACAGAGCGGTACTCTATTTTACAGGGTGTTTGTAAACCTACCTCTTCAGCAAACCATATGAGAGAGCCCTACTTATCAATCACTTACAGCTGCCTGCGAGAGCAGGGCACGACAGAACCACATCAGTCCACAGAGATCGCAGCTCAAACCCTCCTCAAGTCCTTGTTGGACAATTGTAACTGCATTTGCTGACTGTCAGGTCGCAGCTCAACAGGCAGCTCACACACACAGGAGAGTGTGTGAGCAGCAGAAAATCTCTTTGAAGGTTTTTCGCATCTCTTGGCTGCGAAAGGCGTAGATGATGGGGTCAATGACGGAGTTGCACATGATGAGGATGAGGTACATGTTGAAGTGGGACATGAAGCAGGTGCAGTAGGGGTTCCTGGGGCAGGTGATCATGAGGATGAGGTGGAGGAAGAAGGGCGCCCAGCACACCACGAACACCCCGAGGAGGATGGTGAGGGTGATGGCGCCCTTCATGTTGGCCCGCTGATGGATGGGCGCGTTGCCCGGCAGCGCTGCGATCCGCTTCATGTGCAAACGCGCCAGCAGGAACATGTGGACGTACAGCGACGCCATGAGCACCAGCATGGTGAAGAACATGGTGATGAGGCAGATGAGCACTGTGGTGCTCTCTGAGTAGATGATAAACAGGATGCCGGACACGGTGCAGCACGTCCAGATGCTGCTGATGACCAACATCGCCCTTCGCAGGGTGACAATGTTGTGGTATCGCAGCGCGTAGAAGATGGTGATGTAGCGATCGACGGCGATGGCCAGCAAGCTGCAGATAGATGCTAACAGAGAGCTGCAGATCATAGAGTCAAACACATTGTCCATGCTTTTGATCAAGGTGACGGGGATGGTCAGGTTGCCTCCGTTGATGAGCGCTATGACAATAGTCTCGGAGGCGTTGGACACACTGACAAGCATGTCAGCGACAGCGAGGCTGCAGATGAAGAAGTACATGGGTGAGTGAAGGTTCTTGTTTTTGATGATAGCAGCAACAACCAGGATGTTCTCCAGCAGGCTGACGATGCCCAGAGTGAGGAAAACCTCGGTGGAAATCAACAGCTGTTCGTAGCATCCTGCCGATGAGTCCTTCTCCTCGGCCGATAAGTCTTTGTTGAGTGGCAAAATGCCTGAGGTTTGACTCCTGTTGTGGTAGCCTTGGATCAATCCATGGAGATCTGTGGTGTTCATAATTCCTCCTTTTAAACTCCCTGCCTTTTCCGGTCAAGTCTTCTTTGTCCGTTATTTGTCCATCTGTTATTTGGCTCAACCTGCGCACTTCTCAGTCATCCTCACTATCTGGAGGACCAGCTCAGCATCCTTGAGGGGGAAGTCTTTGCCGTTGTTCCCTCCTCCCTTTATCAACCTTTCAGTCTTGCCAAGAAAGGGAGTTTTCTTCAAACATCTGCTGCTGCTGCTGCTGTTACTCTCAGCCAAAAACAATCCCGCAGCTCTCCTCTTATCTCTCCACTCTGGAGAAAATCAGACTGAAGCAAGAAGTTCAAATAAATGCTCCCTGAATGAAGTGAGAAAGACAGGTGAAGGCAGAAAGAGGCGAAGGCGAAGGACCAAGAGTGAGACTGATTAACAGTGAGGCAGCATGAGATGCTGAGGGATCAGAGCGAAGCAGCTTTCTGTGCAAGTGCAGGCAGATCATCACTTTGTAAGCTACTGTCGTCCTCCCTCTCTCTGCTATTATACCAGGCGCACACACAAACACACACACCCAAGCCCTCCTGGCAGTTTTCGGTCCTATCGGCTCACTGATAAGATGGGAGGAGGAGCAAACTTTGGCTTGACGCACATGAATGAATGATCGCACTCAGAAATGAATGGATTTAAGAGACCTGTTGCAACGGATTACAGGATTTTAATATGTTTTCCAAACCTGAAATGGATACATGAGACAAAAAGTATGATAAACCTTAAGCAGGGTTAGCAGATATTATTCCTATAATGGCACACATGCATTAGCATTCATTTGGAAAATAGAAGTCCAATATTCACCGTCCCTCTAGCTTTGGTTTACTCTCCACCTCCTGATGGAAATATTTAGCTCTAGCTGCTAAATGCTGCACCAACTCGCTGCTGATTTTGCCTCAAAAATCAAAAGCTGTATCAGTTTTCTTGCTTCTTGCTCTTTCATAGCTGGTGTCCTTTTATAACATCTCCGTACATAAATTAGTGTAACAAACTGATTTATATTTACCACTCTGAGTACAGGTCTTTTCATCTTTAGGGATGAATCAGAAATGTCTGACATTCAGGAGTTTAATGTCAAGCAGAAAAAGAGGCAGTATGAAGAGCTTACCTGACGGCACTGGCTGTTTTGCATAATATGTAAAAATGTCAATGAAAGTTAATAAAGCTGCTGACCAAGAAATCAGTGAACGGCTTAGTTGATCTGTTGGATTTATCAAGTACGAGCAACCGCTGTTGTTGTGTACGGCATAACTTAACAATTTAATACTGTTACTTAACATTTTTACTGAGTGAGACTTGAGTGATTCAGGTGCAGCATAAACACCTGTAACAGCTACCAGGAACAGCTGTGTTTAGTTTTGCTTGGCGTGTAAAAGCATCTCTTTGATAATGGGTAAAAAGTTTTATTTTTTTATCTGTCATATAATTAAAAAGCCAATTATTTACTCATCTTTTACTTTTACTCATCTATCTATCTATCTATCTATCTATCTATCTATCTATCTATCTATCTATCTATCTATCTATCTATCTATCTATCTATCTAGAGAGATATCACGTTAGCATATATATATGTGTTTTTAGCCATCTTAGTATAGCTTGTTAGCATAGAGAACTAAACACAAAGTACAGTTGGGTCTGATGGACTGTCATTACGAAGAGATGATAGTGGAAAAGTTACAGGATGACCAATTCATGCCACGAATGCCTGAAGCAAACGTGAACCTCATGGTGGCTCTAGAAGAGAGAGGATGATGAAAGTCGTCATCTGGGGATCGTGAATGTCTGTTAAAAAAAAACTGTGGCGATCCATCAAATCAATCGTCAGATACTTCAAAGAAAAAAAAATATATGGCCAAAAGTCAAAGGTTGACCAAAGTCAGTGGGCTTTGTCCTCAGGAAGCCATCGATGTCTTGCTTCCAAAATGTCTCTTGTCATATTGATTTTAATAAACAAGCTGGGACACGTCCATCGACAACAATCAGCGACATTACAGCTAATGACGAACCCTTATCAGCGTGCTGCTGCACAAGAAGCTGCCTCAAGAGAAATCATTTAACAACAGATGTGGGTGATAATGCTGATGGATAACCTTCAGTGAAAGGCCAGTCGCTCTCATGGGAATAATGCATTTAAGTATAGAAAAGCAGGCAGATATTAATTTGTGGGAGGCAGAGTAGCACTCAGTGTCACAGCGCGGTAATGATTTCTGGGTATGTAGTAATTATGATGTAATTAACGGTCCAAAAGGGAAGTTAGTACCATGAAACAATACAATGACAAACACAGCGATTAGGTGCATTGTTATTTTCAGCTCACATTTGAAAAGTACGGTTACAAAGAGGTTAGTTAATTTCAGGAAATAATACAGTGTTAAGTGCGGTATGTAAGTATCACTTAAGTAATTATGTAAAAACAATTTCCACAAAAGCTGCATCTCTGAAGTCAAAAGTACTTGTGTTAAATAGTCATCTGCTCGTCATTATGCAATCGTGAATTGACTGTATACAGAAAAACTCTGTCCATTAGCACGCTCACTGTACTCCAAGCACACTGACTGATAGCTAAATACAAAGCATCTTAAGAGAGCTCCTGAGCTGAGAAACTGCCGGGAGACTTTTAAGAGGCCTGAGAGTTTCCGAGGCAGAGGAGGAAAGAGAAAGAGGACGGAGAAATATTCTCCAAAAGCTGAATGACAGTGAGTTAATGAAATCCCACAGCTGAGACGGAGCAGGGATAACATCTGTGGTCCATCTCGTTCTAGATGCGCTCACCTCTCAAACCCGATGCATTAATACCATGACACCAGAAATGAAGGCCATCACAGCTCTGAGATGTTTGGCAGCTGGAAAAACAATGACAGCGCCTTCACGGCGTCGCACTGAGGCGCAGTTCATCTCGTCTCCACTGGATGTCTCCACCTCGCAGGCTCAGTTAACGCAGCTTCTTGTATAAGCTGGCCAACGATCGTGGATATTGATGAACGTTTTTTCCGCGTCATGGCTCCCCGTTAACAGGTCTATAGATCAAATCGCTCCTTTCAGAATTCAGTTTGTTCTGCCTCAAACTGTCTCAGAGTACTTTTGAGGTTTTTGATGCGTAGAAGTGGCCACAGCTTTGAGTTGATGACATGTTTCCATGTTTTCCATTAACGCTGGGTTGCTGTGATTTACGAGATGTTCCTCACACAATCTGTCATGGCTAGAAATCGATGGTCTCAAACACGGCTATCACACAGAGTGACATGCTGTACACTTGCAAGATTGTTTTTATTGCCTGGTTTTCAGTTCAGAATTTATGCATCGTGTTCTGGAACAGCCTACGTGCACCAAAGTCGCCAGAATCCATTTACAATTAATTTGCCATTTTTCTATTTGTAAAATAGAGAAATATTTAGCATTTTTTGAAGGAACACCGTCATGAAATGCATTAATCATCACCAGCCTTGGCACCACCTTCACCACAGTGAAGTCCACTCTACATACACTGAGCAATTCCCCAGCTGGCCTTCAAGGGCGGGCAGATGACAGGGTTTCACAGATTGAGGCTGAACCAGCACATCAGGGACAAGAGAGTGGGTGATTTAACCAAACTGTATTAAGTGAGACAATGCTGCTGTGTATCCAAGGTGGAGTAACAGCCTCACACTCGATTGTCACTCTGACATTAGCCACAGAGTGGTTTTAAAAGGCTTTCAGACTCTTGCACTGTGCTGACCTGCAATCCAACAAAAAACCTTAATTAACCTCAGTCTAAAATACTGAGAACGGGAGCTATGCAGTGATTGTATTTGTGTTATACAAACTCTGTTAACACCAACGCTGAAAGGCTTCAAAGCGACTGATGCAATGCTAAGAAAAAAGCTTCCCCCGTCATTTTCCTCCACAGCTTGACAGAAATGGAGGAAACCCTGCAAACAGACAGCTTCCATGCACAGCACACCTTCAGCGCACCTTTGCGATGCTGACTCTGTTTCAGCTGCCAGCTCTTCATGTGTCACGCTGGCGAAAGCTCTTTCTGCGACTGCTGTTCAGGACCAGCCTACACCCAAATGCAAAGGTCTCAGAAAAACTGAATCAGTGCATTCGTCATTCGTTTGTACGTCACTGATTTTTGTGGGTTGTGCACTTAAACATGCTTGTTTTCAGTCTTAACACGCCCACAGTCCTTTCAATGGTCCGCCCACCTGTTGAATACAGCGTTGGAAAGCTAAGATTCCCATGAATGTCTTGATGGAAACCACTGGTGTCAACAAACAAACAAACAACTCGCCAATCAGAGGTAACACTTCCAAACAAACATCCAGACGATCCAGTAATGTGTAATAATGGACAAAAAGCTGTTTTATCATCTCAAACTAGCCGGCAGACTTCCTAACCTCACATGTTTTCCATCATTACTCGGGTGACATGCTGGTCTCAAGATGGCCGCCGCACTCTGACCTTTTGATTGACTCCACTTGGCCAATTAGGATCTTCCATTTTTTTTATCTGTATTGCTTTGAGCTGCTTTTCCCTGAGGGGTCCTCCCAAAGGGATCAATAAAGTTAAATCTAAATCTATAAAAATATAGATGCGTGAACATAAATAAAGATATTTATGTTGATAATAATAAATGTTTTGGGGTTTTTTTTGAGAATTTCAGTTTATTAGAAAATTATGTGTAAAATATTCATTTTCTGTGGCGTTGTTATCATTTTTTTAAGAACTTGGACGAAGGTAAGGCTTCATGCTGTGTGTTTCCTGCATACATTCATCAAATAAAAACCCTCTGCATGCTAAAATGAATGCAAGCAGCACTTAAAGTGAGTCTGACGGCCGGGAATAAAACTTCAGTGTTACATTTCAAAGAGACCGGAGCCAATCGTGGACTTTGAATGGCTTTCAGATTACTTTGGGCCTGCCTTGCATGGCCGTTGTAGGTTAATTGTAGAAGAATGGAAAGAGGTGTTAACACCCCCAAAAGTACATTTCAAAGTAAAAGCTGTGAGTATTCCTCCTACGACACTGTAGCATTAACGCTGATTGAACAAACAGGACCAGAAAGCACAAAGAAGTAAAAAGCCATTAGCAGCTCAGGACAACCTCCACATTCACGACAGATCACACGCGACACTCTTGAAGCATTACGTCGAAATGTTTTTCTCTGTTTACCGTGACAAATATTTCACTTTTAGCTCTTTATTTTCCTCATTATTTCGCTGCAAATGCGCCGACTGAATGTTGTTTGAGGTGTGATGTGATGACAGAGATCGCACCATCGAGTTAAAAGCAGGCGGGGGGCTGATGGTTTAGCGGTGCTGAGGCAGGTGTTGTTTTCTCTTTGATTTTCCCATTTCATCCAGCATTATTAACACTGGCCTGACACCAGTAAGCTTGCCAGGCCACTGGGAATCCCCCCGGTGCCCCCAGTGGCCAGTCTGAGCCTGACTGTTAGTCATTAATACAACTCTATTGTGGCAGAGCTGGAAGCGCCAATCATTCATTACCTGTTATGAGAGTTACTGAATGGGATAAAGTCTTCTCTCCGATAGCATAATTTCAACAAGATTGAATACTTTTTGTTAAAATAAAAAAAAGTCCATTACCACCTCTGTTTTCGTAAGAACTGCACACTTCACAGGGAGAAAAGTGCTCCTCCTCGTCCGAATCTGAAGAATCTCTCAGCCTTATGCATCAGAGAGAACTGTGAATGCATGAACGGTGAAGGAAACCACAGTCAAGGTTTCACCTCCTGATGAAAAGCCTTTTAAAAGCCGTTACCATAGTAAAGGCGTAGAACAGGGAAAGTGGATAAAAAACAATCTCAGTCTTTGTATCTGATCCGCAAATGTCTCCCAAAAACATGCTCCATTTTCAGCACTTTTCTTTCATTTATGACGCATAATGAGACACACTGGAGTTTAACACCAAAGGACAAAGGCAGCGTTTTAGCTATAAAAATGAGGACCTTTTAGGTATATTAAAGTATCATTAGTGGATAAACTGCTCCTCTGCTTGGAGGTCAATTTATTGTTGGTGCAGATGCAAACATGTAGAAAAACACTGTTCTCCCACTCCCCACCTCCTCTTCAATGACGGTCTCCTTCAAAACAGTATCATAGCGTCCTTTGACCATCTTCAAGGACACCTCAGCCACGAGTGAAATCTGTCCTGTTCGGCTTTTCAGCACCATGCAGCTCATTGCTTTGCCATTAGTGCAAAGTGGCTGGAGTGAAGCTGCAGTGAATTATGGCTCTTTATTGCAGCATGATGAAACAATCGCTGGGAGGATGGAAACGATTTGACAGTTCCTACAAACTCCTGTCGCTTAAAAGTCGGACTGCATCGATATTTCAGCGGCTGAAATTTTAATGTGTAGCTTGAACTTTAATGCAAAAACTCCAATATTGCTGCGACTGTGAGAGATGAAGATAGGGCTCAGTGCAGGTTAATGCTGTATTACTGAGAGCTTAGTGCAGACCTGATTGAGGTGGCTTTCCTCTGTGAGGTGTGCAGAGGCTCCTCTGGGTGATAAACACTGTGAATACACTGAAGCTAAAGCTAAAGTTAGCATGTTAGCATGGAGAATGAAGAATGGCCTGTTTCTTCAGAAAGAATCACACAGCAAAGCAGTCACATCAGGATATGTGATGGATGCGGTTTCATAGGTTGGGGTGGTTGTGGGGTCGAACAGAGGACTGTCACTGGGTTTAACGGGAGCTACAAAACCATCATCTTGTCCTCACGTTAGCCACGCATTTACGATCGTTCTCAGAAAGCGTGGTTTTCAAAGTCTAACTGGACGTACGCATGCAAACCTGATGCGATGGGTCCATTGAGCGTTGCAGTTTGAAGCCTATGTCCACTGTCCAAGCTGCCATATTTGACCATCTGGGACAGAGAAGACACTGGGACATGATTTAAAGGTGAAATGTAAAAACCATTTCTAAAAGCCACCACTGCAAGTATGCCACATGTTAGGAAGATGCAGAACAAGCTGGAGATGTGAAAGTGACTTCTGTCCCATGCTGTTTCTGTAAAATAATAATAATAATGATAATAATGAGAGCATGGCTGACCTTTTCCAAGTTTGAGGAGGGTAAAGAACAGACTTCTTGATTAAAGGAAGAGGCACTGCAGTACTTCCTTTACCTGCATCGTAAAGGTCAACTCCAAAATCACTCCAAACTTTCTGTCCGTTGGTCTGTAATTTGAGGAAAGACAAGTTGAGTACATGAGGGCAAAATAACACTCTTTTGGATTTGGTTTTAGGAAGTTGGAGAATGTCCTGAAATGAATGATGTGAGATCAGAAAGTGGACGTCAACGAGAATCTGGGCGTTATGATGCACTAATGCACCGCTGCTGGTCCTCAGTTCTCCAGACCTCTGTGGCGTTACTGTTTGTCCATTTTTACTGTTTAACCTTGTTTGCAAGGATGCAAAGTGTTTGTTGTCCTCACGGACGTACAGCGGCAGTTAAAGTAAATGTAGTGTAGTAGTAGTTGAAGTGCTGACGGAGAATATTTAATTTGCAGGACGCAGTGCGAGCAGTTTGCGGTTCTACCGTCTCAGCTCGGCTCTGCTGATAACACCTGTTGTCCCATCTGTTACATCAGTTAAAAACAACATTCGCACTGCTCTGCTCATCTTCACGTGCACAGTACATATTCATGTATTTCAGCTGAAGTGTGGCTCATTTAAAAGCCCACAGAGGCACCATTGCTGTGTTGTCCACTACAAGCGTAACCTTAACTTTACCCTCAGACAAACTAATCATCTATCATCCATGGCACCAAAGTGTGTCTTCCAGAAGGAGTTCGATATCAAAACATTATGCAGACATTATGCAGAGCCAGCAGGGAACTGACACTGACCGGCCAGGCTGCTCGCTGCCAAGATGACCAGCTGGAGGAGTCCATGAGGAGTCCCCCTTGTACACCACAGTGAGCAGATTACAAGACGCCTTGACGCCTCAGTCATTATCCTGATAGATGTCTTGCTCATTCAGATCAGTGGGCGCATTAATCTTATTTCCCTGTAAAAAGGGACAAAGTGTGCAAAGTGAGGGCTGTTCATGTCCCACGTGTGACTGCGTGTGTGCTGCCAAAACTGAATGGTGTTCATGATATTAAACACGACAGCTCAGGGCTGTTTGTCACTAACGAGAAAACATTTGGGAATGCTGTTTAATGGACACGCTTCAAGCAGACTGACAAGACGTCATCCAAGTCAGAGCTGACGCGCTGACCTGCTGCTTAAGAGGGTCAGTTCACGTAACGCGTCCTCCTGCTCTGTTATCACGAGCAGTTTCCTGGGATCTGCAGTTCAATAGATAATTAGCAAGCGTTTTGTAAAAAGAGTAAAATTACGTGCTCTGAGAACAGATCAGAGCGTCTGAACAAAGTTTGTGAGCGGTAAAAACTCCTCCGGCTTCTCTGGGGAGGATCCAGCGCCGCGGCTGCTGGGAGAGATAATGGCAGGGACGTTGACTTTGAACTGCACCCTGGAGTCTTTACCAGGAAAGCACACAAGCGTGCCAGGCTGCAGTTTCTACTTGCTTTCAGATAAATTATTTGCTTTCCATTTGTGCTGAGACTTTCTGGATTCTCACGGATGTCTTTTTTTTTTTTAATCCTACGATTCACATGATCGCTTCACATAGACTCAGTACTTGTGTACTGTGTGTAGAAGTACTCCTGCAGCACGGTAAAGAGCCGGGGGACAAAGCCATTAAACCTTAATGATTTCAAAATTCACTTCAGCGCTGCTGTCACAGCACAGCAGTTTTAGTTCAGCTGACAAACACTGAGGTATTTTTATTGGCCATTGCTAACTAAGCTAGCTGTCAAATGCTAATGAGCTGCTAATACAAATTCTAAGTAACTCAGACAGCGGTGGAAGAAGTACTCAGACCTTTTACTTAAGTGAAAGTAGAAAAGTATTGGCATCAAAATCAAAAGCAAAAGCAGTCATTATGCAGAATTATGTTGGATTAAAATTCCTGATGCATTAATGTGTTAAAGCTGATAGAGGTGGAGTTCGTGTTTCCATTAACCTTTCCAAAATGTGCACAGACACATTTAACACATTTAGTTTTTACAGTCTCGCTTTTCTTCCTCTCTCACACGCTGGCTCTAAAATGTCCTCTCAATATGCCGCCGCTGCTGCGGTAAATCAGCCCTGTTTTTCTCTTTGTGACGTCCAGCTGCATTCAGCTTAGAGAGCTCGCCAGCAGGAAATAAGGCTTTATTAGAGAGAGACACACATGAAGGCAAACCCAGACAGACCTCCGCTCACCTGCACCGAGTACAACTTGGTCATTCTGACCTCTGGGGCATGCACACATGCACACAAACATTAATACACGCCGGAGATTGAAACGTCCGAAGACCAACTCAACCTTTCAAGCGCATATAAATACGCTGCATGTGCACTTTAGCATTTCTGTGCAGGGATGGGTCACACCGACCTCAGGTTTCCACATGGGCAGCTTTGTCTTGCAGGAGATGAACCACAGTGGACAAAAACCTGCCCTGCACAGCAATACTTTACATTATATGAGTACAATGTGTTGCTCTGCTGAACATTCATACAAAATGTAGCTGAGCTGAATTCACAGTGCTTGTCGAACTGTCCCATAGTTCTTATTTACAGGTAACTTCCTCACAGTGCATTTAAAATAGAGGATATCCTGTATATAATATGGAAATTGTGTGTATGTATAAAGTCTCCTGTCACTCAAGGGGACCTATGGCAGCAAAATATCCAAAATTTAACATGAAAGAGATTCATTCAGACTCATTATCAGGTTAATTCCTGCTAGCAGACAGCGCCACTTCATTGAGAGGGGGAACCCATTACTGTGGACAAATGGCTGAATGACTCTGGCTCTGCAGTTATCTCATTTTGCACCACTGAGTGCAGGTGAGAAGCTGCCATGTCTGTCAAAATGTGAGCCCAAATTCGCATGAAAAACGAAGCTTAGGGATGTTATCTGGTCAGCCGTGTGCTGCAGCCAGGATTTGCTCCAACGCAAATGAATGCATCAGTCTCACGTCGCTGTGGATTCTGTTCAGCATGCTATGTCCACACACACACACACACACACACACACACACACACACACACACACACACACATATGGAGATTTCACTTTGTAATGATTACTTAATGTTAATGTTGCGCATGAATTCCCGGGAAGGCACGCGGGAGTCATGTGCTGAGAGGCAAACGGCGCTGGAGCCCAGGTGCAGAGAGGGGAGATATGAGGCAGAGAGGCTTGAATGTTCAGCTCTGAGCAGAGAAGCAGTTTGAAAGTACGTCCGCTAAGAAATACAGGAGCTTAAATGGACAGTTTAGTGAAGAATCATGAGGAGTTAAAGCCAAAACTCCACCTGAGAGCTGAAGTGCAGCTCAGGAGGTATGAAAGCAGAGAAGCACTTTCCTCCAAAAACACGCGCCGCACTGCTTATTCAACATGCAATTTTTAAAACTTTTGTATGTTGTGTGGATACAAAATGGATATTTATCAAAAGAAAAGATCTGTATCAAGACAAACCACCAATAATCCTTCCTTTTCTCTTTGGTTTAGACCCGTAAATGTCACGCTTTGCTGCCACAAGTAATAAAAGGTCCCTTAAAGAAAAGTACAAATCCAGTTGCAGCATCACAGAGTTGATGAAAGTAACCTTAACTCTCAGATTAAAGCTCTGAAATACGACCATATTTTGAAATATTGAAGACTATCTGCTCTGGAATCTCGCCCTCTGGAATTTATATCATGCAGGACATTAGCAGTGTGTAGAAAACCACAAAAACACTGCTTTTCTCCCCATGTCTTACTCTGAGGAGTACCTCGCAGACTATACAAATTCTTTAAATACTGCTCAATAATCTGGTGCTGTAAGCTCCAGTCACTGCAGGAGAAAGCAGCACGTTCAGCGCAGAGAGCGTAAAGTTTTCCTTCATATTTTAATAAAACGTTCTTCCAAACAATCCAACTTCCAAGGCGATGTCGCTCCGATGCTTCTCCTCCTTTCACTGCTGAAGACGTGCATAACTCGCGTATCAGCCACAAAGCAGCTCGTGTATTATTTCCCTCAGTGTGGTTTCTGGTTGCCATGGTCACACAGCAAGCTGGGATGGCGAGGTGAAACAGATGAATCATCACCGACTCCAGCAACAGTAAGCAAGCACGCTAATAAACAAGTTGAGAACAAAACATTGGTGTTTAATCAGATTTTAAGTTGCTTATTTATAGATCCAGCAATTATGATCAATCATTGGGAGTCGTGTTTGCGACCACCTGACGACACTGTTACTATAAAGAATTAGAGGTATTGATGAAATATCTGGGGAGCTCAGATGACTGGAAGTTAAAACTTTTTAAATCTTAAAAGTTTTGAAGCCAACGTGCCCCCTGAGGGAGCTACAAAGCAAGCCGGAGCAGCTAAAGACTGGGGAAGATGTGGAACGCTCCAAAAACACCTGTTTGGATCGTTCCACAGGTAAACAGGCTCATCGGTAACAGGTGAGAGAGTCATGATTGGGTATGAAAGGGGCGTCCTGGAAAGGCTCAGTCGTCCACAGGTGAGGATGGAGCGAGGTTCACCACTTTGTGAACACATGAAGGATGAAGGATGTTTCTACATGTGCAAGTCATAACTGGTGACCATATTGGTGAGGTGAGGCGGCGGCGCAGAGCTCAAAGGGTATTAACAGACTAAACCCACCCAGGCACGGCTCGTTCATCCCGCTGTCGTCTGGCAAGCCCCCGAAGGTTTTCAAGTCGCACAATAACCTATATGAGAGTGTGGTTACGAAACTTTATTTTTGTTCCTTTTAAATGTAATTCAGTTACTTTTTTATTCCTTCTTTTAGCGTGTACTGTTCTGTTCGGTTGCCTGTTTCATTAATTTGTCTGATTCTCATTTAGCCGTGGTCTGTGTGTGCAGCATGGGGGGGGGCTGCATCTGCAGATGACCATGTAACATTTGTGCACTTATTCAATGGGCAATCCTGTGCTGGATAATGATCATAATGACGCATAATCAAGCTGAACCCTGAAATAACTAAAACACAAATGCACAAATCCAATTAATGTGAAATAACAAAAATACTTTTAACAGAAAAATGTTCATGTTTTGACCTCATGAGTCAAAGGAAGAGGCTGATGAGAAAATATGTCTTCAGGGCCTTCAGGAAGCAAATGAGGTTATTTTTTAAAGACAGACATAGAAAACGAGTCTTTCACGGATCGTTGCAGCGTGGCTGTTCAAATGCATTGACACCTCTTTGACACAGATTGTTTGATATATCACACTGTTTTAATTTTAACTCAATTTTAACGTGTTTGGTGTAACAGTGACTCTCCTAATAGGAGGAAGTTCGGTTATGCAGCGTGTATTTTGCATTTGGACCAAGGTAACCACATGAACAAGATAAACAAGAAACAAAACATTGAGGGGGAGGTGCCTTCAGGTGGAGTTTTGTTTTCATGATTCTTCACTAAACTATGTCCAATTAAGCTCCTGTATTTCTTCACAGACATCAGCAGTGATTTTCATATTCAAGCCTCTGCGTCTCCACCACATATCTCTCCACTGCCAGATGTCTGCACCTGGGCCCAGCGCTGTTTGTTACTCAGCATGCACAGTCCCTAAAAGTGATGCATAAGGAAGGCTCCTCCTTTATGCAAGCATTTCTGTATTCCACGGGCTCAAATTCAACAAAATGTCCTGCACGCAAACCTTCAGGAAATCCAGCTTGTTACATTGATAAGGCATGGCAGGCAAAAAGCCTCCGACAACTACATAAATTAGCTGCATTATTTAAGCTATTACACTTAACCATGCAGCAGTAAGAGCAAGCCCTGCAATTGGAGAAAATGGCTCAAATGGAGCCGTGACATGTCCTGATTGAAGTGCGCACCCAGAGCGTTTCACTCAGAACGGGTCCCTGCACAGATGACTAATTCTCTGTATTTCAGATCAAATGACGCAGCCACCTTTCGGCCGGGTTCAACTCCCGCACCAGCAACACAGCAGACATTAAGGCTTAGGGGAATCGCAGTGTGTTACGTTTCCCAACAAAACAGCTTCGGTGAAAGACGACAAATGCAGGGAATTTTCGGCAATTTCACCTTTTAGAGCAACAGCTAAACGAGGTGATACAGTCCGCGCCGGCAAAAACAAGCTGATGTTTTTGGAGGCACGGATCAACACGGCAGGTAAGGTCAACAAAGCGAAAGGTCTGCGTGTCACTTCAGAGCTGCAGCGTGTTTGGCTTCAGCTTTGTATTGTTTCTGCTCGCCGCGCAGCCACAGAGACGTTAATGGCTTCTGATTAGGTGTTTGATAAAAGCAGGCCGTCCACCCCTTTGACAGAGGCCCACACCCTCTCCAGCTTCCTTCATTTTCCAAAGGTTACGCCGTACCATCATCCCCTCACCCCCCCGCTGCTCTATTGGAACGAGATTGCATAAATCACAAGGTACGCCCACAAGACAACAACTTCTGCAGTTCAGCAAGTGTTCATTGGACTCAAGCACTGCTGGCAGTTTTTAATTTGAACATTTCAGAGGTCATTTGCTTTTCATTATTCTTCACGGGCGCGAGACCAACAACGTCGGTGTGTCTGTTTTGCCTTATTGGCGCCTTGCGGTTAACAGCCATTAGCCGACCAGAGCGATTTCTCCTGAGTGTCAGACTGTTTCCACGCCTTCACATCTATGCTGCATGTCAAGCAGCTCACATCAAAACACAGACACAGACACGCTGTGGCTCTCTAGAGGACAACCATCCACAATGTGTTTCCCTGTGTGTCATATATGGTGTAAGATATGCTCTTACTTCATAACGCTAAACCTACAGACAAAGAATAAAGCTGCTCATTGCTATAGTTTTCTTATTGTCCAAAGGTGACTCCCTGCTCTTCTCAATGTATAAATATTTAACCCTGAGTGCACAACTCAGACAGCAGCAGACGTAGCAGTAGGTTGTCATGGTGGATAAATGGGTCATGCAGAGGACTTTCACCCAGGAGACCACAGCGTGAGCCCCGTGTCCCTCAGATGACTTGTTATTTTCACTTTTCAGTTTGCCGTTTGGGTGCAAATAGCACTACTGGCTGCCCATTTAAAAACACCTTTCAAATGTAGTTACCTAAGGACACAGAGTGGTTTGGACCAATCAGCGTCCAGTGAGGCGCTGCTGGCAGCTGCAGGTGGAAAACAACTCTTCTTCCTGCCGTAAGAGGTTAGCGTAAATGCTGCTAAAGCATCAGTTATATCAGAGCTTCAGAGGAAAGAGGTGTAGTGATGGTTAAAGGAAACCATTGCCATCAAATCTTCAACAAGCAGCACACAGACGACATTAAGGAGTACACAAAAATACACCAGAAACAACACCAACGGGCTTTGTGCTGCAGTACGGTACCTCTGGTACCTGTAATATTCTTGCAACATCCTCCTCAGGCACAACATCTATGCAAATGAATGTGTGTATCTGCGGCAGAGTCATTCGAGGACAGTCAGTCAGTCACGTGAGCACACGAGCTGGTTGGTAGGAAAACAAATGCAAGTTTAAGCGCCGCAGCAGCACAGCCAGTGCTGTCACTTCTGTGGTGAGGATGGTCTTAATTAGACGTGTGTAAGCTTTGGCTTTTTCCCTCTGAAAGAACACGCTCGGTTCGTCACTGATAACGCTGCTGTGAGGGGGAACTGGTGGTGATCGGTTTTCATTCAGCATTTCAAAGCTCCTCAGAGACTGAAGACCAGCGCAGCAGCGCCTCTGAAGGTCACGGCTCTGTTTAAGCAGCAAATAAGAGGACAAGCCAAGTGAAGGGAAGGATGGACAGATAATATAACACAGTGAGGTGCCAGGGTGGTCTGCTTCGCGTTAATAAAATAATGAGATGTGACAGGAGCTCTCCCAATATCGTCCACTTACTGTCGTCCATAGCCTACCTGGCAAACGAGACTGTGTGAGTGAGTATGAAAGGCAGGGGGAAAGGGCTGATTCACTCAGCGTCCTCATTTCGCTTCGTTTTTTGGAGCTCTGTGTGTTTGCTAAATGAGGGTGGGTGTAATTTAGTAATATTTGGCAATAACGTCAACCACCGTGACCAGTACGGGCGCATTACCATGGAGGGCACGCCTCGCTCATCCGACAAATTACTGTGATACATACAAGAGTTGGTGCTAATGAGAGGGCAGCGTGGAGGCAAAAGATCACAGCAGCCACACTCAACAGAGCTGTATATGAATAACGCACCCATGAAATGTTGGTTTGGAATAGAAATTCCAGGTAAATAAACTGGTTTTCTTTGTGCAGACGGACGATAACGTGTTCTGCAAAAGCTCTTTAAAGGTTATAATGGAGACAACTTAAGACACTTTATTGTCAACCCATCCGTGCACAAGTACACAGCAGAGATGAGATTTAATTTCTCTGGGGCCAGTGGTGCTACATTTAACATTCTGGATTATGAAGACAGAGCCGCTGTCTCGAGTCACAGGAAGCTGAAGGCCTCCTCTTGATGAAGAGCTGAAATCAGGGCTAATGTGCCAGACACACACATCTGAATTAACATTACATATGCTGTAACAACACTACGAGTCTGCAGCCGTGCTTTGAGCTAAATGTTTACCATGCTTGCCATCGTGGTTTGGCATGTTAGCGTGCTTTTTGTGATCTCTATGGCACTTAACCGATGTGTATTCACCCAACGCTGGACCCGTTCAGAAGTCAGAAGTGCTCCTTGACTTTATATCATCGTGCACTTCCGGCCTCAGCCCTTGAATGGTTGATCTCAAAAGTCCATTTGGGCCTGAGGACTTGTGTCACAAAGGCTGATGTGAAAAGCAAAAATCAGGACTCTTCTGAATATCTGTTGAGGCCAGTGGTTTTCCAGGATAAGCACATCAGTCAGGAGAGACAAGTGGATGAAGTAAAGATAACTATTATGAAAGATGATATGTGATAAAAATAAAAAAAATGTTATCTTACATTATGACTAATGTTTGTGTCCTTCCAGCAAATCCAATCAAGTCCAAAACGATTGAAGTCTGGTGTACTTAACGGCTGTAACACTGACAGTAGCCTTAGGCCGTCACGCATTTTAGGATAATGGATAATTCCACGTGGACACGACTTCACACTGACTTACAGTCTTTGCTTTGTTTTTACCTGTTCTATTAATTTTGAGTTGTGGAGGTATTTGGTCATAAAGTAAAGGTGCAGGATGCAGCTGAATCTGGTGCTTCCAATGGACAGAAGAGGACTGGAGCGCTCGGATTGATTTGCAGCCAGACAGACTCGTGTTTTGACAGCACTGTGTCTTCGTCAGAGACACATAGTGTCACCGAGCACAGGTGCACAGTGTCATTGGATAACTGGTTGAACAGGCTTTCACATCTAGTGGACAATGGGCCCAAGAGCAGGAGCGGCCGTAGTCAATGTCCAAGTGCCACCCAGTCATCGCATCAGAAACAGAAGAACACCGGTAACCTTAAAGTTACTAAGACAGTGGTACAGAAAGTACAAGTACTGCATCCATCAAGTGCAACGTGTCAAAGGAAACATGAGAAACCTGTCAGTCAGAGGCTTCGTGACAGGCGCCTCATACAGCCTCTGCAGACACTGAAGGAAGAAATGAGAGCGGGCTGCACACATCTTAAAAATCACCTCTTACTATTCTCAACGATAAGGCCTCAGCTTCGCCTCGGCTGCCGTCACACTCCACCCTGTCGCTGTGCAGGTGGCTGCTGTGCGAGCGACCATCTGCAGCCTGAATTACCGAGCGGTGCGAGAAAGCGAAGGAGGAGGAACTGAGGGCTGAAAATGATGTGAGAATGGACTGCACATCTCAAAAGGAGATCTGTCTCATTCATTAAACCTTCCTATACAGTCCTTTATATAGTAACTGTCTTTCAATTCAACCTGAAGATGTTCTGGTTTGGGTTTTGAGGAGAGGAGTGACATCATCCACTGCTGCCCATTCTCCATCAAACCTTCAAGTGGAGTTGTCATGGAAACCTGATGCATGAATCCAGTCAAGGTATCAGGATAACAGTGTATGATACTCCTGCCGCTGCGTATCCATCATCTGGGCAAATGAAGGTTTTTTCGATTAGTTTCTAAAAAGCCTTCGAGCTCGAAGCCCGGCTTGAAATATATGGACTGGAACGAGAAGCATCACGGGAGCGCTTTGCCTCACGATTACTCATTTTTGAGTAAATATTTCAATTTGGAGACTGATGGAAGTGAAACTGCGTGTTTGAATCATAGAGGAGAAAGCTTGTGCTGGTTTATCTGAGCTTTTCAGAGTCTGATGAAAATACACGTTCGCTTTTAAAATGACCAATAGGACAAATTAAACTAACTGCAGTTTAACTCCTGTATTAAGGAAAAACAATATTTCACTGAGTCTATTCTCTCTCTCAGGGCTTGTCAACTTATTTGGCGAGCAGGCTGAAGAAATGTGCGCTCATCTCAGGCTGGAGATGCGAGCTTCATCACAATCGTTCACAGTCCTTTGAAGATGTAAAAGTATTCACGAGGCGAAAAGGAAACGTAGACATGATTCTGTGCCGCAAATTTTGTTTGTCTTATATATTGTTTTCTTTATTTCTTCACTGACAGATTGACAAAAAGCTTCAGACTGCTGGTGCATTAAATACTGAGAGAAACTGGACAGTTGGTGTGGCAGCTGTGAGCCATGAAGCTGAAATCTTGTCAAAGAGCAGCATCTGCTGGCTGGATTGAGAACTGCTCTGACTGTGTCCTCATGACATATAATATATATATATATATGTGTGTGTGTGTGTGTGTGTGTGTGTGTGTGTGTGTGTGTGTACATGTATATAACACAGCCCCAGTGTCTGTGGATTTATACTGAACCTTATTTTGATGCATCTTGAAATTATGATCTTTGATTTAGTCGAGTTCTGATTACAGAGAATTCAAAATGGGAAAATCGTACTTTTCCAGTGGGTAACAGCATGCTTAATGAACTGGAACTCGGTCCTGGTTTGACTGGCCTGCTTTGAGCAGTTTGTGCACCCAGTATGTTCCCGTGTTAGCAGATGTTTCAACACTGATTAGCAGCGTTGTGTAATCAGGCAGTCGCTCAGAACAGCTCTCCTCTCTGTGCTGTGGACACTCAAAGTTTAGAGGTGGTAAATTTAATGGCGGCTAAAGACGCAGAAAAAGGAGATTTATTTTCCTTTTATGGGAATCAAAGTCAAGCATGTTAAAGTTAAAGTGTTGAGCAAATAGACAACATACTCATTGTACCACAGGGCATCAATTAGCCCTCTGAAACACACCCAAAGCTGAGGCTGTATGATGGTAAATCATCTACTTGTAGACCATCATCATGTATCTGTGTTTAAGTGACGTTAATTTGCTGGATAAGTGAAAATATCTGCTGTCTTTCTCCAGGTACATTAATAGGCTGCATGTCAGTGCACAGGTCTGCTGTTTGTTTGTTTGCTTGTTTGTTTGTTTGTGCTATTTTTGGAGTGCAATGGTGTGAACCACATGTATAAGTGTGAACAGATAGATAACAGCACAGCGTAGTGTTGAGGAGGAGGTCTGACAGTAAGCGTGAAGAGTTAGTGTTGATGATTCTTCTGCTCGGCCTTTTGGAGGCGTCGCCACTCTGACAATGTGATGAAATGACAGGTAAGGTCGGACTGAGGACTCGAAGACAAAGAATAGCGACGCTGGTGAACTGCAAAATGTACAAGGACTTAAAACTAGAAAAGGAAGAGGAGGGATATGCAACAACAGCTGACAGTGACTGCAAGGAAAAATCTGCCCCTTAATGCTCAGAGAGCTAATGAGTGCAGGAGAAATGCTGCACAGGACACATCAGGACTGACGTCGACTCGCTCACTAGGTGGTGCTGTTCGTGCTGTTCTCACGCCGAAAACATTTCACTGACATTTCGTATGATTGACATTTTCTTCTCTGTACCTGGTGCCTTACAGCCGGGGTTTCTGCTGTTTGAGTGACTTCATACCAGAGTTTGGATAAAAGGCAACATGCAACATACACACCTTTCTAAATCTTAAGCATACTGGGAGAGGGAGTGAAGTCAGCACTGAGCTTTATTGTGGTTATTGTGGTTTTTATGATCAAGACTCACAACAAGTCTCAATCACATGTTTTCTTCAAACTCCAGAAGAGTCTCTGCAGAGTTTTAACCTCCAAATGTGCCCTCTGGGCTGCCCTTTCAGTGGAGAAAACATGGTGAATTGCCCTCTAAAGTGCCTTTCCAGTGGAAAAAAATGTCCTCCAGGTTGCCCCACAGGCTAGAAAATGGGTAAAATAAAAAGTTAAATATGTGTGTTAATTACAGGGGTGAAGTGGTTTTACTTAATGGGAGCATTTTGACCATAAATGCACCACAACTTTCTGCATGCTGGTGGCCCACCACATGCAGCTGGTGGTGTTTTTATTTTTCTGCCCCCTCACATGGCCTGAATCTGCCACTGAACATAAGTACAGTACCCACAAGAGCGACAGCTGACGCCACGTTCACGTCATGTAGGGTGGGAGAGGACCCCAGAGTTATGACTCTTATGTGCGTTCAGAAAACTCCGGTAATATGTTTATGCACATTATAGCAGCACCATTTGGGATCTGGAGTCTTTCCCGTCGCTACCATTCATCCCACGTGACGTGAACGCAGCATAAAGCAAGAGTCGTCACTTTCATCCTGAATGACAAGTTATCCAGCAGATGTAATGTAGGCAGAGTCGGGTGAGTGGGGAGAAAATAGCTTGAAAATTAGCGTCTATTTAAGCTGAATAGCGGACCGGGGTTGACGTGAGGACTCTGTTTGTTTGCTTTCAGACATTATTTAGTGCCACGCCAGACGTATTTGAGCTTTCAGATTGTACAGTAATTACCACTTGAGGTTGATGTGAGCAGTTTCAACATGTCAGAAAGTGGAAATAATAGCGGCACATGATGTGAGTGTGGCAGAAAAATGGAGATGATGCGGGGACGTGGAAATGATAGCTCCCTGACAATAATCAAAAGTTGCCAGTAAGCAGGAAATAAGATATTTGAAACCCCAAATGTTTGGAAAGAGGTTCTGAAAATGTTCTTACGGTATCACTCGTCTGCTTTTCCGCTCATGTGAGGACATCCAGCGACAGAGCATGTGGCAGTTTTGAAAGACAGCCGTCTTGAGGGAACACACTCCAAGACGTCCATCGTGGTTCCAGCAGAAAACGAGGCTCAGACTCCCAGCGATGCTCGACAAGAGCAGCCTTTGAGCTCAGAGCCGCAGAGAAAGAAGTACAAGACAAGCTTGCAAGACGTCAAAGCCCCTTTTTGGGAATTATTATATCAAGAACATCTCTGCTGAGCTTTCCCACTACAATTTGTTACCAGTTTGAACCTGAAGCTCCGGCTCAAAGCAGGTCCTTATTTTACCTCTTCCCTGCTGCCACATACAGCATGTACACGGTTTACTGAGCAGGATGATGATAGAGCACTGCCTGCGTAATAACTGCATGCAACTACAACTGCAACGTGACACCTTTCCCTCTGTGCTGAATCCCTTCACCTCTCCCATGCTGTCCTTTTCAGAGGAAGTGTGAGGCTTGAATACAACCACATCCATTAAATCAGAAAAGTCAGTCTACAGCAGTGGATGTTAATGAGCCACCACCTATGTTAAGCACAATAATTGCAGCACAGATTCGATTAAAAAAGAAATTAGCCATTTGATGTTGCTGTTCAGCGCAGTCCTAAAAGAACAGCTTGGAAAATGAATTTAAAATGTGACATTTCCATATATTTCACTGCTGAAGTGTGTTAAGCATACATGTATTCTCATATATATTCTCATCCATAAATATTCACCTTCTCTGAGCAGCGTTATAGTCAAACAACCCAGCTCACACCTCTGTGACTGCGATGCTCAGTGAACAGTACACAGAGATGATAGTAGAGACGTAAAACACACAAACAGACGAAGGAAAAACAGAAAGTGTGTATTCAAAAGGAGGAAACATGAGAAAAAATAGACAAAAGAAAAATAATATAAGAAAACATAATTAATGGAGAATATTATCATCCTGATTCCAGCATGCAGTCGTCTCCTTTATCCAATCATGTGTTCACAAAGTGGTGAACTCGCTCGTGAGCGACTGAGCCTTCTCAGGACCCAATCACGATCCTCTCACCTGTTACCAATGAGCCGTTTCCAGGGCAACAGCATAAACAACTTTACCTCAGCAGTCGCACACAAAGAGAAGAAGATGACTGAAGTGTCGTCACTTATTGACTGCGGCAGCGAGCGAAGAGGACCCTTTCAGAGGCCTCGCTGTGTTTTCGCTCATTATTCACTCCAACCTCAAAACGGCACTCATGAGTTTATGAGAAGTGAAAGAGGCTTTTACGTGTGGAGAGGACGTATGAGCCGCGGTGTCCTCTGGATGACGGCTGTCCACCGTGTGCGTCTGCGTGAGCCAGAAGAACCCCTGCCAGGATCAAAGATGCATCGGTGATATTCTGCGATATCAGCCGCTCGCAGAGGTAAAGGACTCCTCCGGCTCGCTGTGCATCCCAGATCACATCACCCTGACTCTGCCTTTATGTATTTTTCACATTCGAGCACTTCTGCGCGTCACATTCTCACGGCAGCTCGACCTTGCTGCTAAAAGTCGTCTCTGCACCTTTTCTGCTGTATAAGCAGCCTCATGTAGGATTCATGCCTCATGCAGACATGAGAAATGAATTGGCTTCTCTTGTGCTCTCGTCTTGTCAACACCAGGACATCTATTTTTCATGCTGACGCTCTGACAATATGCATAAACATCAATCAAGGATCAAGAAAACCCATTATGCACGAGGCAAGTCTGCACACGACATTAGATGTTCTCTCGACAAGAAAACAACAGATGTGGAGGAGCAAAGGAGAAGTTCTGAAGATTTAGCTGCGCGTGAACAGCAGAGGGCAGAGTAGCATGCGTTATTTACCTCCTCCTCACTGCTCGGTCTGATGCTCTGTAGTTACAACTGGTGGTGAAGAGAAACTTGCCAATGAGTTTGAACTGAGCAGAGGAAAAAACGAGGGTTTGTCACAACCTTCATATCCAAACGTTCAGTGCAAAAGCCATGTTACATGGACAGTGCTGATTAGTGTAGGCTCACAAAGCTTGTTTTGATTCAGTGCACTTCTGTGTAGGGGGGTGGGGGGGGCAGTCAACTCCACTGGGTAATACAGTATTCATCCCCCTCAACACGGCGCTCTGTGGATGCGCTCACCAGATCACACATTCTGCAGCTGCACAGCAGGAAATGCATTCATGACTGATGTGACATGACTAAGAGAAAACAGAAAAATTCAAACTTCTCGTTGTAACGACTCACGTCGACGGACCGGACCGGTCTGTGAGGCGACGACAGACCTGGATCAGCTCTAACAGATCTGGAGACGTTTCAGAGGACAGTTCTGCCGTTCAGAGATGAAACACAGCACAAAACCAGAATCTGTTTTACCGAGTGAAAGATATTACGTCACAGAAATGTGTCATTCGAGAGGAAAAACAGCATATGACATTTCCAAGAACCAAGAAGCAGAGATTAAAAACAAACTGCAGTCCGATTCATTCAGACTATCTGGTGAGATAGCTTCAGCTAAAGCTAGTTTACCATCTCTTTCCTGTTTCCTGTTATTGGAAAAAAAAACTATTATTATGTTCCAATATCTTAATAATCGGGGCTAGATCTAATAATGGAATAGTTACCGAGCCTAGCTTAGCAGAGAAGCCGTAAGTGTTAGCATCACATGTTTAAATGCATTCCTGGAGAAGAAACGAGAATATTTAGATACTCACAGGAACTAACGCAGAAGCTAACAACTCAGGCAGTTTGGTGAAGAGCTTTCAAACTTCAGGCCCTTTTTTCTCAACTCCCCTGTTGCTGGTAAGAGTGTAACAGTGCACAGAGTTCACAGCTGGGTCGGTATCTTGGTTTTGGAGTCACGGTTCAATGCATTTTCAACATGCTGGAGCACTGAGATAAATTAAGACAGACGTCAGTGATGCTGATACCTGCAGGTTGTGCTCGTTCATAAAGGGCATCACAACGTGTATCAGGGCTGAAGCAAGTCCCTGCATATGGTCACATATCTGCTGTGAGAAGCACTCTTTACTTTTACCTTGGTGTGACTCTGCAGTGAGAGGCTGCCTGAACGCTGGAGAAGCACTCGCTTTCCAGTCTGCTCCTGTCTGCTAATCAGCACGTTTGACTGCAGTCGTAGCATGTTTGAAGTGTTTCCACTTCAGTTGGACAATCCTGGAGCACAGTTTGGCTCTAATCTTTGTCCATTTTCGCTGTAATTAACCTTGAAACCATAATGCTCCCAAACAGTGGATCTAAGGTCGCTTTCGCACCAGAGCTGTTTGGTCCGCTTTAAACGGACCAGAGTTCCTTTCCTCAGATAGTCCGCTTCGTTCATCCGAACTCTGGTGTGGACCAAACAAGCGAACTCTGGTCCGCCTGAAAACGTGGGTTTGGTTCACTTGCAAGTGAACCCTGTTTTGGTTCGTATGCAGTGTGAGAGCTCAGCGGACCAAACACAGGATCAAATGTACGTAGTGACGCTGTACGCAGTGCATACGCATGCTAAAATACAACGCATCGCATCTGTATTTATAATATAGCTTGATTCTGTATCTCTATTTACAGCTCATTAGTCCTTACGTGAATGTTTACTGTTGCTATGGCAACAAGTGACTGCTGACATTAGCAGTTGCTAGCTAGCTTAGCTCAATTGTCTGAACAACAATAACCCATAAATTCACAATTTGGCATATTTAAACAAAATCAAATCACAGCTACCAACAGTCACAGTCCTTAAACTCTGAGCTCATCTGTTGTCACGTTAGATCGTCAAAGTTAGAAAAATAACAGAATCAATCCCTGACGAGCTACGATACCATTATAGGAACAGTTGCGTTTTTCCAGACCGGGAGGGAGGGATTTCCCCTCCTACTTTGTCCAATCGATGCTGCTCAGAAAGTTCGGTGCGCTTTAGAAATCACAGGGTGAAAGTAGAACCGAAACAAGAGATAAATGCAACAATGTTACAACTTTCAGCTCCCCAGTCCAACTGAGTCCGCTTGGTCAGGTGTGAAAACGACCTAAATGTCGTGGAAAGGACCTCCAGCTGTGGTAACCAGGCTAACTGCGCTAAATGGGCTAGCATGCCACAGCTAACAGACAACAAGTGGTGCACCGCCAAAACTGATCCTCTAGGATTTATCTACCACGTGTGACGTTGCAGACATACATAGATTATTTTAACTGTTTGGGTCTCAGTGCAAAAAGTAACTGTACTCCTGCTAGTTAGCGCTCTCTGCCTTACAGAGCAGGACCTGAAGCAAGGAGTGTCCATAGTTTCTCTTAGTGAAAAACAACAGATGTCTCAAATGTGGGATGAGCAGACAGTTTGTCTTTATCGCAGCCCCACTTTGTGATTTAAACTGATCGGACAGTGTATTTGTACATTCCCGACCACAGAACTCTTCCCCTATAACAAAGACACGAACGGTTTCCCATCTAAGCCATCTTAGTGGGCGACTGGAGCGTTTCGGAGGAGATGGAGGGATTTGAGAAGAGAAAAAAAAAAGGAAATGAAAAACTAAGACAGACAGATGGGCAGACAAGGAAGGAGCAAAGGGAGGAAGTCGAGGAAGAGACGGGGGGTGGCTGGTGCCTGTGGGGATTGATGCTGTGTGAAGGTGACCTGGGATTACTCTGGTCCTATTCCACAATCTCATCCTGGTATCTGAAACTCATCGCCCAGTGGAATGAGCTCAGCTGTCCACATCCATAAGTAAGTCTTCGGCTGAACCCCCAATCTGCCCAGAGCGAGAATGTAAGCTGGGCTCGAGGATATTCTCTTTTTTCCCAACAGACAATGCCCCGAATGTTAGTTTGCAGTACATTTGGATGATGACATTTGGTCACAGGGAGCCGGAGAAGATTCCCTGCACATCCAGCATAATGACGGCTTTTACTGTCTCTTCTGCTGGCTGCTGTGGAAAATCCATGCAGTGCTCACCACATTATTACAGAATGAGCATTGTCGAAAGCCTGTATGGCAGATGAAGGTGATGTCAATAGACACATACAAAACCATTGTGCTACCGCTGGTTATTTGTCCAAGAATTGTGTGCATATAACGTGTTAGTATTGAGTCCATCCAAGTATTTACATTCTGGAAAACGTTTCAATTTTCCAGTTTGGCAGCGGGAAATATAGAAAATGTACACAGGCCGGCATTCACAGCTAGATGGTGGCAGTGGCTTGTTGACTGTGTGCAGTAAAAGACATCTTAGAGCTTTAGTGGGAAGCTGATCACAGATAAGGACAAACTCAAAATGATCAGTTTAGCCTCTTTGGGACTTATAGGTTAAGGTTAGAGGACCTTTGTCATTGTGGTTAGGGAACGATCAAACTGTTGGTTGGAAACAGGAAACGTCTCCTGACATGTCGACCAATCCATCCACAATCCGTCCTCCTCAGACTTCACTCTGTAACAACAGCGCCTGTCTTCCTCCTTTGCTCCCGTCATACTGCAGATCACTTGAATGCAAACCTAGATTAATTCCAACTGGATGTGTAAATACACTTATTCTGCCCCCAAGTGGCCAAAACGACTGTACTGTAGTTGCAGGCTCACAGCATTACAGTATCAGTATAAATAGGATTTTTAGAGTTGCATCATCCCAAACGGAGTCAGTCTTCCTCAGCCTTCTACTCCCACTGTCCTATGAAAACCAACACCAACAAAACCTACAGAAAACCCAGTTAATTTTAGTAAAACTTCTTGGAAACCAAAGTGCTACATGAACTCCTTCCAATTAAACACTATTATTTTACTACTTTGTAACAGATCTACCGAATTTGCTTCATTTAAGGTCGTGTCGGCTGTTTCTCTCGTTGATTGCGAGTCTCAAGAGGAATAAAGCAGACTAACAGACTGATTGGAGACCAGCTCAAGGTGGCCTGGCTACACTTATTTTTTGCAGTTTTGACACCTTGTGCTCTTCAACATTTGTCAAAGTGTCCTTGAGCAG
Organism: Chaetodon trifascialis; assembly: GCF_039877785.1. NCBI lineage: Eukaryota > Metazoa > Chordata > Actinopteri > Chaetodontiformes > Chaetodontidae > Chaetodon > Chaetodon trifascialis. Next base: position 21,872,017 of record NC_092073.1, read on the forward strand.
ACGCCACACTGCAACTTGCCTACTCATCACAACCCACTGAGGCTAAACCCATCAGTTAATCTCCTAAAAATAACCTCCCAAAAACACAGACTCCCAAAACAAGCACACAAGAAAGTTACCACGAAATTCTGATTTAATCCTTTAACAATACAGCCTGTCCTATTTAAGAATAGCTCCTCTATCTCGCAGCAGCTGTCAATCACTGCGGATCGGAGCATCATCTTAATGTGTAAATATAAATGAGAAATCATCAGATGTAATGCTACGATACAACCGTAATTGGTTTCTTGAGATTGTCTGCAGACACTGTGTGAACCCTCGCTGGTTTCTGCTCAACAACAATAACCAAAGATAAACTTTAAGAGCAAAAAAGTTGCCAAACATAATAGAAAACATGCTTATTTCACATCGTTAATTATAGCTGTAGTGTTGTGTTTCCTCAATTTCCTGGTGATGCGCTAAATGTCACTGCACACACTGAGCGTATACAGCCCCTGAAGAGCATCCTCAGCAATTAAATTTGGTTGGAGTTAATGAAATCCAGTCCAAATTCACACAAAACAACAGCAACCGCAGATGCATTTATGAAACCAGATTGATTTGTTGAGCTCGGTGTGATAAAAGTCACTTGGCTGCAGCCTCAGTTGCACTTCGCGGCCGACCAGAAAAAGGAAGAAATGGGAAAACAGCGGCAGGTAGCTGGAGAGAAGTGATGGAGGAAGAGGGAGATTGGGAGTGTTAGAAGGAGTCTGGGAGGGAGGAGAGAAGCTGAATAGATGGAGGCTGAGCGGGAGTCGAAGAGGTATTGACATGGTAGGAACTGGGGAAAGCGGGGATTTACATTTCATTTGAATGGGATGATGAGCAGGCTGGGAGATGGGACGGCGGCGCTCCCGAGGCCCTGCGGTGGAGCTGCGCTCGACATAAACACTTTGCCATTTCAAACCCATCAATTCAAGGGGACACGCTCATCACGGGCCTGTTTTCCACCGCGCGCTGCCTCTCCCCGGCTCTCGCCGCTGTAATTGCTTTGCTTATGCGCGGGCACATGGGTGATACATGCAGTCTGCCTGTGCGCCAAAACGCGCTGCGCTCCTCTCTGGATGTTTGTGTGCTCAAGCTGAAGGGCAGCTTTAATTAAAAGACAACTTCTTGTTGTGAGCTGCAGCCTTCTCGCGGTTGAGTCTTGATTAATGAGATTATCGTACGGTCGGCCCCTCGTTGGTCCCACTCCCAAAGTACCGAGCAAATTAAAAAAAAAAAGAAAACAAAAGATCTTCACTGGAAGACAAGATGGGAGGAGACCTTTAAAAAAATCCCCCTGCACAATCTGAGTCGCTGCCTTTCTTCTCGTGCAGGAGCTCGTGTTTGTTTCTGGGTTTTGAAATTGTGAATCTCAGCTTCGCGATGCTGGAGAAAGACAGAAAGAGGGAGATAATGTGTTTTACCCGAGCAAGGTCTGAACGCTCAGATACGATCTGTGTCTGAATAAGCTGCTACTGTATATCAGTGAGCAATGGCTTGTTTCTTTTTATCCAGGTTATTCTTATTACAGGTTTCTCTCCGAAATGTAAAGGTCAGAGTGTGATTCTTTGAACTGACTCACATCACATAGTTGTGAATAAAATGGTAATTTGAAAATGGCCTTAGGAGAAAAAAGCCTCATCATGAATTCCCGCGCATCACAATGATCTGCTGCTGCAAGGTCGTCTGCGCTTCTCTCAAAGGATGCCAGGCATGAGAATTACAGCGGCATCATCCTGGCAGACGGTTTCTTCTCTGGAACAGACAGGGAGACAACCTGGACATGAGCTGAGGAGTCCGCTCCCAAATGTGTGATCCAGAAAAAGCATGGGTGGAGTGTGGGTGGCAGCAGAAGAAGAAATGTTATGTTTCGACAATTGCCAGTCACTACAGAGGAATCACTTAAAGGGCCACTTCACTGATTTTCAGCTTCATTCTATGACTTTATAGGCCTGCCTCTGAGGAGGTCTCTCGCTAACGGCGGGAAAAGCTGATGCTACCTGTGGCACGTCCACCGAGACTGAACCGAAAGCTCTGCAACAAACTCCCCAGGTTCTTATTTATTCGCTGAGCTTCGCGGTGCAACGTTGGAATCGGAGCTGCAGATTGATACGAGGTGGAACACCGAGTCTCGGATCGGTCCTACAGAGGATGGAAGAGGAAACGGCTGCTGGAGCTTCGTTCCAGCTGCAGCCCAGACAGAGGCCCCGTGGCTGGGCTGCATCACTGGTGCTCAGTGATGTCTGGGATACACTAACTGCTTTCTCAGTGTTCTGGTTTGTGTACAGCTCTCAGTAAATATGTAATAATCTGCATGAAAACTGTCTGTTTTGTGATCTTAACACGGTCGTGTGATGCAACTGGACTCCATCAGCAGTCCAGAACTTTAACGCCAGCCTGTCACAAGCCTGGGAAACGGGCATCCCCGCCTGCCTTCCACATTTGTTCGCTTAAGGGGCCCAAAAACGGAGCGATCTGGTGGGAGTCTGGAAGGCACTGCACAGCGTATTTCTCTGTTTCATCAAGCCATAAGGCACCATTTTCATTAATAACTGCACATTTCTCAAACACAGCTGAAATGGACCTCCTCCACTGGTGTTAGTCCTATTTAAAGTCACAGAAACTGAAACTGTGTATTCAGCCATATTTTGGCTGAAATATCACCGTTTGGAACATAAAGTTGCGCATTTTCAGTCTGAGCATAAAAAGTCTTGAAGGGAAATGTCACGATTCAAAAAGGGTTTTAATGCTCGGCTAAGGTGGAAAAGTTGGATTGATAAAGTCAAAAAAAATAGGTGCATTTAGAGGGATACAACGTGGGCGTAAAGTGGACAGAAAGGCGACAAAAGCACAAAAAACATGGCTGACGCTGTGACTTCCTCTGATGAATGCTCCACATAACGAACCTAAATGCCACATTTTCGACATCATTTTCATCAGTTTGAGGTCTGCCTGCCGCTCTTCATTATCTGATCTGGCTAAGCCTTCTTCTTCTGCAGTGGTTTACAGGAGAATTAGCATCCATTCGTCTCTTTAAGCACCCGTCTTCTAATATTTTCAGCAGAGGACGACACGCATTAATATGTATGTTCTTTGTTAATGTGAGAGTCAGGTTTTGACTTTGAATGGAGTTCCTTACATTTATCACAGCAGGAACTGGTCTCAGTGTGACTTTGTGTCTCTGATGACTCGAAATCAAACGAAGCATTAAGGATTTGATATAAAATTCCCGTTTAATGAAGCAGACTGAACAATAACGACGCTCCAACTTCAGCCGATGCTCTCTGGATCGTGGAAGTACTGAATCATGAGATCAGTGTTATTTCACTGAACGGTTTATTCTCTGGTGGGATAGAAAAAGTGTCCGTGTTCAGTTTCAACAGACTCTGTCCTGCCTGAGATTTCCTTGTGCTGATACATTAAATCTAAGAAGAAGAGCTTTCGGCTAACGGGGACTTTGGTGGGAGCTCAATCATTTTTCTGATTCCAGTTTCTGGAGACTAAACGACTTCTCTCTGCACATATTAAGTATTCATGAACGGACTGTCGCTCTGGTTTGGGTTAATAAAGCCAAATTGTTCTTCTTGTGAAATTTTTGATTGTGATTTTGACTGTTCTGAGAGTGCAGTCACACGTTTTGATTGATTAAACAAAGCAGAAATTAGGTGTTTTCCAATATAATAACTCATAGCAATTCCGGACAGTGAGTCACGCTATTTTCAATTATTACAGTTTTCATCCGACGAAGGAAATTAAAACCCGTCACGATTAAGGTGTGTTGTTTTTTTGAAAAGCTTCCACCTCCTATTTCCCCTCCAGCTGAGCCACATGAATTAATTAGATCAACGGTCAGTCAACGGAAAATGCTTAAAACAAATTCGTTTATTGAAATCCAGCAGGATCTCTTTTCTCTCTCTCTCTCACCCAACCGGTCGAGGCAGATGGCCGCCCACCCAGAGTCTGGTTCTGCTCGAGGTTTCTGCCTGTTAAAAGGAAGTTTTTCCTTGCCACTGTCGCCAAGTGCTTGCTCATGGGGGAATTGTTGGTTTCTTTGTAGATAAAAGAGCTTGGTCTGTACCAGCTCTATATGGAAAGTGTCCTGAGACAACTTCTGTTGTGATTTGGCGCTATACAAATAAAATTGAATTGAATTGAATTTTCTTTTCTCCCAGTTTAGTTAAATCACTGAGTTATAGTTGAAGGAGCCAAACCGCATTCAGGTTTCTGTCTTTTTGGGAGAATAATTCAATCTGTGGGAAGCAAAGGTCGCGACCCCCAATGAAAGATCAGCAGCCTCTGATGCCGTCCAATCAGAGCCCGAGCACCATGAACAGCTGAACACCTGGTTTGGACAACAGCCGAGGCCAATGATGGACAGAGAGGAAGAGGAGAGGGAGGAGGACAAGGAGATGAAGAAGCAGAGGGATGTGGAAGTGAAGACAGAAGAGGAGGAGGAGAAGGATGAAGAAGAGATGAAGTAAGTGGAGGAGGAGAAGGAGAATGAAGAGACTGAGGTGTTGAAGGAGAAGGATGAGGAAAAGAAGTAAGAGGTGCAGAGGAGAAGGATGAGGATGAGAGGAAGTAAAAGGAGGAGGCGAAGGAGGAGACTGAGGAGGTGGCAAGGAAAAAGAGAAGGATGAGGAGGTGAAGGAAGTGGAGGATGAGGAGAATGAAGAGAATGAGGAGGTAACAAAGGAAAAGGAGAAGCATGAGGAAGTAAAAGGAGGAGGCAAAGGAGGAGACTGAGGAGGTGGCAAATGAAGAAGTAAGAGGAGGAGGAGAACGATTAGAGGGAGGTGAAATAACGGGAGGAGGAAGAGGAGGAGGAGATGAAGAAGGAAATAGATAAGAATGGGGAGGTGAAGAAGTGAGAGGAGGAGGAGGAGAAGGAAAAGGAGGAGGAGAAGAAGTGAGAGGAGGAGGAGAGGTCACACTGTCATGCTTACACAATAAAAAGAAAAGGGAGGAGAACCACGGAGGAGAAACGTAATATTAGTTAATATTTATTTTTACAGTCCATCTCAGTCCTTACTAGAATATTACGTGTTGATGCATTCTGTTATATTTGTGACCCTTTGTTGAAGTGCGCTTTGTCAGTTCTCCACGCTGAATAAAGAAAAGCAGAACAACACTGGATTCCACCGTAACACCCCCAAAATGAACCATGTGTGAGCTCAGACGCTACGTTAGCCTCTCACAGGAAGTGCCCCGGGTTTTATTACAGATTATAAACTTGGATTAAGGGGTGGATTCGTTTAATTGCCACCAGCGTCTTTCATGAAAATCACACCTGGAGACTGCAGGTAAGTTAATTAAAAAGGTTTTGTGGCTTCAAATCAGTACGTGGAGTTTCACTGGGGTACTCGCGTCTTAAAATCTCTTTTTTTCCAGCACAGGAACCAGAAGAGATGAAGGAACTGTACTGAAAGAAGTTACCTCTCTCAACCTTTTCCACAGTCAAAGCGAAGCATAATTTAACGACTACAAAGACAATGAAGTTATTTGTTAATCCAATGACGTCTGCAGCCTCCATCCTGTCTGACACAGCACTTCACATTTATATCACATTCTTTTTAGCCTCAGCATTAAAGCTCTCCTTCTCTTGCCCGTTCTCTCCCTGACATTTATTTTTCTAAGGCCACTGTCAGTGTGGGGAATTTTTCTGCTTTTGTTATCCTTTTGTCAAGTTTGGAGTCAAAGTTAACCAAAAGGAAACTGTAGTGAAATGTCGAGAGGTGAGAGGCTCAACCTTTAGACATTTGCAGAGGTAATCAATCAGGTTGACAGTCGTGCCAAGAACACAGCTCGGGTTGCCTGATGCTTGTAAAACAAGGCAACAGCGTGCCGCGTGAGGAAGCCGGAGCTCCCGTAGAAGTAATTAACTTCAAAACTTCATCACAGAAAAGACCAATTAAGAGAAAGAGTCGCAGCGTGAGGTCAGTGTTTGGCCTCGCTGCTTGATTATGGGCTTGAGGAGCAGAAGTGCAGCCACTTTGATGTGTTATTAGCTTAGCTGAGTAGGTCATAATGGTCGTTATCAACGAGCTATAAATCAGCGTGGGTTACTTACAGGCATCATATAGACTCGGGAACAATTAAAATAACAAATGCACGCTTATGGACGTTAATGAAATGATGTGGAGGCAGTGAGGGGGAAGGCTTGAAAGGGAAACAAATAAACACCGTCCTCCCAGATTCAAGATGAAAGAGTTCATTAAAAGCTCAAATATGTTTTCTTTTTATTCAACTTACGGTCTAGAAAAGGAGCGGAGCGGGATTTCAAGATCTTTTTAAGTCATGGAGAACCTGTAAACAGTTGGTGCGATCGCAGCTATCGACATGTTCTGACACCAAGGTTGAATCCGCCACCCTTCCTGTGCAGACACCGTACAGAACGTGTGCCCACCAACCATATCCAGCAACAGTCTGAGCTAATCGCCTCTGGGCTCCAGATGTCCGATGTCAAAGATGTCAAAGAGTTACTGACCTTCTCGTGTAACTCTCTGAGAGACAGCAAACATCCCGAAAACAGGTCGGCTAACTCCGGTAAACAAGTGCAAAACATGCAGATCATGAACATGAACTGCATGGGAGAGGCTGATGCAGACTTTGGGGTTGATGCCCAGGTGAGGCAGGTAGGTGTGGAAATCAGGCAACTGGGAAAGTTAAGAAAGTACACCTGCTGGACAGGTGGAGAAAGAGTGCAAAATCACCTTTAAGGTTCTCTGAGCAGCTCTGGAGCAGTTTTCTGGGGGCAAGTCATGACTTTCCAGCCGCTAAATGAGATTTTTTGACTTGTTTAGAGGCTGATGTTATTTTATTTTGGTGCCTTCTATGACATTTAATGTTTTGCGGAAGAACACCCACACCACCGCTTTTACCTGTATAGTTATATTTGAACCCAGCAGTGATGAGGGATCCATGTGAAATGAGATTCTGTTGTTGATTATAACACAGTCTTTAAAGTCAGAGCTTATTATTTTTTGGTAGCTTCTCAAAAAGACGTAGGAACATCAAATCCCTCCCTCCCACTGAAACCCCTTCGAGACATTTCCCTATCGTTGTTGTGCACTGATTAGTGGCTGATTATTTTGACTCAAAGTCAACCTGAAACACAAAATAAGGATCTCATAAGGCGCCACTCTGTTTGTTGTCTGGGGAAACTAAAAAATGCTTTTCTGAAAGCTCAAAAACAAAAATACAAAAACGTCAGATTGTGCCTAAGTTACAAACCGGGCTGCTGAAAGTGAAGTTGCTTGTGTGTATTGATTTAAGCAGGTAAATCTGATCTGTAACTGGATTTGATGTCTATATATAACAAGAAAGAAAGAAGGGAGAGACGTAAAAGCTTTGAGGAATATGTATTTTATAGCAAAAGCTATGAAAAGATAAGAGATTAATGCTCGGAGCAGTCAAAAACTCTGTGATCAGTGGTATCAAAGGCTGCTTTGAGATTTCAAAGACATAAACCCGCCCAGCTCCCTTATCAGATGTGAAAAGTAAGTTATGTGTGGTCTGCAAAGTGTGCAGGGTCACTGCCAGGTGGCATAAAACCATTTTTTAAATGTGCCATTAATATCAAAAGACAGTACTTTGAGGAACTTTGCATATAACAGAACTTGAGAAGAAATGTCTTTTTATTTAAAATTGCGGGGTCGAGGTTCGGTTTCTTTGAGGTTACATTTGCTTAAAACCAAATTCCCGAGGTCAGCAACTGCTGAAAGAAAAGACAGTGAAATCCAAATGAGTTAAAAACAGCATCTCCATCCTTCTGCAGAGATGGAGGGACTGAAAAGACAGTTTCGCGGCCCCTTGGTGAGTAAAAATATCCTCCTAAACAAATAACTAAGACTGCTTTGATGCGCTGGAGTCTGAGGACTGAGCGGAAAAGATGGATGATATAAAGTTAATTCCCCAAGTGCGAAGGTACAGTGAATGCAGCTTTTTGTTGTTGAGCAGTGCCTCCGCGTCATGCAGCACAGCTAGACATGAACTGTTCATTTGTTGCTTGAGTGGGGAAGCCATCCAGTCAGCCTCTGAATTTCCCGATTTGAAATGGCTTTACAATTTGATGTTTTTCCCTGTGGGCTCTAAGTTGCATGTCAGAGTCTGAGAGAAGCTTGGCAGTTCTTGAAATGAGCACTCCGACAAAAGAGTAACAGCCCGCCGTTGGAGGTTGTGGAGGACATCTGTTCGTGACCTCAGACCCCACCAGCTGCAGCTGCCCTCATCCAAGCGCTCCTCCAAGACCCCGGCCAACTCCTCGCTCTTGGCACTGCTCGACCGACTTTCTGCAGCGCTTCAGCTCTGCCAATTTTCACTTTCCATGTTAAAGGGAATGGTTCACCCCCTCAGTCTGACATTATATATTCAAACCCATGTTCCTAAAACTACTCAGACTCTACATAGACCTTTTTTACTTCATGGTAAATGTGTAGCTGGAGGGAGCTCCTGGTTAGCCAGCCCATCTGGTCATGTGCCAGGAAATGGTCATAGCCTCCTGTGGTGAGCTTCATTTGGTTTCCTTTAGACAGAGCTAGACTAGCCGTCCCCTCCTGTTTTTGGCCTTTATGCTAAGCTAAGCTAAGTGGTATCAATTTTCTCTTCTAACTCTAACTTCTAACTCAAACAAGTTCTTTGTATTCTTAAAACGAGTGAAAGGTAACATTTCCTTCCACTTGTTTCCAGTAAAAACTGACTTGTTTCAAGTTTTTTCGACAGTAAAGTTTCATTCTCTTAATTATAAAGCTGCAGCCATTCATTATCCTTTCATTGGGCCTCACTTTTTGGACAATTCGCAGGCAAAACTGACAGAAATTACTTCATAAGATGTAGATTTTTGCAGTGTGCTGCACGTCTGTTGACACCCTTGCACATTTATTATAATCTATGCTTAAGTCAGCTTTCATAGCTTTCAAATAGGAGGAATACTGGAGTGAAAACCTTGTCCTGATAAAGGGCAAATAAAATATACAATACACATTTGAGTTTTAGGATTTTAACAGAGAAACATCTTGGCCATCTTGGCCAACAAACAGGACAAATAAGGACACGTTCTTATAAATGTGACAGTTGAGCTTGTAAGGCGACTTGTATTTGAGGGAATATTTCCCAGCAGACGTTTCCTTTTCTTCCTGTGGATGTCAGGTGATTGACAGTGAGCGGAGCGTGAAGTAATGTGTGGAGTCAGATGAAAACACTCAACTGGGCCACAATGAAGTAATGATCAAACAGAAACTCCCAAACAAATTAGTGATTCATATTCAGTGTTCGGGATTATCTTGATCTATTGAAGTTGGCTTTCCATACTGCTGAAGGATGAATGGCAGCAAATGGCTTTTTCTGAAGAGAGGGAAATGAGGGCTCATATCTCCAGCAGAGTGCAGACACCAGCAGGAGGAAGAATGTAAAGAAGAGGAGCAATCTCCTCCATTAATGGAGTTTTAGATGAGATGGATGAGAGCAGATAATGACTAAATTTGTTTACAATCAGGGAAGACACTGTGAGTGAACTGCGTCTTTTATTTTGATCAATTAAAGGTTACGGCATAATAAGAATGAAGTGTGAAGACAGCTTATAACCAAAAAAATCAAGTCTACTGGGGTCAAAACTAAGGTAGTCTAAACCTGGGAATCATCTGCGTAGAAGTGGAAACTGATGTGTGATTTTAAGTGGCATTTTTAGCTAACTGTAGCCAGCGAACAGCTGACACATCCAGCAGAAATGTAGTAGCATTAGCCTTTACTTGGAGTGCTTTTAGCTCTGTTTGTGGTCTCCACCAGCCCCCAACTCTTTGCTGCTAAATGCTCTGTTTACTAGCTAAGTCGCTGCTGTGTCTGTCTGCTTCGCTGTTGGCTAGGTAGCATGCAAAAGGTTTTCAGAGCTCTCTGCTCTGAAAAGAGATGTAGCTTCATCACAACAGGCAACCTCTTTCACATGCACGCAATGATTTGATCCATCGTTAATATACAAATACTGTTTATAGCAGCTTTAAATCACTGGAGTCACCGTTGGGCTGCTAGCTGCTTATGCTGATCAACAAGATTGCAAAGAATAAATCTTTTTTTAATAAACTGAATTAGCATGTAAATACAAATAAAAAAAAGCAGCCAGCAGTTTTCGGCTAAACAAGCTGATGATGAACCTGATTTCTGCTACCTGAGCAGATAGACGAAGTTAGCAATTAACAGATGATGAATGTGCAACATTTAGCAGATAAGGAGCCAGATATTTTGTCTTTATGAGTTGGTGAAGAGCAAACTAGAGCTAAACGGAGTGAATACTGGACTTAAATTCATCATTTGGACACAAACAAGACTCTAAATGAATGCTAATGCTGCTCCATGCCTCCATGTGAACAGCCAATTGTTTGCGAAGATTTAGAATTGCAACTTTGTGCAGCGATGATATACATATCAGTGTCAGGTTGTTCAGATCAGCAATCAGGCAGGGCCTTTTTTCAACAAGTTAGTGCAGTTTCTGTCTGATTTATTTAACAATCAGTGATGATGCAAAGCACAAAGAACATCAACCCAACATGTCACAAGGTCTCCACTGTGATATCAAAGTGCTTTTTCTGTTCCACTTGTAACAAAGAGCGCTTCTCTTTCATAGTTCATCCTTCTCTCTTCCCCTGCAGCGTTATTTTTTACAGAGGAATCCCATGACTTCCCCAAGAAGCAACATGACTGCAGCAGTTGTCAGATAAACATACAAGGAAAAGAGAAACTTGGAAAGACAAGAGAGAATTTTTCCAATGTGTAGAAGTTGGTTATTGGTGCTCAGATCAATAGCGAGGAAAAGCAACACACATGAACACAAAAGCACAAGAACACATGACATCTCTGCCCTGTTTTGATCTTCTCTCCTGGTACCTTTCTACTGCTGTAAATAAATAGCTACAGGCTAATGGGATCTAGTCAAGAGAGAGAGTGTGTGTGTGTGTGTGTGTGTGTGCGTGCACTGACGGCAGCAGAGACACACACACCCACACACAGAAGACATCTGTCTTTTTACCTGCTGCAGTACAAATCAAATTCATGTGAAGCAGCAGAAAAAGCAGTGAATGCAAATCCTTGAAAGGATGGGAAGCTGACATCTAATCGCACACATTGAGCCATTAGGATGAATTATTGATGCATGTTCATATTTATGCAGGTAATAATAGGAAAAGTGTTAATCTTTTCACCCAACCTGCAGCACAAAGTGCCTCCATCACTGTTCCCTGCTCAGTGGCTTTATTTTAATCAGAAACAGACAGCAAAGCAGCGTTCGGTATGTATCGAATTAACTGTTCTGGCAGTTTCCCAGGAAGTGCATTATGGGAAGACGTCTTCAGCGCTCTCCTTCACTGCCTCACCTTTCTTCCGTCTGACAAAGGTTACTGCGTGGTCAGGTATCTTACCTCTGGATACTGATGGTTAAATTTCAGTCCAAGAGGCCACGTGAAAGCCAGATTTATTGAGCTGTATCTCAGCTCTACACCACATATCAAATCACACAGTCAGGACTGTCTAATACATTTTATTTTATACCCTTTTGGCAGTTAGTATACAAAGAAAATTATGCATTACTGTATTCTAAAAAGAGTTATAAAAGAAATTAATCAAACTACAACTTTGGACGGGAACTGCAAAGTAACCTTAAAGCTGCATTAGTCAATTTATGGCCACTAGAGGGCAGAAAAGATTAAAACACACTGATACACAGCGTTTGTAGTTGTGTTAGTAAATGTGTGGCTTTACATCTGCATTAATAACACTTTGTTTTGGACACCAGAAGGCAGAAGCACACAGCAGAATTTAGAGTTTGATCTAATGTGATAGCAAATAATAGCCTAGTGTCCACCTGATAAATGTCTAATATTCGCTCTTCTTTTAGCTGCAGCAGGCTCTTCAGCTCCTCGATGGTCGCCTTTGTTTACCAGCTAGTCGCTAACTTCGCCTGTCAGCCTGCTGGTGCTGGGCAAGTGGTGTGCAGCGGGTTTATCTGAGCTTTCTGGCTAAAAACCTCAGGCTACTGAATAAAAACCTGGCAGGACTGGTTAGAAGTAGTCTGCTTTATGAACACAAACACAGTTTTGTAGAGCTGATAAGACGCTCAGGGGGATGAGAGATGCTTGAATTTCATTCCAAAATAAGATTTAAGTAACATCATTTTTAGAAAAGGTGGCTCCGGTTTCCCCCAGAATAGGGTGTTATACTTTATTGACAGTTTGATTTTAGTTTTATTTTTGTTTGTCAAAATTATTATTTTTAATGATCAATTTTTGATTCTTTGAAAATGCAAAAAGTCCCTAGAGAGACAAAACCAGCTAAATATGGTAGCATAACCCCCAGAAACCTGGACTTTGTCAGTTTTGCAGACCTTCAGTAGGATCACTGAAGCTAAATTATGGAGGAGGCATTCTCGTAGGCTTTAGCCCTCCTCGTTCTTGCTCAATTGCTGCTCTGAATTACGCAGCCTGCCACAAACCTACAGCTGTAATTTAAAAAGGGAAGAAGCGCAGGCTTCTGTGGTCCCCAAGATAAAAGGCAGGGGGTGAGGAGGGCTGGCATTTATTTTTAAATCTTTAGAGGGGAAAATTCTCCTCCCCGCCATCCCCCTACACCCACTTGAATTAAAATAATCCACTTTTTCCTTCACCGCAACTTGAGCATTTCCAGAGGGTCTCAATGATACTTGACCACATGACGCACTAACAGATTTTTTTCTCCCCCCTCTGAGACACAGCTGTTTCAAGTCCCATTACAGTGCATTTGAAAGGAAGCCGATTAACGCGTCAACATCCCCGCCTTTCCCACTGACATCTCTAATGAGAAACATATTTCAACTGAACAGAAATGCCTTTTTTTAACTTTCCGCTGATTGCATTTAAATGGATCCCACGAAGCGAGGAAAAAAAGATGCAGATTTGTTTTTTAAGACTGCCTTGTCACATGACGCAGGTTATTCAATTTCACACACACGCGCGTCATCCATATTGAGCATATGTTTGATTTTATGACAACTTCTGCCATTCTCCCTGCAAACATTATTGCATTAGGGTTTATGGGCTTTCCAAGGCAAACAGTGCTGTCATTCCTGATCATATTCTCTGATTTATACCATTTCTAACTCTATTGCAGTGCTGAGGTGATGGTTGCCTCTCATTCAAGACCTCATCTATCTCAAGGTTTCTCAATGACATCCTAAACCCTGGACAGAAGTGGAATAAAAGAGCGGGAGTGGGGGAGAGATTGAGAGATGGTGAGCGAGAATAAAGAACACTGAAGCGCCGAGACAAAGTGCAAAATAGAAGTTAAGAGTGGCAACAAAAGAAGGGCTGACGGGGGGGTGGGGGGGTGGAATTGAGAGGGAGGAGATGGAGAGAAAGAGAGTCGGTGAAACTCACTTCATCATGTTTAGTGTGTGAGTGACCTTCAGGTTTCTACACACATTTGTGCGCCCACAGTTGTTGTTCTTGCACCGGGCAGCGCTGAGGTGGAAAGGTTTAAAGGAGCGTAGGTGTTCTGGAGGAACGATCCCACACCCATGCGCTGTCGGGCTCATGATCAACGAGGTCAACCTCAGCTTTCACTACGGCTGATCACATCAGCTGAGCTTAATCCAAGCCACGCGTGACGAAGAAAAAAACGTTTTTGTAGGTTTGAAAATGTCAGCTGAGACAATCGTGAACGGAGAAGACAACCGTGGACCTGAAACTTGATCTGCAGTCAGACTCAAGTCAAGGAACTGAGACTTGACTTGAGTGACTTTGGACTCAGACTTGTCCTAATCAGTCAAGGACTTGACGCTTGACAGGAATTAAGACTTAACTTGGACTTCCTCTTGAGACTTCATCGGCTGGAGACTTTGAAAACTCCTGAACAACTGACTTGGACTCACCTTGATTATAGCAAGTCTTGACTTGGACCTGCACTAAACTTTGACAACACTTGCGACCCCGTGTCTCTCTACTGACTTGAGACCTCACTTAGACTTACCTTGAGATTTGACCTGGACCTCTCCGACTGTGTTGAGACTTGACATTGACTTGTCGTTAAGGACTTGACACTTGCTTTGAAAAGATTGAAAAGGACTGACAAATTCCAATTTGTGATCTTACATGAGACTCTGACTTTTCTTGATTGTCCTGTGAATGGCTTCAAATTGCTGCTCGGACTTGAGACTTGCTTTGACAAACTTGACTTGACTTGAACCTGTCTGGATTTGCTTGAGGCTTGATCAGAACCTGCCCTGACTGACTTGAGACTTGACAAGTTAGTAGAGAGACATAAAGTCTCAAGTCTTTGAAGGCACGTCCAAGTCATGTCTCAAGTATTGACCAATCAGGTCACTAGTTAAATTTCACATCAAGTCTCAGGATCTTGAGACTTTCTATGATAAAACTTGAGACCTAGCAGTGACTTGTTTCAACTCGAGACCTCCTCTACACCTCTGTTGCGTTCACTGAACCCTCGTATTCCCTCCGCTGCCTCTCTGACTCCTTTGTTCCGTCGTTGTTCTTCTAAGTTTGTGTCACCGCTGCTTGTGGTTTCCCGTGTACCGGTTAACGCTCTAATCTTCACACACCCACGACTGACATGGAGAGTAAATAAATAAACAAACAATGCAAAGCTTCAGTGAGCACTCGCAGATTTGTGTGTGATGCCAGGTTTAACTGTGTTTCCATTTGGTGAGGCTTAATTTATGTACTGTTCTCTATTATGTCAATATGTACAGAGAAGGATTAGCAGGCTGCAACTAGCTGAACAGCTCAGGTTTGACAGCGACTGAACAGGAAAAGGCTTCGCTGTCTTGTCTCGTGGATACATGGCTTCTTTAAATACACACACTGTAGTTCTGCCTAAACCTCGAGACCACCCTGCCAATGTTATTACAGCCCAGGCCCTCCACCTCTAACACCAACACACCCCACACACTTTGCTGACGCTACAGAATGAACCAGGCAAGACCAACCTAAACATCTGGCTTCTTGATGTCAGGCAGCCTGCGCTGGGTTGGACAGGAAGTTGTGTGTAGTTTGTTTAACCAGGGTTGTCTGGTGTGTCGGGCGCATTACTGATGGCAGATGTGTAATGCAGCGGAGGCAACTTCTACTGTAATTGTTCTTTAGAGAATTATAGACATGTTTTGGGCATATTTGGGGATATATTGGACTTTCATGAAAAAGAAGATAACAGTTCAGATGTTCAGAAAATATTTGCTTAAGAACTGCAAACACTAGTAATACTGTGAGGTTATGAATATAACGAAAAGGTCAGTTTGTGCATCATTTTGCTGCAGACTGATGTCAACAGCTATTGGATGGATTGCCTTTGAGTTTTGAACAGACGTTCATGGTCCCCAGAGGGTCAATATGACTGTCGTTGGTCATTTCCTGATTATTCATTTCCAACCACGTGGTCAGCATTTGTGGTTTTGACTGAAATACTGGCTTCCTCCTGCGAACACACTTAAACTAATTTCAGTTCTGGTTTCAGCAGATGTTTCATGTCCTTTGATGGTTTTAAGTTGACCTTGAAAGGAGAACAATATATATTAAACGATCAAATCTCTGTAATATTGACTCTGGCATTGAATTAGCCAATCATCAGCTGACCTAAACTGCCAATTCCTTTAATACATACACACAATTGACACTAAAGTATACACCAGCATTGTCTTGCAGTAACACTCGTGCAGCTATCAGTTATGCTGTCACTTCACCCTTTCTGTTAAACTGGATTTGACATCAGTCTCTGCTACAACAAGCCATGAGATTCCATGTGGCATATCTGCTATAAGCATACAGGCATGAGACATGTTGACACTGAGGAGTGGAGAGTATTTTTAGGGAAAAAATAAATAAATATGTGTATTAATGTGGCATAGTTCAGTCTGCAGGCTTTCAATGTGTCTGGATTTGAAGGCAATTTTTAAACTTGAAATCCTTCTATTTCATAGTATTCAGCCTCTCAGGCACCTATTTTCAATGGATGTAGTCAGACTTCACATCACAGGATCATTTCGCTTATTATTTCAGGTGTGATTCAGTGGCGGAAATGAGGAGCAGGTTGGATGAAAAGAGCTCTGAGGGCTCCATTTTGTCCAAAACTCTGGGATTTTGTTTCTCCTCGCTTCAAATTTTCAAAGTTTAGAAATTCTAAATACATTTCAGCCCGTGTCCTTCATCATGGCAGCACATGTAAATAAAAGGCTGTAATTGAATTTGTCGTTTTTGACACAGGTAGTTGTTACCACAGTTGGTGGCCTACCTGTGTGTAGGCGTGTGTCAGGAAAGGGTCTGCTGGGCTTACAGTGAGCTACAATGAAACAGCCCTAATACGAAGTGACACCTTAAATAGTCTCATTTCCTTTCAGCTCCATTTATGCACGAGGCCCCTGAGATATTGTTTATAAGACATTCCAAAAATATGGATCAACTGCATAGCCACGGGTTTTCACCCTCGCCTGCATCTCCCCTAACCGAGAACCTGTCTTCCCTTTCAGTGTTGCAACATCTGAAATGTTGTCGCTGTCACAAGTGCTTTAAATGTCACCTGGTGTCACTGCTTAGTTGGGTGTCAGGCGAGAAAAAGTACTAGCAATAAGAGCAGAGCTGCCAGCTCTCAAGTCCTTTTCCACATACATCGCTCTCCGGTGGAGCCCAAAATAAACTGATTAATCTTTGCTTCACCTCTCCGGGGATGTATTGTTTTGAAAAGTCTGTTATTTTAGTGCTCGTGTGTGAGAGTATGCTCATGTGCAGCGGTGTGTTTGTTTATGGGTGAACGCTGCTTCTCGATTAAGGTTTGTGGCATGAGTTTGACACATAGGACTGCTTAGCGGCCTTTGTTTGAAGTGACTCAGCATATGTTGCTGGACAGTCAGTGAAACGACCACAAAGACACACGAAACAACTACAAAGACAAAAATAACTATGAGATATAAAATGACCATAAAGAGACATGAAACGACTACAAGTGATGCAAAACAATTACAGGTGCCAAAAGGTCACAAAGAGATACAAAATGACCTTAAAGAGAGGCACAGTGATGTCAAAGAGAGGCAAAAAGACCACAAAGGGAGGCAAAATGACAACAAAGAAATGCAAGACGCCTACAATGAGGACCAAAAGACCACAAAAAAGAGGCAGTGACCTCAAAAAGAAACAAAACAACTACAAAGAGAGGAAAAAGACCAGAAAGAGGCACATCGTGACCTCAAAGAGATCGACTACAAAGAGATTCAACATACCCACAGACACAAAATTACTACAAAAGAGACACAAAGCAACCACAGAGAGAGTCAAAAAGCGGCAAAGTGACACACAGCCTGCGTCGTTTACACTTGTTTTGTGTGTCTTTGTAGTGTCGGTAGTCATGTTGTGTCTCTTTCAGTGCGGCCATGTCGGGGCGGGGTTGTCATAATCCATCCACGGTGAACAGCGTGCAGAGTATGTGAGTCACTTTCATTAATCCCACGCAGACGACACCCAAGAAAGTGTTTCTGTGCCTGCAGAGCTGCGAGCAGGCCTCGAGCTCTCACCTTGGCTGCTCGCTCTGCTTGCTTGTTAATACCACTCTTGGGACGCCGCCTCCCCTGCCTCCCCCCTCCCCCTCCCCCTTCCTTTGGACCAGGTGATTAGGAACTTACAGAAGTTCCTTGTTCTCTTTGCACTTTCTCTTCATTCCCTTATCTCTAGGCATCAAGGGAAATGAAGGTAATCCACTGACGGTTTGCCAGGTGAGGTGAACAATGGGAAAATGGAAGGAACTGGAAGGTGGATGTGATTCATCATGAAGCTCGTCTCATTTTGCAGGAGTACGCCTGGCACAGCTGTTTGAAATGGCACCCCTCGCCTGCAGACTTTGGGGAAGGGCGCTTTATGAAGATGCATGAGTCGGAAAACAGACTATTAAAGTTAGTGAGAGTTCATTAACCTTGTAAAAGTAGGCTCTGGCTCCCATAAAGCGCCATATTTCAGGATTTTGCCCGTCATTTTTTATCATAAGTGCTCTTGGTGGCCTGATAGTTCATTTCACACGTGACAAGCATTAAATGAGACAAAGACAATAGGAGTTGGAGCTATGCACACGTGGCGGCTAATGACTGATTTTGTGGCCTGTTATCAAAGAGGAATTAAGCTCAGCACTCCAGCGGTTCCTCTGGTTTCCAGCACTAACCCCTCAAAGTGTCTTCTTCTTTTCTTCTCTTTTCTTTTTTTGCACTCAAACTTAGCAACACCACAAGCTGAGACTAAATTGGAAAACACAGAAGGTAATCGCACTCGAGCGCGCTGTTGCTGGGCTAACATGCCTAATCATGGACAACTCAGAGGGGGTCCAACACTAAGCGATATGGCGCTATTGGTCCACAAGGAAGGCATTGCGGAGGAAATGGAGGCCATGAGCGAACCAGCATGGCAGCTTTGACTTGCAGACAGAGTGATTATAGTTTCTCCACCATCTGGGTGACTCATCTGCTTCCGCCCATCACTGTATACCAGGTTCTTAAAACCATCATCGTTACCATCCACGCTGCTGGATGTTCCCCTTGGGCTGACTGCACTTCTGATTTTTATCTTCAGAGCGTCGCTGTCACTGCTGCATAAAAATACCACGCTATGAAAATAAACATGGACGTCGCACACGACAGAGAGTCTGCAGCGTCCTCGAGCCGAGCTTATGTGCACGTTCAGTTTTTAATGAAAGTATCCAGAGGCTTGAATTTTTTGACCCGTTTGTGTGGATATTAGCTCGGTGGAGTTTGCAGCCAGCTTTGCGGCACATTAGGGAAGCCCATGCCAAATTATGGAGAGAAAACGATGACTAATTCTGAGCAGATGTACAAGCGTGCTTAACAAAATAAGTTAATACATGCAGATCACTGCTGGGCTTCATTGTTTGACTGTGAGAGGAAAAACAGAGTTCCTCAACGCTGTGTGATTTCTGGTGTGCGATCGGGGCACGATGGCCTCCTCTGGGCCCTCGTGACAGAAAAAGCCCACGGGCAGAACAAGCCGGTAATTTAGCGGCAGAGGGGCCGAGCGTTCAGGAAGGTTTCCTCCCACCAGAACCACATCGGCATCAGCAACCAGGAGAGACAAACGATGGTCAACTCGGCGTATCTGCCGTGCTAATCGCTCAGCCCGGCTCGATGCCCCGCCGCGCCGCTTCCTGAGGAAACTCCCACTGCGGCGGCGAACAGCCGGCAGCTGCAGGAGTCTGCGGGGAGCGACAGGGGTCGACCGTCCAGGGCCGGACTCAGTCAGCAGACAGCAGGCTGATAAATACAAACAAAACACACACACGCAGGAAGTCATTATGATAGCTGCGTGTGTGTGTGGTTGTGTGTGTGTGTGTGTGTGTGTGTGTGTCTAAAGTAAAGACATTTCTCTGGACCACCTTCAGGGAATTTCTCCAAATTTGGCACAAATGTGCACTTGGACTCGAGGATGAACTGATTCCATTTTGGAGGTCAAAGGTCAATGTGGTCACAATCTACCCACACTACTACAACTACTACATGTAAACGCAACATCTGCAAACCGGCCAATCAGGAGACATGAAGAGGAAATGTTTTGTGGACACTGTTTAAATCGCAGCGGTGCTTAATCGCCTGCGTGAGTCTGAAGCTGAAGACGTCTCCAGAGGAGCGAATCTAAATCTTTTCTGCCGTTTCTATTTGACCAAACTTTAATGATGATGATAATTATTATTATCATTTCTGTACTGCGCTACATAAAGTATTTTCACAGTATTTCTAAAAGCGCTGCTGCTAAAAATATCCACAGAGTTGATTCTATGTAAGTTGAGCCTTTGTGGCGACAACAGTCAGAAGTCTTCTGATCCACGAGACAAGCAGCAGCTTTGAGGATTCAAAGCTCATAGTTTCCACTTCTTTCCTTTTAATTCACGGACAGCTCTCATTATCCAGACAGCGAAAGGAACTTCTCTTGCGAGCCACGGCTCCACTCTGTTGACAGAGGAGTAACTTCACTTCATGAGCGCCCAAAACCACCGAGCAAACAACATCAATGCTGTTTCTAATGCGCTAACGTCCACTCTATTCCCTTAAATCATTTAAAGTTAAAGTGTTGTTAATTGAGAGCTTCCACATGAGAGGCAGCAACGTTCGTTTCGGTCCTCGTGACTCAGATCTCCGCTTACCTCGCCAAAGCTGGATGCCAGCTCCTGATGCACATCCCTTGCACTCATTTGCGTGAAATCAGAAGATGAGAGGAATTAGTTCCTGTCTCTTTTAGCCCCCCCCACCCCATCCTCCTCTTCATCTTCCTGTAGCAGTGCAGATGTGGTGGGTCCTTTGAGGGCCCATCTGTTGTGCTGTCGTAGCTTTGGCCCAGCCGGTGTCTGACAGGGGGCCAGATGATTAGGCCGCCATCCAAGGCAATCCACCCAGGTAAGCCAAGGCTCCATCGCCCTGACCGGCCCTATCAAGGAGAGACAGGAGACGGATGTTAGAACAAACACATCCCCCAAAACCCCAAGTCGAGCTAAAACCAGAGGAGGTTTTACACGGACGCGAGTCGATGGTGGTGAAGCGTCTCTGCTCGCTTCACTTCAAGCTCTGAGAACAATGACTTTTCCTGCATTTGCCAACAAAGAAGACGTCTTAACAATGGTGATATGAGAAAACAGGGAGAGGAAACAAAGCCGCCGCGGCCCACAGGGACGTAAACTACACTTTTTGATCTGCGGCACCGATCTAAGAACCACTTATGAAGCTTTTACAGCTGCGAGGAAACTCTTCAGCCAACCGCACAAATGAAAACTTAAAACAACATTAATGCCCTCTTATATTTTACTCTTCCCCTTCCAGCTGTGACTAACAGAAACATTAGTAACCGAAAAGCCATTATTCATCATCATAAGTGCTAAATAGCCAACTGACAGGCTGTTTAGAATAACAAATGAAGGGGCTGCGTGGAGAATTACCAAGATGAAGTAACCTTGTTGTGTTGGGAGAGAATACTGGACAGGCTTTGTTTGACTCGACGAGCGAGGTGTTAAAAAATAAAAGTTCATATCTGTCCATCCGTCCTCCAGGACGTGGTTTAATGTCTTTATTCTGCTCATTTCTCGCTGTCAAAGTATTGAAAATGAAAGATGCAAAGAAAATGTAGAAAAGTACAATCAAGAAAATGTAAGTGGTAAGAATGAAAGAATACTAGAATTCTACTGCTTTTAATAGTAATACAATAATAACAGTGCTAATAATATAACAATATATAGCATTATATATGGTAGGATTGTTGTTTGCCTCCACCAAACAGCTGCAGTTTACATCCCTGTCAGTCCACACTCATGCATGCACTGAAGGCTTTGGAGGAATTTAATAAAAGGTATTCAGTGTGTTTCTCGGAAAACATTATGCCGCCGGCCACAGCGGCTGCCAGCATGGAGGCATCTCAACCGTGAGAACCATCTTTGTCATAGTTGTTTGTAAGAATTGTGGAAATCCTGCCAATACAGGAGTCGAATCAGATGCTGGGTGGATGTGTAATAAAGGACAAATGACCTGTTTTGTTGTTTAGGTTGCAGGACTGTTGTATACTAACAGCTTCTTTAAGTAACTTAAAAATACACTTATTCCTCTATTTCCTGAGGATTCCTATCTGCCTGGGACATACTGCCCCTTCTTCAGATCTCCACCACGTCAGATACTGTACGCCCAGATGGCACCCAACCGCAACCGGCACCAGGAGCCTCATTGTGCTCCTCTGGACGTGCAGCAGCTTCAGTCTGAGGTCCTTCCAGATCACTGCGCTCCTCCAGGACTCGTGGAGGGAGAGGCCAGCCTGCCTGCAGAGAAATCTCATTTCACTCGATTGTGTCCTCGATCCCTCCCATCCTTCAGCAATCCGGTGACCATCGGCGAGGGTCAGGACGGAGACTGACTACTAAAAGCAGACGAACCACACGGAGCGTTTGGTAACACCCGCCCGATTGAGAAAAGTCTCTTTTTCCACAAGACTCTCATCTAAACAGCATTATGTTTAACACATTTATGCGGTGCTAAAATGAAGTATCTACCCTTTGATTGTAGGGGATTTAACGGTAGCTCAGGGCTAACTGAGAGCAACGTTTTAATTATTTTTCAACCTGTTTGATATTACAATACTCTCCTGATCTCTATCACATAATCAAGTCTAGTTAATCAATCTTTCCACAGGAATGCAATTGCATGTATGCGGTCGGTGTGTTTTATGGCATTCAACCTTTTTTGTAAGTTTTTACAGGAGACTCATCATTTATTCGTAGCTTTCAGGTTATCCAGACTGCTAAACTGTCTTAACGCTATTACTGTTTTGAAGTTGGAAGTTTTCTCCAGCTCTGAGAAGACGGAGGTTACCACCCTGATCGTGCACAGTGCTGGGCCTCTGCTGCACACCCCCTGCATCATTTATGTGTGGAATCTGATTGATCGTCGTGGTTACACGCCCACGTTAACCTGCTGACCAGCTCCACTTTTACTAAACTGAGATCTGAAGTTTGCACTGCTGAACTAAAGATGCTTACACGTGCCTTTATCTCGTCTCACGCCGACTCGTGTTAACGCTCTTTTTTCCCTCGCTTTGCATGTCTGCTCTCGACTGTCTGCAGGTTTTCCAGACGGCTCGGTGTGTCGCACAGATGGTCTCACATCACCCCACACTTGGAGCTCCTCACCGGCTCCCCGTCAGGTGTAGATCCAGTTTAAAATTATCCCTCTTACAGCATTGTCAGGCTGCTACGTACGTGGCTCCCAGCTGAAGACGTACCTGTTCAGACAGGTAACCTGTGTGCACCAGGTCTGCATTTTCTGTTCTGGCTTCTTTCTGACTGTTGTGTTAAACTCTTATGGAGCACTTTGTGACTTTGTGAAATGCATGACTAGTCTACTTCCGGCCATTTCTGTTTTGTCAGAGGGAAATACTGCACTTCTTACGCCACTGCATTTGCCTTCTGACATTGGACAGCTACAGTTACTGGTTACTTTACACGAAATAAAACATACGTAGAATGAGTTTAGAAAATACATTAAACTTACAGCTCTCAACATTTTTGGCTTGTGACCCCCATACAAAATAACAGGAGGGACCTTATCAGGTCCACCAAAGTAGATTTCCCCTCAAACTTCTCAGATGGGTTCACTTCATTCATTCATTCATTTCTTCTTTTGTTTTCCCATTAACCATCTCACGACCCCTCAGATTTCTCTTGTGACCCTTTGGAGGAGCCTGACCCCGAGCTTGGGAACCCCTTGGCTAAACTACCTGCAGTACCTGTGTATGAAATACTCACAGCTAGCCCCACCTTCAGCAGCTACAGCACTTAAAGGCTGCTTCCAGGGGACGTTTCACTGCAGAACCAGAGCTTGATATGTAGTTTATTGGGTATTCTGAATGAACGAATTTTACTTGCAATGGGATATTTCCAGATTCTTCCTCCACCAGCGATAACAAGCCTGACACATGCTGCTCTGTGATTGGATAGCTGGCACATTAAGGGGAATTCCAGCTAGTTTACCCATACAGGTCGGTGAACTCTTCACGGGGAGGACAGTACGACCGAATGAGCTGCAAAACGTCTTTTTCTGTAGCTCTGAGAGAATAACTCAGATGATGCCAGCTTCACATATTTGAACTGAGGACCTGGAGTTTTAAAGATGCCTGCAGCGGCACAAGTTTGATTCCAGCCTGAGGTCTGAAATCCTCCCCTGCCTTTCCTGCCTCTCTCCAGCTGTCGCTATCTAAATAAAGCAGAAATGCTCGCAGGTCCCCCAGATTTAAGAAAGAAGATACTAAATCACTGCAGCACCTCTTTAATGGAATATAAGCTTGTAAATTCATAGACTTCTGACCGGATCATTGCATTCCATACATGGCTGCAAGGCCAAGAAATTAAAGACAATCAATCAGGAATATTTGTTCCTACGCTGGTGAGAGCGTTCATGGGTTTACGTACAGGACGCTGCATGGAGGGATAATTTCTTCAGTTATTCGCCCTCTTCCCTCTGACTATTCAACCAAATCACTAAATCAGCAGGCCGCATTTGCATAGACGTGTCTGATTTCTCAGAACCGCAGACAGGACTTTTCAATAATGTTTCATCATGCAGCTTTTCTGGAGAGAGGACAAACAAAAAAGAAGAGCGGGAACACCACTGTAATCATCCTGCAGTCACTTATCCAGCCCTAAATAAAGCACCAAGTCTTGTCTGGCATCAGTATGTCATTGCTTCTGCGCTTCTCTGTTGAACTTTTGAATTGCTTTTTCAGCCAGTGCACATCAACACAGATGCACCGTCGTGTCGTCTTGATCAGTTTCTGGGAAATTTTCCAAAAAGCACCTCACTGACAGTCAGTGGAGGTCAAAATAAAGATAGAGGTTACCTGTTACAGAGTCTTGTCCTCTTCTTTGTTGTTTTGAATTGAGTCCAGACTCGCAGACTAAAGCTGGACAGGGTGCAATTTGCTGGAGAATAATTCATTTTCTCTTTCGGGGACGGGCGAACCAGCTCCATGGTGAATTTTTATGTTTTCATTTGTATGTATGTTTCTCCACCAAGAGCTTTTGATAAATCTGTTACCAGGTAGCTGAGGATGCATGCAGATTAAATGGATGCATTTCATTGGCTATTAGCGTTCTCTGTTCCTGGACTGGCTGACATTTTCAAGACTTTACACCTATTAGCATGAGCATGGCGGCACACTGGGCATATATGAGATAAGTTCATAATTGTTCCAGGAGGAGGCCAGTGTTTCTTCAAGCAACATCTAATATCTTAAAATCTAATCCTGAAATCCACCACAGATCGAAACTGGTTTGGTTTTTGGCTTTCTGGTCAGGTCTGGTGTGACAGCTGCTCCGTTGTCATAACAGATCTGACCGTAAGCCCTGCAGGGATTGGTGGAGGCTGTCCAGCACAAGTGGTGTCTGCAAAGGGCAGAGCGCGGGCAGGAACTGCTGGCCCTCCACCCCATTGGGAGGCGCTACAGGACTCTCTGTCGACTGTCTATATCTTAAACTGAACCTAATCTAATGAATCCCACGAGTCTGTCGAAAGGACACGAGAGGCCACAGCTTGACAGCTCGTCTGACGGCTCACAGCCCCCCAAACATCCCAGAGCTGTTAGAAATGTTGAAATTACAAGACACCAACGTGACTGTTTACCTTCCAGCTGGCAGCGGCTGTTTATAATATGCAGCTTTTGAGGGAAGATTTAAGCAGCATAAATGCGTTTGTGCTAAGACCCTGAAATATTATATTCTCCGTGCTCTCCTTTGGATGAGGGTGCAAGCGATGCACACAGGCCCAGATTATACATGAATCAGAGATTGCCACCTTCGTCATTTTTCCTTAGCTGAAGCGCATATTTACCGTCAGATAATGCAAACAATAACTCCCGGGTAAACATCTTGGTTTACAGTGATTTCTGGAGCATTTTAGCCTTTCTTATCTGAATACAGAGGGGGTGGAATATTTCTTTGCGGCTTTTGTCTGTGCTCGCTGTGTGCGTAGACGGCGTGATCATTTCCAATGTTCCCAGTTAATGCACCATCTCTCCTCTGTGACCTGATTTGGCGCCACCCCTGTCGATTAGGGCCCTGAACACAAAGGAGGTGATGCTGGTGCTTTGGAGGGTCTCTTTGTTCAGCCGGTGGGAGTCTGATTTGCCGCAAGGAAGAAAAAAAGAAGCGCTGCACAGAAAACGAGGCCCTGTTTTGATTGCCCTTATTGCAAAGCATAATCTGCAAACAGAGCCTGGGGGAATTGAGGAGGTCAGGCAGCCTGATCAATACACACATTTTCACAATAAACATGTTGAATATGTATGAGCGTGTTCCTCCATGCAGCATCTATTTCCCTCTTTATTTCCTTGTTGAATGACATGTTTGAAGCCGTGCCCTGGCACCAGTCCTATATCCTTCGTAAATGACTCGATTTGGAACTGAGATATGTGCGCTGCAGCAAAAAAATCTGCAATGTGAACACCCACATCACTGCCACTTCCTCTACAGTCGCTGAAGTATCTCATATTGATTGAGATTCTTGTGAAAAATTACTTCACAGAGTAAGTCAAGTGGGATATTTCTTCTTATTCATTCCATGTGTTCATGAAACACCCATCAAGGTCTGTCTGAGTGCCATTTATTGGAGCAAGTGCGACTTGAAAAGTGAGCAAAGTTAGGAGGCATCGATGAAATGGGACACAAAGCTGACACGACAGACGAGTGAAAGGACGACTAAACAAAGTGTGAAGAGGTGGGCGATCCGTTTCAAAAGTGTCCACACCAGTTTCAAAGCTCCAAAGTCCACAAGCCACAACCTCAAAAGCACATTCTATTTCAGCTTTAAGCCCAGAGCCAGAGGCCAGATTAACCCGCCAGGGGGCCCCGGGGCAAAAATAAGATGTGGGCCCCTACTGAGCCCCCTCAATCACACATTCCCCCGACCCATTGCGCCAAGGTCGCATTGTGATTTTTGTCGAAGGATGTGCAGCAAATCAGCGTCATATCAGCAGAATCAGGTGAAAACGCAGGAGCCACCAATTCTGCATATTAACAAACCAATTTATGATCAAATTAGCACAAACGGCAGCTGCAGACAACAAAGGGGCCGTTAGGGGCCCTCAGACTGCACCTCACAGGCTGTGGTGAACCAGGTGAGACAGTGGTGGTGAAATTATGCCACACAACAGTTAACTTTCAGGATATTCAGTGAAAGACTCACTCGGAAACCTTTCGCTCAGCTCCGCACATGCAAACACTTTTGTTCTTGTTTATCCAGATTTTTCAAATTTCTGCCGTCACACCAATTCAGTGGAGGTGAATGGATTTCCGACCGTGGCGCTCAAAACACGGAACGCCATTTGTACTCCTTTCATCCAAGACAATACAATAGTCGTTATATAAACTGAGAAACTTTTTTTTTTTTTGTTCAAGGGCGACTAAAAAATTATTTATTTATAAGTAACCACATGACAACGTTTCGTATAATTAATTCCAAACATCCATTGAAAACCTGACAAATCAAGGTCGTTCATTACACCGATGCAAAAAGGGAAATACTACATATTTCCATAAAACAGTCGTGCTGACTCATTTGCAGTATTGCTCTCAATGCAACTATACAAGCTTGGATAATGAAGGGACTGAGAGAGGACAAATCTCTCTCGTGTCACGGCACTTAGTCCAACTAATTACAGCTAAAATGAATGAGCTCAATGCTCATAGGATGCATTTCAAACCGATGTTTTGTGCAGCACAGGAAATGATTAAATAGATTGCAGGAAAGTCTGCAGAAAATGCTTTCTGTCGTGTAAGAAAGGCAACAAATAAACAGCGTTTTTGCTACAAAAATGGTCAAAATCAAGAGTGGTGAACATCAGCTCACACCATGATGATCAGTTTGAAAAGTTTCGGTGCAGGCCTGCAAAAATTCACATCAATCAGACCAAGTTCACACCGATATAATTATGAATTCAAAGGGAAAAGTCTTCCTTGGCTGTCTGCTCCACTAAGACGACTCTTCTCTTGGCATTTAAAAAACAATCAACCTGTGGGAAACTTTCAAAATATCACTGGATTTAAAAAGAAAACACCCTCGAGCTCCTGCAGCACGGTGTGCAGCACGCCCCTCATCCCGCACGTCTTTGTCATTTTCATATCCTTTTGACTGCGCCTCGGGCTTTTTAATAATTGAATTAATTATATTGACATTGTTGAGTATCCTCCTCTAATTGTAATAGGATCGCTGGGAAGATAAGAGAGTCTGTCGGCCTCTGCGTCAGAGCTGCTCACCTAGAACCCGTCGGCTCTTTCTGCACTCACAGGAGGCTGCAGACGGTCCAGCAGTGTCACGCAGGCATACAATATGTGCATCTGATGGCCTGTTTCTGCATGTTTTTGCAAACAACTCCATCCCATTAATTATATCCCTTATATTCAGATCTTATAGAAGGCTGCACCATCTGCTGTGGAACAAAAGACAATGAACAGAAACAGTCAGACTGCAAATGACCTTCCAACAGTTCTGCCAGGGTCGTCAGGTGCTGTATGTTTGTATGTTTTCATCTAATACTCAGTTTTAGTCTTTTGAAAGATGAAAATGAAGAATTTAGGCTGTTCTAACAAGAAAATAAATGAGTTTTATGATCCAGAAAAAAGCTAAATGAGCGAATTAGCACTGACATCTCACAGTGCGCTCAGGTGAAACGACTCTTCTGTGGTCCATCTGTGTGATAAAAAAATCAAAGTTGGATCTTTTTCTTGAAACAAGTGACTTCAACCCAGAGGTGACCTTTGATCCAAATACTTTGGTACAGCAAATATGTTTTGAAGGAAGCGGAGTTCCACCCTGATGCCGTTTTCTATGAACATAATGAGGAAATGTTGTTAATTAACGCACAAACTGTGATGCTGAACGCAACAGTAAAATGCTAATTGACAATATATTCAATTAGTTTCCTGCCAAAATGTTCAGCTTGCCGCGACGGCACCATCATTGTGTTGTCACGGTTGTTTTTAGGCACCGCTGGGACTCAGTGGAGAACAGAACTTTCATTACGCTGCCGTTACAGGTGAGCCACAGCCTCCAAACAAAAGCCTGACGGACTCCCAGGAAACTCTGCTCTTGAAGAGTTTTTATCGCCCGTCATCCCGCCAGGTTAGAGATTTTGTCAGCAGGGGGTCGCCAAAAGGAATCCGATTAATCCAACTCCTCGTAACTTCGTTAAGTCTGATGGACTTATCTGCGCTCTTTGCCGTAACTTCCAAACTCTGTGTCGATCTTCCTCTTGAACATCTGCAGTCCTCATGAACGTGGGCATGGTCGTAATCTACGGGCCACATTGTTTAAAAGTGAAAGGTAAAAGTGAAATTCTTTGGATGAAAGTCACTTTTAAGAAGAGATTTAAGAGACATTTGTCAGGAAAGTTGTTCCAAAGCCCTCAGAGACCTGACAGGAAACGTGCGCTCACCTTTGGATGTCAAGTCTCACCTCCTCTTACTCATAATACCCAGCAGCCTTCAGGACTGTCGTACAGGGCGAAAGCAGACTTTCTGAGGTGTTGGGGTGAAAATGAAGGGTTCTTGAAAGGCCATTGGGCTGATCGCAGGAGCATTTTGGGAGTTCAGGTAAACCAAAGGGCGTTTGTGCCATCAGTTTCCCCTTTTCGTGATTTTTGAATGTTATATTTTTATTCTCTATGTCTCCTTTTTATTCCTGCTACTATTGATTGCTGTCTGTAACACCATAATTTCCGCAGCGGAGGATTAATAAAGTTGTATCTCATCTTATCTGAACTTATTTTATCTTATCTTTGAAAGGGAAAATAATCTAGTTACACGTAAAAGTCCTGCTTCGAAAGAGGTTCGTGGAGAAGCTGACGTCCACACCTCCTAAATCTCGACAACTCAACAGACCCCATTGTCAAGCAACCTGATTGGTCAATCAAAGTCCTGTTAGCTGGCGGCTTTGAAATGGAAAAGAAAAATGCTTTAGCCTTAATCTGCACAGTAAATATAGAGTCTACATCAAAGTGCATTCTGTGGCAATGCAGAGCGAATCAATACTCACTTAAACTGCACAATGTTCAGAAATGAATGGACGCCAGTGGCTGGAATGGAAAGAAATAAATCCCAAAGTCTCAAACTGGCTTACGACACCGTTAGCTGCGATGTCGAGCATGTGATTTGTAACTTCCTCTGAGCTTTAACCTAGATTTATTGGCATTCATACAGTCAGCTTTGAGCTGAGCTTATTTTTCCACACATACTGAACCCAAGGCCACGAATGAAGCTCCGAGTGATTTGTGTATCATAAATTGGCCAGAACATGCAAAAAACATACAGGTATGGTCATTTAAAACCAGGTGTACAATTTAACACCTGTTCAACACTTATGTCTCATTTCCAAACAGAAAAGTGTAGATCTCTGCCAGGCATGCAAATCAGGACAGGAACATTTCCAAAAGAGCAGTGACGTGATGGCCTCATGGCCCAAACCGTAAGCCTCTACGTACACCTAAAGTCTATGTTTCGGACAACATGTGTGTGAATAATGCTTCATAAAAACCACAAGAGGTCCTTCAGCACATAAACAGATGTGTGCGTGTAGCATGTGAGATCAGCTGCACACACACGGCCGAACACATCATCCCCTCGTGCCTCGTGCCTCGTGCAGCGCGCTTCACCTGAAAGACGACTTGCGTTTTCAGATGTCTGCTGTGGTTATTTAGTTCAATGTTTGAGAAAAAAAATAACAAAAGTACTCCAAACACATCAGTGTGAATGCATGCTGACATTCATTTGT
Source organism: Chaetodon trifascialis (assembly GCF_039877785.1). NCBI lineage: Eukaryota > Metazoa > Chordata > Actinopteri > Chaetodontiformes > Chaetodontidae > Chaetodon > Chaetodon trifascialis. Next base: position 21,902,348 of record NC_092073.1, read on the forward strand.
CTAAAAGCAGACCTCATCCAGAGGTTAACGCCTCCGATGTTCAGCCACAGGGCAGCTGCTTGTTTGTGGGAGACAAAGTGTCAGAGTGCATCATGTCCAAGTTCCTGGGGAGAGGAGATACATCAGACACCCAACTGTAATGGCCTGTAATTAGAGAGCTGATTAGTAGAACTAATGACCCAATAAATGATCCTTCTCTCATATCTCAATGTCTTTGGAGCGAGGCTGGAGCGGGAGATAGGGGACAAACAGCGTAGCTGGACGACGACGAGCACAGCCCCGCTCTCGTTAACCTAATTATCATCTGTACAGGTGAGTACAGTGATGATTGAAGATGATGAGGCGGTCCGGAGGTGTTTGCAAGATTTCAGGTGACAGCTGCGCAGCTCCCGTCGTCAGTTATAATATTCCACTTTGCGCAAGAGGAGGCTTTTGTTACAGAGACACTCCTTTTTACGGCCTTATTTCAAACCTCTGCAGTCCCTCGTCGTCGTCGCCGAGCGAACATTTTCGCACCGCCACAAACAGAGAGCCTCCTCTCTCTGTATTCAGCAGAGAGAGCTGCAGGCCACGGGGTAATAGGAGGCTTGGGGCACATCAGATGGGGAGTAACAGTGGTGATTATCTTCTCTACCTCCTTGAAGTAATAGATGAAAGCCTCGCCATCATGTAATAGGCTACTTAAGTCTGTCAAGGCAGGAGAAATTCTTACCCCATCCTTATTTGCCTGGCTCCTCTCTCCCCTCTTTTGTGGTTAAATATGCTTTGTCTGAATGCCCCTGATGAATAGCACGGGGTCCTTCCTTCTCCCTCTTCCCTGACATGATAATAAAAAACCACACAGGCGATGTGCTTTTAGTCCCCTTCAGGCTAAATCCCAGCAATCAAGAGTCATTTAAGATATGACACATCCAGGCACTAAAGAGCAGTCTGGCCAGGCAGGAATAATCACACTGTTATCCATACTTTGACATCATTAATGAGGCGGAAGAGAGGGACAAACCCCGAGGTGAGGAGGAGTAGAACGAGGCAGATAAATGGGCTTGTTTTGCAGGGAGATCATATAGCTGATGTTTTTTGCGTGATCATATCACTTAGCCCTCTGCGGCTGCCTCAGCGGGAGCTGTTGTTTAGCTGTTTTTGAAGAGAGCAGGCAAGTTATTAGCAGCAAGCAATGACACCTTGAGTATCTGTGCAGCATTGATCTGACAGAGCGAGCTATCTTGTTGTAAGCTCACCTCTAATGGCTGCTGATGCCTCAGAGTTGGGTTTTAATTTGCATCGAGCGCCACACACGCATATGGTAATCCTGCAGCACCTGCTATATCTTTGCATAATTCTGCATAAAACCCTTATCTTACTCTTTTACGAGATGTAGAAATGTCCTTTAATGTTCTTAGTGGGAAGACAACCCGAACGTGTCGGAATCAACTTTGCAGAGCAGATAAAACTATCTAAATGCAAATAAACAGCGTAATCGTGTCACAATCGATTCAGAGTTTATCATGGCACGGTTCCTGCAGGGCACATTGTTTTAAATCAGGCGCCTCCTTTGCTCCCATGATCGAATCTTGTTCTTCCATCACCGTTTTTTACCGAGCACCATGCTTGGTCAGACATCACTTGTTATCCCTTCCTCGACTCGGGGAAACTCTTAAACAGAAGAGAAGTAGCTTCCGTCTGCTCTTAAATGCACATTTAATCTGTCTAATTCTCTGCAACTTCTCTTGCTTTTCTCTGTCCGACTTGATTTACCAACACTAACACAAGTTTTTGGGCAGGGAGGGCGTTTTTTCTTTGCTCCCCCAGCTGCTTCAATAAAACTAAGTGATAATGCAAAGTGATACTGGGTTGAGTTTGACACTCCCCGGCCACGTTAGGCATTCAACCGCTTGTTAACACAAATGTTTAATCAGCCAGTACACATCCAGGGAGAAGAGGAAGATCAGGAAGTTCAAACCAAGCATCAGAATGAGGAAGACCTTGTCCATCCCTTTATGACCGCAGTGTATCCGTCCTCCAATGGCTGCTTCCAGCAGGACAGCACACAGTGTCACAAAGCTCAAATCATCTGGTTTCTTGAGCATGACGATGAGTTCACTGTACTGAAACAGCCTCCACAGTCACCAGATCTCAACCCAGTAGATGACCTTTGGGATGTGGTGGAACGGGAGATTTGCATCGTGGGTGTGCGGCCGACAAATCTGCAGCAGCTGCGTGATGCTTTCATGTCAATATGGATCAAAATCTCTGCAGATTGTTTCCAGGGCTCTGCTGAATTGACGCTATGAAGAGTTAAGGCAGTTGAGAAGATGGGGTCCAACCCAGCACTGGCACGGTGTACCTTATAAAGTGGCCTGTGAGTGTATTTTAGATGAAAGGTGAACTGGTTTTAAATTCAAATTCCTCTTAACTGTTCGTGTAATGGCCAATAAAGACAAAAAAAATAAAATATAGTGGCAGAGTTAGCCTGAAACATGCAAAGTACAAGCTCAGGCATGAAAAGTCCACACAGTATATAAGACATATATCACCCTGACACAATAAAAGCAAAACCACAGTAAAAGGTTTGCATGCAGGCAGATGATAGTAAAACCGTTCAGGCCTTAACGGGAGCTGCAGTGATGGTCCCAGGTCCACCGTTCAGCAGTTTCATGGTGTTCTGAGGGATTGTATCGCTGCATCCTCTTATCTGTGTCATGTCAGCACTGCAGATGTCAAACAGATGCTGAAGTATTTTCATTACTGGCACTCTTTACCTAAACAGCAGCCTCGCAGCGGTGACTGTGATGTGTATCTGAGGCTCTCCTGCTGCCTTCTTTCAGGTCAGCTTCTCAGATGCACCATCTCATTTGGTCTTGTAACTGATCCGATGACAGTGTCATTTTGGCTTTATAGAGCTCAGCTGGTGCTCATTTGACGATCAATATTTGTATATTTATTTATTCTCTGACGGGGAAAAAGGTTTCAAAAAGCATTTGAGCGCTCCGCATTCAGACAGCGGGAAGAGAGAGGAGGAAAAAAGGCACGGACCTGAAACAGGAGAGAAACTAATGTAACTGGCAGCTTGTTTTGTTTTTGTGCACTGAGAGCTTTCTCTCAAAATGGCCTCCCGCATGTGACCGAGGGAGCTCATCAGCGAAAAGTGAAAGCACTAATTACCTGAATAAAGGCAGCTGGCACGGCACTTTTTAAAAATTCACTCTTTTTCAACCTACATGTGAGAGAAGAGAGGAGATTTCAAAGCTTGCTGGGGAGGGAGTGATTTTATGTAGCCTATAAAACCATTATTCTCTACATAGTTGACAGAATTGCGAGATGATATGATTGAAAGGAGGTAATGGTGCCTCTTTCAACAATAACAGTTCCCAGTTTATTTTGCCTAAATTACCTTTTAGCAACGCAACAAAGAAAATTTACCATGTTGCACTGCTGAGGGGCAATTTTCAGTGGTTGCGCTGCATCATATTTATGCATTCTGACTTCATCTCTTGTTCATGAGAGTTTATGATTGCTACTTCTTGCTTCCTCCTGCTTATGGCTTCTCGGTAAATTGGGTTTTTTTTTTTTCTTTTGCAGTGCTGCATAAAGTTTGTCCTCCAAAAGAATATGAAAGCTTTCTTTCCATAATGATCTCCCCTTTTTAGGGAAAACATAATAAAAATCTCATTCTTTAATTCAGGTTTTCGCCAAAGGAATCCTACTGTAAATATTCATATGCTGTAGGAACAAACAAAGCTCATCACGATCTCCAAATTAAAGAAAGGACAATAGCCTCCCTCTACAATTCTCCAACCATGCTGCATGTTGCTGTGTGGAATAAAGCCTGCATCTCAAGCAGCTCTGGTCCCACTGTGCTGTGTAACCAATCATTACATGGCCTGTGTTTCAGCGGGCACCAGCAGACAAATCCCGCTGCTGCAGGTGTACAGCTTCAGAGGGGGAAAAGTCAGGGGCTTATAATGGTGACAAATCTCAGAGAACAATGCCGTGTTCATCATCAGCCCGTCCTCACCACAACAAAGACCAAAACAGCTCGTCTGTGCAAGAAGGTTATCGCATATTTACGAACATTGTTAGGAGCAAAGGAGGAAGTCAGGTGAGCAAGAAGGTCCACGTGTGGAGGAGGTGGGGTGGACGGCTGGTCAGCCAAACAGGACTTCCACCAAGGAGTCAACTTTGACTAACAGTTACGTTTTTAACCCAAACGATCACCTTTTCCTAAACCTAACCCAAGTAGTTTTGGTGCCTTAACCGAAGCAAACTGTGACTATTTCACAACATTCAGCACATGACGACGAAGGTCCAGTACTTCTGGACTTCAACTTCTGGACTTCAAAGTGTCTTCTTTGAAGTTGGTACCTCTCAAGTATTACAATCACAACGAGCCGAAAATGAACACCAATGATCCTCAAAGACTTTTCTCACCAGCTGGATGAAAAAATATTCAGTCTGCTGCACAGTAATATTTTCTTTCTCATACAAAATTACATGTTCATTTAGCTTGTTGATACGATTCTGGTTGCCGCTTGAGAAACAGGTGAAAAACATTGCTAGATTTTATTGATTGTAATTGTAACACAGACATGGGGCTAATTAAAGGATAGATAAGATTTACATAATCTTTTCTGCATGCTTCTGAATTATCTCTAGGATTGTTTTATTGGTCCATGTCTCCAATAGCAACTATAGCCAAAGCTATTAGCTATGTCCTTCAAAGCTCATCAATGGTTGGGGCTGAGAGGAGATGTCCATTAACGGAGCATACTGGAAGCTGCTATTGTTCAATTGTGATTTCCCCTTTTCATGTGCAAGATATAGTACACTGTAATCACTGAACTAAGAAAAAATAAAAAAACAAACTTGAAAGAATCCTTCTCTCCAACAGCACCAAGAGCATAAATCACCCCAGCCTACTGTCACGAGCCGGCAGGTCTAGCATTAAAGCCTTTGTAGCATGGCAGTGCCCATTAAGCTACATTATTCTATGTGTGCAATTAGGAGCGTTAGATTCAGTTAGCAGAGTGAATGTTATCTTCAACAGCGTGATATTTCCCTGCCTTTAAGTGTCAGAGATCACACAGAACACCTTTTCAGAGCATAAGAAGAGTTGGTAAAGGTACATAATGCAACAGAATATGCAAAAACAGAAAAATGATGACCTTTGGTTGCTAAGTGTCAGTGGTGTTTGGGCATGAGTTCTCGCCAAGGCTGTGCAATGTAATGAAACAGAAGGACCAGTGGAGCGTGAACATGACAAGTAACGGTGGATAAGCAGCGGTGAGCCTGAGGCAGGTGACTGCAGCGAGGTGACAATAAGGACTGGTGAGCTCTAAACAGAGTCATCTACCCTCACGGCCCGCTGAGAATCAGGACACTCTTACAAGATAATGTGGCTTCATGAGTGAGAGGGAAATAAATATCTTAAAGTTTAGTATGTTCAATTCTCAAAAAAGGCCCTTCATATTGGGGGTGGGAGGTGAGGTGAGTAAGTTCAGCACAACATATTTCCAAAAGACGAACATCATCCTCACTAATCTGAAATCAGAAAGTGCTGATCTCACACTTCAGTTGCCTCTGCTTTGTCCGTCTTGTTTGGCTAAGCTGCTTAATTAAACAAAACACTTCCTGGAGATGTTTAGCATTGAAACTTAAGTAACCATCACAACACAAATCAGAACAGTGAAAGTGATGCCGCTTTCATGAAATGTCTGCAGAATGGGAATAACAGCAAAACATTACTCCAACTTGGGAGAACATACGCATTGTTACAAGGTGGGTACCTCCACTGCTAGCCTTGTCGTACTATTTAAATAGCCTAAATTAGCTGCTTTTGTTTATATATTTGGAGCAGTCTGTTAACAAGACCAAGATCTGCTTGTAAATTAGCGGATTCGATCGTATGACACCTCGGACACTCTGCCTATAATCATAATTATGCTGCTCCAGGATCATCGCATGATGGTCCTGGAGCAACATTAATTTTGACCTGTGCATGACGCTGAACTGATGTGTAGCAGGTGTGGCGATGCTATTGCCAGCACTATCTTTCTACATTGAATCATTTCCACTGTGTTTTACGTATGTAATAGGCTGAATCAGCTGCTCCCGCCGGCTGTGCGGCTATGCTAACCCATTAACATGGGCAGGCAGTGTGTCACGGGTTCAGATGCTCATATTGTCATCATGGTCTGAAGAATATAAAGCGGCGTGACTCACTGCATCTGGTCTAATTTTTCTTTCGCATATTTCTAGTGTTACTGACAAGGGGGATATTACTCGGCCTGTCTTCTGCTCGTTGTCCTTTCAATAATCTCCTCCGGCATCTAAAGGACAAAAAAACTAAAGAGGCCTCCATGAAGGATCTCCAAAGCTGCCTTAGCTTTGACGTGCGGTTGTATTTATAAAGAGACGCACATTAGCCTCTGTGTAGCCTATAGCAGCTATGGAGGCCAAACAGATAAAGTCTATTTTTAATCCTGACACACGAGTGTAAATTCAGTTTGAGGGGTTTTGCATTATTCCCGAGAACCAGGGAAGACTTTAGTGTGAATCGTATGTGTGGGAAGTCATTGAAAGTAGCTTACCGGTGAACAAAAAATGGCAAATTAGAGTGCAATTAATTGGTGGTTTAGAACAGCGTTGATATGATATGTTATGAAGACAAAGGTGCTTATCCTGAATTCATCTCAACATTTACATTAAACACGTTAAAACAGCTGATGCAAGTCGACGCCCCCACCATATTTTGAGCGTATTTTAACTTCTGACACACACAGAATCTCAGAAAATACACTCAAGCAGCTACAGTTTAACTAGTGTGACTGAATAAAAAGGCTAAATTAAAGCTAATAAAGTTCCCCCATGAACCCTGCAGACTCTCTGATGAGCCAGTCACCTTCGGATCAGGCTGCACCGCAAGGAACCGAGAATCAAATGAGCATTCAGTGCAGGTGAAAGTCTAACTCAAGTGAGTTTGAGGCAGAAATCAGCCTTTAGTGGCAGCCTGTGTCCTCCCAATTCCAGTAATCAAGGCTCTGTAAATTACAATGGCGCCGGAGATAAACTGTTTTGAAACCTTGCCATGGATCAAATGGGCAATCTTGATTCAAGCCAACTACGAAATTAGCCAGCCAGTGTCAGTTGTTTCTCTCTCTCTTTTTTTTGTTCTTTTCTCCTTCCAGAGAGAAGCCCAATTCAATTTCACCCCACGTGTGCACAGAGGTTGCTCAGACACTGTGATCAATTGATAATAAGAATATGGGCCAAGCAGGATAGAAGTTTCATTATTTTAATTTACAGCAGCCCTCCAGCATGGAGTCACATGAATTTATTTGTGGCCAGATGAGAGGATTAGTATATTGATTACAAACATGATTAAATGTAACAACACTTATAATGAGAGCTACTGGGAATTATAAAATATGAATGTGAAACGTACTTCATGACGTCACCTGAGTCTGTCGTGGGGCGATGTGAAGTTTAACGGCTGGGCTTTGTTTTCTACTTTCTTCGTTTTATTGCAACATGAGAACAATAAAAAACAGTTACTTCTTCCATACTGTGGATTACTGTTGGCTGTGATAATGACAACAAAGCTGCAGTAAATATTTCAGCTGCCAGCCCTCATATGAGGTCTGAGGATGAATCACACACTTTGTTTTAATGCTTACTGTAACTGTAGCGGCTGCCTGCAGGCTAATCGCTGTAATTTTTTAAGGACTGGTATAATGTACTGTTGAGCTCCATTATTCCCTGTTGTGTCTTCAAAATCTGATCAGTGGTGTGATGAACAGCGAGACGGAAAGCAGCTCAGCGGATTGTGACCAGTTTTCTCCCACTGACGTCTCAAATGCAGTTAACACTGGCTAAAGATGGCACCAGTGAAAATTCAGTTCTGCTCCGCTTCTGTTAGCTTGTTAGTGCTTCTTTTTGCTTTTACCTCACTTGGTTCAGACATTGTCAAGTTTAAATTCAACACTGACACATTTCAGCGCCACGCTGTTCTTCATCTGGAAGCAAGAGATTAGAGAAGTGAGCTCGGTGCTCTGTGAGGTGTCCTGAGGCACTGAGCTAAACGCTAACATCAGAATGCTGATAATATTCACCATTTTCACCTTCTTAGTTTAGCATGCTAGCATGCTAACATTTGGCATTCCCACCAGCAGTGTCATTCTTTTCACAGGTATTTAGTCACCAAACATATAGTTGTATTTCACTCTGGACCAAAGACCAGCTGACCGACATCACCATCCATAGAGCCGTGCAGCTATAGTACAGATCTTAAGTGACTTCCTCTCCAAACCTGGACGACCCACAAACACACAGCTGCTGCAGTGAAACCTTCAATCCTGCATGAAGATATTTCCACTGATGGAAAGCAAATTATGCAAGCTTCCACTCATTTGTGTTTATTTAACTTCCTCCAAAACAAGCTTTAACAGCACATCCACCTGGCTGCGGGGATTCTGCAGGGAGGCTTAACATACAGCGCAGTGTGCGTGTGTGTGTGTGTGTGTGTGTGTGTGTGTGTGTGTGTGTGTGTGTGTGTGTGTGATGTATGCACAGGTGTTTAAAGTTAGCTTACCCACAGCAGAGATGTAAACCCTTACAGAAGCTAAAGTTGTTTTCCAACCAAGTTAATATTTGTACACTAGTGCAAAATAAGACATAAACAATTGAGCAGTGCACTGCACAGAGCCCTCAGGCCTGCTGGTGAGTCAATCTAACCTCGCAGCAGAGTTCTGAGATGAAAAGTACTCACAAGAAAAGGCGAGATTCACCTTCAGGCTAAATGCAAAAAGCAGGGAAAGGGTCCAGCTTGCAAACCTGAGCTGGAGCTTTATCTCTGTGTCGTTATGAGCTTGCAGTTTTGCTGTAACATTACTGCATCTGAGGCTTCAAATCATCCATCAGAATGACTTTCAGCTCCGACTTGGTGGTCGTAACTGTTATCTGCACAGCCTTGCAGAGCAGCAGTCAGGATGAAACTGGCTCATGCATCTGTCCCTCATTTCTTCTGCTCTGGTCACCTTTAGAGGTCAGTACATGGACGCTTCCCTCAGATCACTCTCAGATCCACATCCAGTAACGAGCTCTACAAAGTTAACTAAAACAGAACTTTTCACAGTTTATATAGAGAATACATGTTGAGTGAAATTAAGCTCTTTGAAGTCTCACAAACTTGCAGCTATGACAGAATAATGGTATTTACTGTTTGACTGTTCACCTGTGTTTACCTTTAATAGGCTAAATTGAGACTTGCGTACACAGACGCTCACATAGTTTGCTAACATCACATTTTGCATATCAAACTGTCAGTGCTGGTATAAACACAGCAGGTTTAGGCTATATTGTTTATTATCTTAAATGGGTGCCTTTGACTTTAAGTCCTGTGCCACCAGTATAGCTCTTTATTCTCTGTAGGCGACATCTTTGATGTGCTTGTGATGGTTAAGTTGTTTTTTTAATGTGTATGTTTTCTTTGTGCCTGCAGTGCAAATCAGTTTCCCCTTTTTGATAACAAAGTCGTGAAATAAATCAACAACTTAAAGAAAGGCTTGGAAATTGCATAATTTACGGAGTCCCTGTAGCTTTGAACGCTGGATAAAAACAAAATCAGCGACATTAACATCACAGAGAACAGTCGCCAAACTGGTAGGTGTTTCTGATCATGAAGATATAGTTAGATTAACAATAAAACTTCAGCAGCATAATCCAAGTTTCAGGTAAACTTAATATGGTTTTTAGTTGTAACTTTGCAGCCAGACTAAACTTGAAGGGCATAGAGTTTTTTTATAATCTCACAAGGAGTCTGCTGTTTTAGGAGCGTTATTAATATTCCTATGAGACAGATCCAAGTGTCTCTATAACCTGTGCATTGAATAACAAACTCCTGACGACAGAAATAGAGCCACAGCAAATGAATCTTTCAAATACTTACTCCAATTCATCCGGATAGTTCTGCATTACTTATCATTAGAGCGTAACACTTATTTCTTTCCCCGTGATCACCAAGCACTTAAGATACTCATTTAGTCTGTTGTCACATCTCCAGCCATTCTGACAAGAAGGATGCGAGACAAAATGAAGTTCACAGATCATTTTTTTAAGTCTGCTGAAATTACTCTCACTTAGCGAAATGACTTTGTCACCCAATTTCACCCTGCTGGAAAACAGCCAGGGAACACTGGGGAATTAGTAGGTGAAAAACCATTACTGAAAGACAGTTGTCATTTTCTGACAAATGTCAAGATGAATTAATTTGTCTAGGAACGGCAACGAATTTAGGACGGCGACAAGAAGACCAAATGTGCCAAAGGACATTACGTGTGGACGTCCGATGTATAGAGGTAAATATGTAAGTGCACATCCTGCAGCCTTCAAGCACCAGATCAGCTCTCTCTACTTTGTATGAAATACCTTTTAATTGCCCCAGAGATCACAATCTTCCTGATATCAAGCACAGTTCATCCTACAGGAAAATAAAACTCAATCTTTGCATCACAAAATGCATCTTTGCTTACAGAGAGGATGATGACAAGATGCAGCGTCCTCCTCGGATGTTTATAATAGCCAATTTGGTATCGAATGCGACTTTACATCACACTAAAACATGTCCGAATATGCTTTTAAGATGACATGTTTTTAACAGACAGGATACAGCGGCATGAGTTCTTAACTCAGTTAGTCGGGCAGTCGTTGCTCAATTGAGTTCTGTGGGGAAGTTCAGAAAGTGGCTGCAGTAGCTTCAGGCTGGATGACATCATGCAGTAGTTTGTCATGTCTGTATCTTACAGTACAGCTCATTTCCAGAGGAAGTACATTTACTCAAATACCGCACTTTTATTTCATCTCTAATCACTTTGAAGACACATTCAGGGATGTAAATATGGACACTGCAGGGGGTGCGGCTCTGCTGGGGCCCGTGGAGTGGGGGGGCCGTGGGGAGAGCAGCCCCTCCAACACTAAAGAAAATGTCTTTTTTCTTCTGTGTTCCAAGAAAAACTAAAACTATACATGACCGCTTTGGTGAATTTTAAAGATATGGATATGTGTTCTGCACTGAAAGACATGTTGAGAGACGCACTCCTTTACTAAACACTATGAACTGCAGGCTGCCTCGTTTGATAAACGTGCATCTGCATTTAGGGAATTATCAGAAATAAGGGAAACACAAATGAAAACACTGTGAAATCTCTGAGAGCTCTAACATTTTGCCACAGTAGGGAGCAGAAAGTGAAACTGTGCAGATCTTCGTAAGTACTTTCCAACACTGAAGTGGCGCCATGTGACCCTCTCAACTCCAATTACATGCACAGCCTTTCTGAGAATCACAGCAGCTCACCTAAGACGCTAGGCTTGATGTTCATTGGTTATGCACGAGGTGTTTGTCCCCATCAGCCTCCACCATCTTTGTTAATTACCCCTTGTCTTCCTTCTACATTCGAGATGGCTCCCATCTCCTCAAGTCGAGATGAGGAGGGAAAAGTGCACACCTTGAAGTGGGCAATTATTCCTCACATTGTTCAGGTTTCGACTGCAGTCAACTCAGGGAGAGAAAAAGTAAACTTAAACTGTTGCAGTGGAGTGGCTTCTTTTCACTCTATTGGTTTTGCACTCAGTGAAGACTCGCGAACACTAAGTGATGGACGAGAGCGAAATGCTTCTTCATCTGTTTATTTCCTGGCAGCAGCTTAAAATAGACGTCAAGTCAGTATGAACACTGATTTAATGGTTTGCAGGTAAGAAGATGACTGGATGTCTGTATTAAAAGCGACAAATTTGGTTAAAAGTTATCTGTGTCTGGTACACAGCTGCATGTAACTTTAACAGTCTACAGCCATGCTAAAGGTCTGTGCTAAATGCTAAAATCACATGCTAACATGCTCAAATTTATAATGCTAACAAGTGTAGCAGGTATGTTCACCATGTTCACCATCTTAGTTTAGCGTGCTAGCATGCTAACATTTGCTAATTACCGGCTGAGGCTAATGGAAACATCATTAGTTTTGAAGCTATTCTGCCATAAAAAACGTGGTAGGATCACCAACATTATTCTAATTCATCCTGAGGGGAACATTCATGTTTGTACCTTGTTCCATGTTTCACCCATCCATACACTCCTAACATGACTGACACCCTTCCTACTTACACATGCCATCAGTTCTTTACTTTTGCTTATTTGTTTGAGTTAAATAAATTAACTTTCGACTGATATATCTGTGTGTGGCCTCCCCTTTGTTGCCGGCCTTGAGCCAGTAGGTAACATGAAGAATGAGTGACCTTCTACATCTCGTATGACCACTATCCTTACTCCAGTGTTAAACTGAAAACTCTGGAAATGGGATGAATTGCTTCACATTTGGTTCATCACAAACAAACAAGTGTAACTCTCAGAAGCAATCAGCACCCAAGGTGAACAAACAGCAGGATGACACAGATTTTCTATATTACTGCACATTGTGACAAATCAAACCTGACATTGGAAGGTATTGCAATTCTATACGTAAAGGCAAGCATAACCACACTCACAAGTCCTGAGTCAAAGCACTCAACCACAATTACAGGAAGCTTTGCTGGCATTGTCTCTTATGTTCGAAGGTTGTTTTTTATTTTCCTTCATAAAACCATGCAGGATCACCATTTTGGCCTCTGCTTTCAAGTCAGGCCTTTGTTTTGACATCATTTGTCAGAATGTTCACTATTCTATGAAGTTAACTGCATCTTTCAGTAGTTTAAATACAATAATCAGCACCAGTCTGCCTTTTGAAGTTGTATGAGCATCAGGATAGCAATAAGACAAGCTAACTGCGCCTCCAGCATGTGATACATTAAGTTTTGCTATGCTAACCTCCCTTAAGAAAGAAAGAAATTCCTTTGAGATGGGAAAGAGGTGAACTTTTTACTTCGGGATCCAAAGTTTGACATTTTGGGAACTTCATGTGTTTGTTCCCTTGACATAAGTAAGATCAAACAATCAGTACTCTCATGTCTGCATATTTAGCTAGAGCCAGCAGCGCGTTAGCTTATTTTAGTCGCTGTTACACTGCATTTTTTTGGTAAGAATTAAATAAATTTAATATAAAATGTTACATAATTGAGCTTTAGAGCTGCTGGTAGGCAGATTTTGTTATCTTTGGACAGAGGCAGGCTAGCTGTTTCACTGCTTCCAATTTTTATGCTAAGCTAACAAGCACCTAGCTGTAGCTTTATACTTAGCTCACACACACGCAAATGGTATCAATCTTGTCATCGAACTCTCTGCCAGAAAGTAAATGAAATGTCACACTAATCCTCTAAAACACATTAAAACTCAACTCTGGATTAAATTATTTCATAATTTGAGCTGCTAGCAAACAAAACCAAGCATCCCGATTAGTTACACTCTCTCTCAAACGAGTCTCTCATCAATCTTTTATGTCCGACATCTTTCATTTACAAAAAATGTTCTGTTAAGCTTTCAGGTGATCATGACAATAAAGAATGTGTTATTTATGGCTGTTGCATTTAATTTTGTTCATCCGCTGATAATTAGATTTGTCAGGGGATTTGAAACACTTCATAGTTAATCATTTGATTGATTGCCACATTCATAAAATTCTTACATAGAAAAACACATAAAGGTTGAAACTCTGCAGTTCTCTAACTTATCACATCAGGCATCATCGCCTACTACTGATTCCAGCACTATCCATGTATTTTTACCACATTGTGAACTGGTTGACCTTTCCAGTGTATTTTCCTTTTATAAACCACAAATTAAGACTTCCAAAATTACACAACACCCAACCAGTGAATACGTCCTTAGAGAGCTCAGCAGTCATCATACGAGGCAAATGTCAACAGAAAAGGTTGTGATTAATTTGAGGGTTGAAAGAGTTTCTTAGAGAAATTACCAAAAACTTGTAATATGTCTAAGGGCAGAGAGGTGAAAATATGGTTCTGCAGACCTTTAACAACTTGCAGGATTGTGTCTCATCAGCTGCCTGTCAATTCTGGGTGCTTTTAAAGAATTCATTGCTTTAAATTTAACAAAAAAAAGTTCTAAAAATATATGATCTGAGATGTTACCTTGAAAATCTAATCTCCCATTTTGCTTTTGTGGTGAAAAGATAATTCTAAGCTTTTTTTTTTATTTATTTTTTTTATTTTGCATGTTCAAACAAAAGGTGTTTTTTTCCATAAAAGGTTTCCATGTTCTAAAACTGCTCCTTCGGGCTGAATCTGCTTCTGTGCACATGTGCAAATTAGTATCTTTTGCACAAAACATTTCACCCAGTCTGAGCTCATCACAGGTTGGACGTGCTCAATGAGCTCCTGTGTTTGAAACATGATGGTTTCATTATGAAAATGTGCTTTTATCTCTGTTAAGACAAGTAATTTTACTAATGAGCCTCTGGCTGAATTATAATTGACAACTGCCAAAGACCAGGTGTTTTCCTGCATTTGAATTTCAAAATCCTGCTGCATAGATGTTTGCTTAAAGCACGTATTCAAATGCTGAGTGTGTCAAGATGAAGGACCAGCTCTGGCACCAGCTGCCTGGCACTACGGAGCCCGTGATTACGGCACCGGGGGCGACATGTCAGCTTGAAATACTATGCCCTGGGTTAGCATGTTTTGAGGCCAACAGCTCCAGTAAAAACCCCAGCTGGATCATGACTTTACTCAATGCGTGATGGAGAGTAGGCGAGAGAGGGCTGCAAAAGAAGCAATCCCAGGCAAGGACATCTGCAAGGCCAATAAATAATGGGGTGTGTAAGGAACTGAAGTGATGGCTAGCTGTATTTACTCTCTGCTCTTCTTGACAGCTCTGTGAATGTGGTGTTTTTCTTCTTCTTTTTAAACTCTCTTGCCTGCAGAGGGACAATTAAAGAAGCCCATGCTCGGTTCTAGACGAGTGAATGATTATGGAATACTGATGAGAGGTGATGCCCAGCCAGTCCTAACAGGGTTTCGCTGCTGAGTCCTGCATTGATTTGTTTCTGTTTCACTTTTTTTCCCCGACTGGATGAAAAAAGGCTCCACCAGCTGACAAGTCCGATAGAAAAAATAATAAATTTGTTTGAGTCTGATGAGGTTGTGGAGTGAGAAATATATGAGATAAAGAGCTGGGCTGAGGAAGTTTTTGTCCAGGAAACAGAATATATGAGACGTTCAGACATTTCATTTACATTTCACATCGAGTTCTGTCTTGATGGTGCTCTTCATATTGAAATAACTGTTTACTAAAGCTGGGAACAAACATAAAGACTAAGGCAATGTCCAGGGTTGGGGCTAATAATCTAATGTGAATCCAGATAGCACCTCAAGGCCCACACACAACCGACATTGCATCAGACTCTGTGCCTATGCTTGCAGATGGTGGACCCACATGGCAACAGACCCATTTAGTTTCATCAGTCTGACACCAGGACCTCATGGTTTCTGTGTTCCAGGCAAATTTGCTCCATTTAAGAGATGCTTTCTAAAGAAGTCTATAAATCCCTCTAACTTTGGTCACCCACCCTGTGACTGGATGGACTGAAAGGAATAGATGAATGAATCCAGCATTGAATTTATTTTCCTAAATCAGAATAATTTTGAAACGCACATCAATCTATTTATTGTTCATTTAAATCAATAATATAAGCTTCATAGCCTACTGTAAATAAAACCCAAAGCATGGGCGTTCTGAGATTTGTTAAGTTCGAATACATTTGGAGCTTAACAAATTCGGGCATTTTACCAACTGGACCAGTTGGTGGATGAGTGTTGACTAAGTAGTCAATAAACCGAGCAAAGACAAGAAGCTTAACACTTTATAATAGTAAATGAACAGAGTTCTGTGATATGCAACCCTCCAAATCCCGGAAGAACATAAACTCTTATCAGCTCGGTATCCTACACATTCTGTTCATATTTCATAACGCCAATCCTCAGTGCAGCACTGTGCCCTTTATGTGGACAGTAAAGGTGTGGAGGATGAGGTGGTGGATGGCCGTGTAATGCATCCTGTCACAGACATGCTCAACTGCCCAGACCGCCATCTTTCCCTAACCTTGCCTGTACTGCACTTCCCATCTGGAGATATT
This sequence comes from Chaetodon trifascialis, assembly GCF_039877785.1. NCBI lineage: Eukaryota > Metazoa > Chordata > Actinopteri > Chaetodontiformes > Chaetodontidae > Chaetodon > Chaetodon trifascialis. The sequence continues at coordinate 21,918,424 of NC_092073.1, forward strand.
TCTGAACAATGTAATTTAGAAAATGTTGGCATTAGGGGTCATTAAAAAGAAAATCAATGTTGTTTTCTGGTGATGGAGATGCATTTGTACCACATTGGAAACGAACATCCATCAATAAAAAAAATCTATGATGTTCTGCACTGCATTTTATATGATAAAAGGCAAGAAAATAGAAACAAAGCCAAATTTGGATGGAACAGCAGATGGAGACTTGGGCAAGAAGAAGTGCAAACTCTGCAGAGAGAGTTGGAGGTGAGCAGAATTTGTAAACCTGAGATTAACTGCAGCTCTGCACTGAAGCCTAGATGAATCGGATTATGAAATAATATCCTCTTACTTTGGAACAATGCAACATTTTTGTGGTTGCTCTCTGCTTTCAGACTGCAGAGAATAGATGGAAGCAGACGATCAGAATCTTCAACACACTGTGACGTTTGGACTGAGGCCAGCTTGGTTTGATCAGTCGTAACGTCCAGGTGAGACTCTGGATCATGTTACAGTAAAATGTTTCATTGAAGGCAGTAGAAAATAAAATCTTTCAGGCCTGTGTATGAGCAGTGTCTCATTCTGCTCTGCAACAACAGGAAAAACTCTAAGCTGCAGACTAAACCTGGGATCAAACAACCGGAGTTCTCAAATCTTGCCGGTAAAGGCCAGTGCAGACTGGGAACTAAGCTGTTTACGGTACATGATGGGACAGCGATGGCGGTCGCACACATGAAGGCAAAGAATCTCAAAAATATAGTTTGTATGGCAACTTTCACTGTGAATACCTACAACACTGAGTGAAGGTTTTGTAGGAGATCTTAGTTTTTCATTGCACAATAACTGTTTAGTCTATCTATTGATAAATGAAACTTTTATGTTAATCGACTAATCCATTATTTGACCAATAGTTTCTTTAGCGTTTGGGTTGAATGACATGGTTTTACAGAGTGAACTGAAGAATCTCTGACAAGTTAAACTGTCTCCATGAATGGAAGTTAATGGTAAAAGTGACTTCTCTTCCAGTTCATATTTTCTGTTTTTCTCCAAATTTCCCTGCCAGCATCGCTCTAAGAACTTGGTGAGCCTTGGACCGCTTCACTCCGCATGAGCCCGGACAGACTGGGCTTGTCAAAATCAAACAAGATTATTGTCGAATTTCAGCTGCTCTGGACTTAAAATAACCCAGCCTCCAGTTATGAAGCAGTTAGTGCCGCAGGAAAACCTCCAGACCAGACTCGATTGTCCTGGGGGGGCTTACAAAAACTTTCTGTGTGACCTCGACTTTACTTCATTAAAGCCAGTCCTCCCAGAGAGTTGTCCTCATATGGTCATTCGGCCATCCCCTCTATTGTCCTGTTTAATGATACGCTTCTCATCTAATCTACACAATAGCACAAGAGTGTTGTGCTGATTACGGTTGACCCTAAAAGTAATTGGCAGGCTGCTTGCCAAAGCAGGGAATTAATCTAATGTTTTGGAGCAATGATGAATCAAAAGCATTCAGAGGAGATAAATCACAAGAGGCACAACAAACAAATGACAGTGACTGTAATTATCAGGAGGACTTTGTTTTGCAGCTTCACCTAGGAACTCAGTGTACTGAAAGAAAGGCAATAAACCTCTCTGACTGCGAGCCTTCATGTGAACTGATGCCCGGCAAGGGGAGGCTGCAGACTAATATCTGCTGAGAGGTGTGAACATGAGGTTGCTGGTTCAAAATGTCAAAATGTGAGTGAGGAAAGTTAATATGAAATGTTCTCCCCTTGCCTTGACACCTATATTCAGTGGACTCTTGAGCAAGGCACAAAACACACTCTTGGTAGTGGGGTCTCAGCAAAAGCAATGAAAAATGGATGTGTGAGCTATTGCTATGACTCAGATACTACAAACTAACTGTATACAGCAGAGGTTGCTGCGAGTTGTTGTCTCTTCAATTGTGCTGCATAGAAAGAGGAATCTATTTTGGTGTCTAGGACTTTTGAAGTACAAGCCTCATTCATACTGGGTTCAATGTTTGTTTACAAATGGTCAGAGCAAAGCAAGGCTTGGAAGGAAGATGGAGAAAACTCCCAAATGAATCAACAGCACGAGAAAAGAAAACTTGCATTACAAAGTCTGGTTCTATGGTAAATCATCAAAAGTATACGTGAACGTGGCAAAGTAAGAAGAAAATGTACCGACGACCCCCAACGAGCATTTTGTTACAAACTACTCAACTTGCTTCAAAAGAGTTTGTTGGTAGGAGTTTGGTTTGCGACCCGCTCACATGTGATGAACACCTCAGGACACAAAAGTATTTTAAGTGATCCGGGTTCAAGCCCTGCGTTGTTGCTCAACAGAGGGAAGCAGTTCAATCGGCCAAAATTAAAGACGCAAGCAACGTCGGGCAGCTTTCAGGACAAGCGAAGTCGTTTCGGTTAGTTTAATTCTGTTTAAACACGGAGACCAATCACTCATTTATTTTATTACCACAAAGCCTGCAGCGTTTCAATAATTGTGCACTCAAAGTTCCCCGTTTGTCCCTCCTTCATCGAATTTGAATAAAACCCAGTGTCTATGTTCAGGAGGTCGCACAAGATGTCTCCTGTTTCATTATGACTGCTCAAAGGTATCTTGAGTTATGAGCAAATAAGACCACACCCACTTGCACCAATCAATGGGGCGTTTCAGATTTTGGTTAACACTTACCCCCAGAGGATGCAAACCGAAACTACCAAAATTCTGTCCACTTGGATTTGAGGTACATATTTTTGGGTATTGATGGCGCCCCCTATTCAGTAGACCTATTCCTAAACACAGCCTGAAGATATATAAGCGGAGTTATGACGGTTGGACAAAACATCAACGAGTTATGGCTATTTTCCAGATAAACTGATCTTCATTTGTTATGATAGGCATTTATATCTCAGTCCTGCGATGCTGTACACCAATTTTGGTGTTGACATAGTAAAAATACCCCAAATTCTCTTCATATTACTGTTTTTCAAAAAGTTCAGAATGGTGTAAAATGTATCACAACACACTTCACATTGAGCACATTGAGCTGGATTTGTGCGTCAAAGTTCGAGTCAGTCGGACATTATGACAGTATGAAGGGCATGGCATTTTAAAAATTGAATTTTTGGCCCTTAATTGCAGCGCCACCATCTGGCTGAGTGGACTCATATTTCTAAGGAAGCATGACGAGTTTCATGTTTCTAGGTCATTCAATCTCATGGCAATTTGAGCCGTTGCAGCAGAAAAAAATAATAATGATAAAGAGGCACAAACACAATAGTGTTCTGCTCCTTCAGGGCTTGAACCCTAATTAAAACAACAATCCCATGGGGGGGGAGGCTATCAGTACACAACCAGCTACGGTGTGTATACCACTGGATACATATACCAACTGTGTGTCACAGGCAGGAATATAAGCAGCACGTTAATGATTGAACAGTTCAGGGCACCGGCAGCCTGTGGATAGGCTGCATAACCTGGCCGCCCTGTTTCTGATGCCTCTATCAAAAGAAGGAAAGGAAGCCAAAAAGATGGTTTGCACAGTGGGAGGAGTGCTTCCATGCTGACGAACACTGATCATTAAACTAAGACAATCACACTAATTTACAGCGGAGGGAAAATACTTTGCGAATCAGCAGCTTCTCAGTCTTCTGTATTTCAGATAAATAAAGGTTAACAAGGACACGTTTAATGATTTTCCTTCTGCGTTAGAAACTTGTTTTTAATCAACATTCTTTTGTGTTCCATTATCGCGGAGTGTCATCAATTGCTGAATGCAAATCAGATTTAAAATGGATGGTTGTGAAATCAAACAGCATTGATTTGTTTCTAAATCGAACAATAAAAAATCATTTTGAATCCAATTACCAATCATCACTGATGAATTATGAAAATATGTCAGCAGGAAAACGCCTGGCGTGTTAGCACGCCATGATGATGTTTGCTGTGGTACAGTTTGCTCTCAGGCACTTTGGCCGCCGCTGAGAGAACGGCTTTCTGTACAGACGATGTGCTGAAGGTGCTCCTTGTGGATCCTTTAAAGAGCATAAACATGGGTATTCATAGGATTTCGGAGAGCTTTCTGAACGGCGCAGAGCTGTCCTCACCTCGGCTGAGACAGTCACAAAATACCTCAAATTAAAGGATGCTGGGCAAACACTCGAGTGGGAAAAGAGAGAGGGGAGGAGGGGGCAGATAGGAAAAATCGAGGAGGGGGAGAGGAGAGTGAGGATACAAGCCAGTGCTTTCATGTCCTTCCAGTCCTCCCTCTCACATAAGGGTTTACTCAAAGAAATCTGCCGCCTGTGGTTCTTCACCGAGTTCTGAATTGGCCCTATCGGTGGGATTTGTTTGCACAAAAGGGAGACATTTGGACTAGGATTATCAGAGCCCAGACCTTCATGTCTCAGCTCAGCGCAGCAGTCTGCCAGAGATGCGCCTTCTTGCCAAACTCCAGCAACTCTGGACCAAACGGGTGCGCGTGAGGCTGCAGTAAGAGCAACGTTTGGTGTTTGAAAAGTTTGGTGGGTGGTGGCTGTTTTTTTATGGGATTCCCAAAACACAAGAGCAAATAAACAGGGTGTTTATCTGCTGTCATGCAAGCTACAGGGGTTAGCATGTCCAGCTAACGAGTTTACCACCGTTTGTGGGTTTACAGGTTATGTTTGGAAAAACGTTAACCACATTAGAAAGGCTAAGTTCACCCATGTGCGTATTTTTCTGGCCTTTTTTTTCTGTTCTGGCATCAAAAGAGCATGATTGGTTGGTTACAGTGACAGTCCTGGAGCAACATAGTTACAGCACTAGATAGCATTACGTTTGCAAAACACATCAGTCAGTCATTATCCTACAGTATAACCCTTTTCTCTGCTAATATTCAAAGTGAAACCGGTTAGCTAAGCTAAGCTAGAGTGAAATAACTGATCGTACGTTACTTGTTATACTTACAAAGACTACAGTAACGCTTTACTGCAACACACTAACGTTGTTCCTTCATTTCCTGGTCTTCTAATAGACTTTTTGCCCTGAACCTGTTAGCTTTAGCCTCAGTCTTTTAGCATGATATCACATACATACTTAAGTATTTTTCTTTACAAGATTCTGTAAAATGTCAGCCAGAGAGATTTCAACCACTCATATAACTGAAACTGGCTTTATTAGCCAGCTAGCAACATCTGATCAAATCTGCCAGTGACTGTTGTCATTTCAGCCAGAAAAGCTAAAGGTTGCAGATAAGAGTGAGACGCCTGCTTTTGTAATCTTGTTTGTTTTGTCTACTGCTTTTTTCTCTGGGAAATCAAAAAGCCATTGTTTAAAAAATTACTGAGGATTTCAGACGCTGCCATTGTTACAGTAATCTGCGTATGTGCTATAGAAGAACGGAAAACTTGACAGGTTTACAGCGATAAAAGGGCCGAGGTCAGCCAATGGTTTGACTGTAGGCACATTCAGTTCCTTAGTTCATGGATGAAAGTAATTTTAATGGTTTGAGGTCAATAACAATGTTGTTACGATTGTTTTTTTTTTATGTCTTATGATGAAATCTACTGTAGCTGCAGCTCAGGAACTGCAGATGGAAATATGCAATCTGGTGCAGATCACTTATTGTTCTCTGTCCCTTGTGAGAGAACGAATAAATAAAAGTACAAGTAAATGTGCCCAAAAGGCCCCTCTGAATGCCCATTTCCACTTGTTCGCACCATCCTTTCGTCTGTCTTTTTCCACCCTTAAATTAATTCTCAGCATTACAGCATCTCTTTATTGCTAACTGGAGAAAAGAATGGATATTTGCAAAAGGCAGTTAAAAACCTCAGTGTTTTAATTAGATAACTGGTGCCATTAATCGCAAGATTACAGTGTCAACATCTTCTTTTGCAGTTGTGTCTCAACCATCTGCTGCGTATCATGAAGTACGCTGCGTACAAGAAAACAAGTAAGTAAAGGCACTGATTAAAGGGAATTTGGTAGAAAGAGGCTCTCATTAATTTGAGGCAATAGCACAGAACTCTGTTTCTCAGCTGAAGATGAAAACGGTGCAGCTGCTTATCCAGCTCCAAAAACATAAAAACATAAAAAAACAAAGATTAGTCTTGTGAGATCGTTTCAATCAGATTTCCCTTCAAAAAGATAAAATAGCATTGCAACACGTCTCTTAGAGAGGCATGAAAATGTTGATTCTCTCTCGCTGGTGTGTATTCTGGGCCAAACACACAGTGTGCCGGAGTGAAGATCTCTTCGACTGAGAGCCACAACAACAAAAATAAATAACTGGATAAAATGCTCATGAGAGGAGGGAGACAAAGTGAGTCACGGAGGATTTGCAAAGAAAAGAAAAACGCTGGTTTTGAGGCACAGCTGCATCTCATCGGCAGCGTTTGAACCCTGAAGTCTTTTCACTGGCCCTTCTCCTTGCAGATGCACCTTCTACCTCTCCCGCTTCTTCTTCTTTACATCATCCCCTCTTCATCTTCATCACCCTATTCCTGCTGTTCCAGTTCAGAGCAGGGCTATTGTGAGAGTAATGGCTTCAGATGCACAAAAACAGAGATTTAAAAATGCACAAGAGGGAGGGTGGACAAAGAGAGACAAGTCCTGCGGCAGCGGCGGCATTGAGTATATTTTTGTTAAGCTTCTTTACTGCATGCCCCACAGATGTTCAAGAGGAGATGCAGCTACAGCGGAGCAAAGACCTGGAGAATATCATGTTTGCCTCATTAACAACGACAACCTCTGTGAGGTGAGTGCAAACAAACAGACAACAGGAATAATAAGATGCCCTGCAGCCCTTCACACACTCAAATGAGTGGGATACATTCAGATTTGCACTTCATTATTTAAAAATGTTCCATCCGTGCTCGCTAGACATGACCAGCCATCAGGATAAAACAAGCAGGAAAGAAAAGAGCAGTTTATGACTGAAACCCATTAGTCCCTAGACAATTAGGGTATGTCTTGTGCATCGTGCAGAATGCAGCAGAACACCCTGAATGCAGCAGCTAAAAGGTGAACTAATCAGTTAATTAATCAGAAGCTTTTCACTGATTTCCACGACTCAAAGGGGGTGAAAACAGATATGAGGGTGATATCGCTGCATATGCATGTTCACTGACATCAGGAGTCTGTTGTTCTACAGCAAGACAGAGGCACCAAAAGCACTTTGATTAAAAGTTTGCTGCCAGAACTACTCCAGTGTTTAAAATACTGCAGTCCAAAAGTTATTTAGTCTGATCCCACAGTGACTCAAAGTGCATTTATCATCACAAAGACGATTTTCTCTGCATCAGTATGAGACCAACACTAACAGTGAAGTTCATCAAAGATTTTAACCACTGTCACTCCTCATCTTTTATTTCAATAAAGCAAAAAAAGAAACGCCGAAACTTATTAAATATTCAGCTGACTGGCATCCAAAAAATACAAGACTGTTCAAAAGAGGTTACACCAGCCGAGCAGTCAAGTTCAGTGTAAACGTTTTGGGTTTTCCCTCAATAACCTTCTGATTTCTGCTTGTTGATGGTAAATAAGGACGTTGTTGTACAGGAATTACAATCTTAATAACCCAAACACCCACAATAGGGTATTAAGAAGTTCTTTATAATGACTGATAAAAACTTTTCTTGCAAAAGAGCTGAAGCTTGTCTGCTTTTTCACATGAAAGCACAGTGTGCACAGCGCAAATTAATTTAGAGAGCATGGAGCCACAGACGAAAGGGACCTGCTAACCTGCTAATAGCTGATTTTCAACCACAGTGCACAGGAAGCAGCATGAGCGCAGACGAGGCCGAGCAGACATCACGCGGCAGCGTCGGCCCCACTGCCAAAAACAGCTCAGGCTGAGCACCAGTAACCTATTTTACAACCAGCTCAGCCTCCCTGAAAAGAAGAGCATGACCACGAGCCTAACATGTAACCTGTAGCACTGACAGAACCAGAGAGGCCGCACCCCTCAGAATGAACACATGGCACCTGTAGGCAGGCAGGAATCCAGTGCAAACAGTATGTATCAGACATATTTATCAAATTCTAGACAAATCAAACTATTAGCATGATTTTACACCATGAGTGTAAGTGAAAAAAATCATCTCAATGAAGCACAGCTTTAAAAGTGTAACTGTAGATGATAATTGAATACCTGTAGTGTTAGACGGTGGCAAAATGTGGATTGTTACTTCAACCACGGGGTCTCTCCTTCTGCTACATGACTTGATGAAGGCAGCCTAAAGCTAATTACAGTCCTCAGGTTCATTTACTCCTGGAGAGGCTTCTGGTTTTTACGTCCTGTCACCAGGACACATGGTCTGCAGTAATGGCGGCATCTGCCTGAGCGCGCACACATTTCTGTAAACACCATAACTTAGTAATGACTCATGAGAGTAAAATCGCACTCACACAGGCTCATCCTCCAGAGACGAAAATCTGATTGTGAGTCTGTTAAACCAGCGTTTATCCCAAACTTAAATGAGCTCTGAGGCCTGACAGCACATTGTTCTTACAGCAATCATTAGGGTGCAGGAGCATATTGGCTTACAAATATGGGCTAAGTCAGGAATTAATTGTTTTAATGTCATGGGGGCTATAAAGAGTCATTTTGCTCTTCAACATAACTTGATCTCATGAGGCGGCATACAAATAGCATGCCAGCTTTTTCATGTGTCCTTTAACACTGGACGTGCAGCGGAGGTCAAAGTTGAACACTGGTCTCCTAAATCCACCCCACCTCCTCCATACGCAGACCTTCTCGTTCTTTATACTATGCCACCATTTTTTCTCTATGACATTTGTGCCTAACACGAGAAATGACTCCAGACATCAGTGTGTTATTCATTCACCGTTGGGCGAGGCCCAGCTGGTCAACGGTAAAGGTTTTAGGAATACTGATGTCACACTTCCTGCATGTGGTTGTCGCCATGCCAGTGCTATGGCTCGCCAGCTACAGGATGGATTTCCATTGCTTTTGATACAGATATCCATGATTCCCAGAGGTTGAACCCCAATGACTTCAATGAATTTTCCACCATGAGGCTGCGGCTCCCATCAGCCTCTGCTAGGCTTTAATGCTAATTAGCAAATGTTAGCATGCTAACAGGCTAAACTTAGATCGTGAACAGCCTTTTCATTGTGAGCAGACATTAACATTCAGCTCACTTCAAATCTGAAAGTTTCACATAATAAAACTCCCACATCCCCCAAATACAGATGACTCAATGTTGTCAGTGATTCACCGACTTGCCTTCGTTTTGGATCCAGGTTTGAATACGAAAACCTTTTTTTAATTGCTTTTTAGTTGTTTCGGCTTAATTCAGCCGTTCAGAATAATCAATATGGCTTTTTTTTTTTCCTCTGAGAATGTCGCACAACAAGGCAATAAAGTAAAACGTATGTTTGAATTATGCATACGTGAGGGAAGCACTGTGAGCACAAAGCATTAGAAACAGGCCCTGAAATACCAGATGCTATAACAGAATTCCACTCAATATGCAAATTTTCACCATGTTTTCAAGGCAATCACAAGTACACTCAACCATTGCTCTTTCCTGGACATGCTCTATTTTTGTATTGAATGGAAATATGTTTATTTTCCGAATTATTTTTTTTCCCTGCTCATCACAGTTTCCAGGCAGAGGAAATGGATGCATTTTTACATGACACAGACAAACACTAATAGGGATTTAAGGAAATGAAAGTTGTCACATCATAAATTGATTATGCCGGCTAAATTTCACTGTAATCCAGTTTTCCCTTCCTTCCAGTCTTGTGCTTGTTGTCGGTTGAGGAGTTGCAGGCCCTGCATACTGACAGCAGGACGGCATCGAAACAGAATCAGTCACCAAGTTTTAGAGTGCACTATCCAAAGCAGAGGGTCCAACATGAGCGTTTTTCAAGCCGACGCTTTATCTGACAGCTCCTCTGAACTTATGACAGTCCCCTGAACATCCCAGCGGGGATGGAGGAGCCTCACCAAAGGGTGTCATTAGTCTGAGGAGAGAAATGAACGGTCAGATTCGAAGCTTCCTTTGTGTGTAATTAAGGGAAATTATCCTTCACAGTTTTGCCAGGGTAACGGGCTGATGAAAATCTGCCTCGGCTGCGGTCAGACTGGCTGCAAGAAGGATAGTAAATAGCTCTGCCGCTGAAAGATGTGTCAGAACGACTCCTCAGACCACCTAATGTTTTAAATTGAGGCTTTCCCTTCAGTTAAGGTGACATTAAAGTGACTTTTAATCATGTGGCACAAATGGACCGTGGCTTTATTCAACATTCACTCCAGAACTTTGGCAAAACACAGTTTGATGGATCTGACAGATGTTCTGATCATCGTCTCCTTCAGGATGAATTCATGCTTCGATGTGTACTGACAGAAGGGCAAATTCTACCTTGAAATACCACTTTTAGGTAATTATCAGATGGGGGGGGAGTTACAAACATATCAAAACAGCTTGGTTTGTTTTGGCACACAGGGAAATTAATAAAATGTAGTGTAAAACATAAGCCTGATTTAATGAATTGTTAAGCTGTATCAACAGTGTAGCCAGTAACCATCTGTCCAATGTAATGATAATCCAACCAGCACTCAATTTAAAGTTTGAGCGTAGGCAACACTGTACTTTGGCAAATAAAAACACCAGTCATGACTGTGCTGTGTGCATTCAGACAACACATATTTACCAGCCTGCCTGTATATTTCCATGCCAGAGGTTCGACCTGAGGTGCAGCGGTGCATATAAACGGGTGGGTGGAATTACCATACACCTGCCCCACAAAATGTATGTCGGCATACTTGTTGCAGAGCAAAGCTGCAGCCAGTCATGCCGCAAACTTAAGTGTGGGTTAAGTATCTGCCAGCCTGCAGGTTTAAAGCACTGACCATGAAGTGCTCTGCCCCTGTTCCATCTCCAGCCGGACGTCGTCGCTGCATGTCGTCCTCCATCTCTCTAAATCCCACGCACGCTGTCCTGCTGCTGAAGTACTCACTGCAGCGCTAAATGCAAGGCACTGTATACTCCAGATATAGTCATGTTTGCTTAAAACTGCAGTGGATATTCTCTGAGATTCACTTCAGCTTCACTTTACAAGGTCGGGTCAACCTCAGCACACCACAGACGCAGCCATCATTCGTGATTTCAGGCCAGGATCACCATATTGACATGAGCATCCGGAGATGTAATCAGACACATCCTTGCATCTGTCCTGTGCTGCAGTTCCTGATCACCTCATCCAGACAGGCTTAACTCAGGGTAATGTGTCTTAAAAGGCTGAATGTTTATAAAATTGTGACTAAACTCAGATAATATTCAGTGATCTTCTCATAAGAGTATCACGTTAATCTCTTGTCTGGTAAATTTCTGACTTTTTTCCTGGTTTCCCGATTTTTTTTGTTTTACCGACAATGACCGTAATGTGCTGTCGTTGGTCCCAGCTGTATTTTAATGGCAGTTCAAATGAAACTGTGTATTTGTGAGTCATTTTTTAAGGAGTTTTGCCTTCAGTTTTGGTCATTTGATGGGATTTCTTGACAATAAGAGAAACAGAAAAAGACAGCCTTCCTGACTCTCTGGAGGTTGGTCATTATTCTTCGTGTTGAGCCACAACCTTCACCTTGGCTGTGAAGATCCTCATCAGCACCATGTTTCCTAAGTGGAGGAGATGCAGCCTTTTGTATTATTAGCCTGAAGGCTAAATAACAGCAGCCCAGACTATCAGGAGAACCTCTGACTGGAAGTCAGGCTGCATCCCGCCATTGTTGTGTCATGTTTAACTCCAAGCCTTCCTTCTTCATTGTCTCTCTCTGAGGCTTGCAGAGGTGTTTTTTCTTCATTGCTTAAATTTTTTTGTTTTTAAATGAACACGCAGGCCTGACAGATCCCCCACGCCACCGCCGCCGCCACACTCCTCCCTCCTCCCTGATTTCTTTTGTCTCCGCAGCACTGCCGCCTCTGGCACCATGATCACAGCTTCAAGGTCCCCGTCGCCTGGGCTTAAGTCGAAAGCAGCGAGAGAAAGGAGCTCCAATTAGGTTTTCTCCTCTTCTCATAAGTCATTTTCAATCAAACAAGAGAATCACAATGGAAAGGGGCAATATCTGTGCTGGTCTGCGAGCTCCTGGAGGTACACTGACTAATTTGACATGAGTTTGTCATTATAATTCCTATAGAGTGGGGAGAAATCGTCAAATATTGACAGAGCGCTGTGCAGCTCCTGTGAGCTGCTCTCTGTTGGCATTTATTTTCCCATTTCTATTAGTTGTGATTTGTAATTTACCAACCGACCGTTTAGCATGGGGCTTTTTTCCACAGGAAGCCTGGGGATTCCCAAACTGAACCAAATTACAGCAAAGCGCTGCTTATTTTGACTAATGCTTTTAAATATAGACTGCAGGAAAAATATCCACCTCCAGAGTTCAGCAGGGAGCTGAGCTTTGGGCAGAATGTGCCCCCTGAACCTGGCCTTAACCCAAATCTAATGTCAAAAACACACACGCACACACACCGCTGCTGTAATCCTGTGATGTGAGATGGAAGGGTGCGATGGGAGATTTTCCATGTTTACAACATCTCATCTCTCGCCACGTTTCAGGGCTCTGAGGTCGAGTGTCGAGGAATTGTCATCGATGATTCTCGCTCACCGAAGTCTCACATTCAGCAAGTGGTGAAAACGCTTAAATTAAAGCTGGGTCCATCTTTTCCTGAGAGGCCAAAAGCAGACTTGTTGCTGCCAACTCATCATTGCTCTTCCAGGTTGGACAGTCTGCCTCGTCCATCTGTAGACTTGACCACCGGCATATCCTTCTCTTTAAGGTCTATCACTGGCATGCTGTCATCGTGCTTATGGATCTACAACCATCAAAAAGTAAAGGGAAGTTATTGCCTTCTGTCTTAGGACTTTGTCCGACTATCTGTCCACACTGAGCTGAGGAAAAGGACGTGCTCCCTCTGCAAGGGACTGACCTCACCAGACACATTTAAAGTGAACCTAAATGACCTGGACTTGTGTTGACGACTTTGATATTTCAGGATAATTTCATCTTCAATTTTTTGTTTTATGTTTGCAACCGCTCAATTGTTCTTCTGTCCATTTTGGCCAGGACGCTTGAAAAAGACATTTTTAATCTCTAAGCGACTTACTCCTGGTTAAATAAAGGTTAAGACAACCTGCAACCGTTAGTACTCTGCATTGACATCACGGCACTATATTCATGAAGTTTGGTTTTAATTACTTTGAATGATGGAATTTGATGGATGTGAGACTCAAACACTGCATATTATGAAGCCCACAAGGAGAGGCTGTTCTTTAGGACCCGACTCTGCAGTTCCCCTTCCCTCTATGGAGCATTTTCGCATCGTTCAGTTTATTGTTTTGGTTTTACATCCAGCAACTTTATGGTTTTGGTTCAGCAGGAAGCAAAAGCGCTCAGTAAGATGTTGATAAAACCACTCTACATTACCCGCCAAGCACAAAATGACAAAATACTTTTTCAGGAGTCACTGGAGGCCAAACCAAACCTAAACTGTCTAAGTGAATTTCATTCATCAGATGGTCAGAAACAGCTTCAAATGAACATCGCTCTGCATCTGCTGGAAGTGTTAACAGGAAACTGTTTGTGAACTTGTTCTTCATAACAAATGTAATAAAGTGTCAATGTTTACAGCTTGTTCTGCTGCCCCCCTGTGGCCAAAAATCAGTTTATGTTGCTTTAATATCTCCTCAAAAGAGCAATAACATTCAGAAGTGGCATCAAGACACACATCTGAAGAAGTGAGAACAGCTGTTGATACCCTCCCCACTGCTCGTGGAAAACAAATATCTCCAGAAGACCCCTGGAGACCAGTTTGGAATATTCCAACTCACATTAGTACAGCCTGGAATATTACCGGGCAAGCACCTGGTGGCCAATAGAGGAACTGCATCCGAGGGCATTTCAACATCCAGAGAGAGAATTACCATTTATCTATTTTTATTCCGCTTTTCAAATTGCTCATTAAGACCCAAAGTAGTCAAACACACGACAATCCGTACCTGCACATTACAGACTGCACTCAGTGTGCATTTTCATGTCCTCATGGAGGTAGAGCACCTTCTTTTCCATTAACCACAGCTTTTCACAGTACTTTCTTCCACTTATTGTACAATAAACATCATCCTCTCCAATTTCTCATCTCGCCTCCTCACAGTGTATTTTCTTCTGATGGCTGGAGAGGGAGAAAGATAACAGGCTGAAACGTCTAAGACAATCAGCATTACTCAGCTCCTTCCTGGATGTTCAGTACAAGGTAACCCTGGAAGATTGGCTGACAGAACCAATCATCGCTAAAAGGCCATACATACCCCCAGAACCTCCCTCTCCCATCCGGGCACCTCGTCATGTCACATTAACCTCCCCCCGCACGGCGAAAGACATGCGTGCATCCCACCAACCTGGAGTCATCTGGAATCTAGCTTCCTCTGAGGAGACATTTCATTGGCATGATCATCACGTTGCAGCTTTTCATCCCCCAAGGCAAGTACTGTATCTCCTCTGAATTACTTTGTTAGACACTCAAACTGCTTCAAAACAGGTAATGTCACTCCTGAGATCTGCTAAGAAGACTTTCATTTCCTCACTGTATTTTCTATTTGAAATAAACAGAATCTATAGACCCAACGTGGCATTTTTTAACATAAATTTGAGGATTGTTAACCCATAAGTGTGTGAAAGAGTTTGAGTCTAATTTACATTTTGAGTGAAGCATTTAACAGTCCTGCAATAAGACTTTTTCCTCACTGAAGAAAGCTTTACAGTGAAGATTTATTGATGGGCAGATCAGGTTGTTGTAACAGCACGAGTAGAAGCAGTGCTTGAAGTACAAAAATAAGTGCCAGTCCTCCCCTTATTCATCTGTTGTCATGCGGGGGTTGAGGAGGGAGGAGCAGCCAACAGAGCGGTGGCCGGTCCGACTGGCATGGCTATCTGCCGGCAAATGGTTAGATATTACATTCTGAATTTCCACAGTGATTAAAGATACTGGTATATGTTTCTGATGTTCACGAATTTAACCAAGGAACAACCATTTCAGTCATTAAAGTAAAGAACAATTGACGACTTTTAACGCGTCACACAACCAAAGCCCCTCAGACACCGACAGACAAAAGCAAGCAGCTGAGGACGAGAACAGGTGAGCATCAAGCATCAGCAGCATGATTCAGAAAAGAGTGCAGCTTGTCCACAAAGTCCACGAATTAGTAGAAGCGCCAGTACTGCTTAGAATGAGTGCCAGCTCAGTTTGAGCACTGAGCAGGGGGGGTGCTGCTCAGCCTGAAAGGTGTTAAATAACTACAAATCAATACATAATTAGCTATGGTTATTTATGTTTTTAAGTTACTGCTACAAAAGAAAAATCAGCTCATTACACACACTCATAATGTCCTTCTATGATATCTGACATTATCATTGATGGAGACTTTATCGCCACCTGCTGGCCCGGCACGCTTATTTGAGCATTTTGAATCATTTTTGCGTTTCCCGTGTGTATGGAGATGTTTTTATGTAAAACAAAGGTCTGCAGGCTACACCCTGCAAGACCAATGGTGGTCACCAAGCTAGCGCTATCGCGAGCGAGCTAATTTGATACAATGTTTACCGGCTATTGCTACAATGTTATTTTATGTAGCGCCAGCTGTGGGTTTGACGATGTTAAGAGTGGTTGTGTGAAGAAAGGCTCAAACGGAGGCATCTGAACAGTGGCGTTGAGCTTTGCCCTCTTCACTATGTGAGCCTGACATTCTGAGCAGAATCTACTTTTCAATGCATTATTCATTTTTCTCATAATAATCCTTTTTACCTTTTTAGATTCAGATCACATTGACAAAGTGTTTTTTATCTTAGCTATGGACATTTCTACTGATTTCTCAAGGTCATATTCTTCACTTACAACAAGTAAACATCTATTGCTTCCTACCTCCATCACATGACCTTTGCCCTGCAGTTGGTATTGTTCCATCGGGGTCTACAGACAAAAATACAGAGGGTCTTCCAGACAAAAGCTCGGACCTGATTCATCTTTTGTAGTGCCAGACATACAGACATACACTGCGTTGAAATTCCTGGGAGCACATATTCCTGATAATTATTTTGTAACTTGAACGAGTACTGAACAAAATTTCTTCCTCACAGTGTCTGAAACTCCTCTGGAGTGTTTTGGTATTTGATAAACCTTCAGACTCATGGATCGATGACTCAAACCGGCCTTCCAGGATCGTGGAAATGACCCAGCACACACAGCTGTTTTTACTTTCCCTGGCTGATCAGACCTCTCGTCACGTGGAAGCTGCGCGGAGCTATGCTGGGGATAATTTGCCTGATATCAAACACTGTCAACTCGTCACACTCTGTTTCCACCTTCAGTCCGACATTGCCTCCGCTCCAACCAATTTCCGTAGTGGAGGGGGATTCGATTTACCCCAACCGATCACTGGAGACAAACATATCCGCCTGAATTTAACATCGTTTTAAGTCGACATTCATGCGTAGCCATGCCAACAGACTGGTTTGCTGGGGTTGTAAGAGAACAGCAGAGTGAAGTAAAGTGAAGTAAATACAAGCTATGATCCTCTGAGAACAAATTCACTGCTCCTCTGTCCACCAGCTCCAAACTCCAGAAGAGCGTTACGGCTACAGCTCAACAGAAAAACAGTTTGTATACTCTACAGCATGCTGATATTCATATCTACACATACAGTATATATACAAAAAGAAGATATAACATTAGTGGTAAAACTCAATCTTTACTTTGTCTAAATTTCTATGCAATCTTGTTAAAATTGTGAATTCAAAGCAAACGTCTTCACGTGTTTTAGTAAAACATGTTTGTTCTGTAATAGTTTGTTTCTCTTCTCTTTATTTTCATCAGTTCTGTATTTCTTTTTTTTTTTCTTAATCCCTGAAGAAGACTTATGTTTCCCAGACAAAAGTTTCCTCTTCAAGAAGTCTCTTTGAAATGTATTTCCCTCTACTCAAGTCAGAGGTTGTTTTTCTTCTGAATCTATGGTTTCTATGATGCTTCTTAACTTCAAAAGTAACCAGAAACGACGTACAGAGTAACTTCCAGCACCGCGTCAGAGTGTGTATATGCTCTGCTACTTCCATCTTTGTGAGGTCCGATTTTTCAGCCCTAAATTTGTCAAGGGCTATGAGGGGGGGTGAAGATCAGAGTTAACTTTTTGGGTCTTCCTAAATTTTGAACAGGGGTCTCATAAATGACACAAACTCTATTTTTAAGGACAGTTAAAAGTCAGAAAAGGCCGTGGATGTATTTGTGAAACTAAAAGCAAAGTTTATGAAGTTTGAAGCTCTTTAGAGGTGGAAAACTTTTTTTTTTGGTTAAGTTTGAGCAGAAAATGAAGATGACAGTACCCCGACCACACCTGCACAACACCTTGACTTTCAGTGTTTCTTCACTTACTGTGTTTCACAAACATAAGGAGACAAAGCTCCTAAAGAAAGTCTTTTATCTCGCTCTGTAAACAGCTAACACAAACACGACTTTGCTATTTTTCCTCATTTTCCGCTTTCTGGGGAGACTTGAAGTATGTGTTAATAAGTAAGAAAACAGCCCGGGTAACACAAACCGCCTCTGTTTCTTCTTCTGTTTGTTTTAGAGAAACATTGTTATTATGATGTCTCCACGGTGAAGTCTGCCACAGACAGGTCACAGCTCCTTGTATTTGCACATTAAAAAGCCTCACCGTTTCCTCCTTATTATTATTCATTTTTTTTCTCTTTTCTTTTCTACAACGGTGAAAAAGGTCCCTGCAGATGTTCCCTTGGCTTTTATGTCAAAAGCTATCTGACTGATAGGAGGAAATGTCAGCCGGATCCAAAAGTAAAAAACAACCTGATTATTCCTTTCCGTGAAAGGTCACCTGTGACACAGTATCTCGAAAATGTAAGATAAATTTGTACAACATTAGGTGTAGCTGCTGTACAGAGGCCGGTCGCAGGCTTCTGTCTCCGCTCAGCCGAAAACAGAAACAATTGGCTGAAGACACGCTCAACTTAAGTCCATCTTTTGTTTATAACATCTTTGGCTTTCTGATAAACTCTGACAGCGGCTGCACCTCATCATCACACTTGCGTTACTCCTTCACAGTGAGCGTGCACAGCTCGCAGCAGCTGACTTCGGCGTGTGTTCGCACCACGAAATCTGACGTCTCCATCAGGCTGACTGCACGCGCGCAGTCATTTTCTTTTCTTCCACAGGTGACCGCTTTGTTCACTCATACAGGCGACGGAAGATGTAAGAAGATTGCTTTTTATGGATTGCATTCTTACCAGCTGGGAGTGATGCTTTTCTCTGGCTGGCTGGGCTGGTCTGTAGAAAGACACAGTGGGTGATGGAGGCGCTTTGCATTGTGCATCGGTGCACTACCTCCTGAAAAGGTTCTCCACGCAATTTCAAGCCGCAGATACATCTATCTTTGCAGGAAAATTGCAAGACTGAGGTAATATTGTGCTGTACGTCTTGGTGATGTACTGTTACACTGTAGGTAATATGAAGCACAATCCTGGACCATACAATGGTGGTGTTTCATGCGACTCCCTGCTGAGGATGGCACAAATTTCCATTGGAACTCTGCCAGTGAACGCAGCGCAGCACGCCCGTCCTCTTGCCTAATGATGGAAATTATTAAAATGATTTTCCCTCAGCAACCTGTTTCATGCGTTTCCTTCCAGAAATAACTGAGGAATCTTTTTATGTTTTCAATTAGCTGCTTTTTCTCCCCTTTCTTCCTCTCTGGTTCACATCCGTGCTAATTGCTAAAGATTCAGGCTTTGCTTGGAAATGTTGCGGGGCATCACAATAACAGCCGCTTTACTTTCCCTGTCAATCTTCCACAATAGGAAGGAGAAGTGAGAGGGGAGTTTACAAATAATTACTAGAAGAAAAACTTATTTTTTTCTTTGACCTCAGAAAAAATACACACTTATTCCTCTCAGGGAATAATTACAGTCAATACAGACGCTGTGCACTTGTACAGTTTGTGCTGTGTGCAGGAAATGTGCTGCACTCACACCTGATGCACATACATCTCTCATCCTGCCTCCAGTCAAGCTGATGTTCTGTTGCCTGTACACTGAAGCAAAGCCTCTTGCATCAGGTTCCTCTTGTTTTAGTGTTTCATTCCAAGTTAACCGGGCAATATCCTAAGCTCGCTTCTGAGAGAAAACACCGCTGAATTACATTCAACCGAGCAAGCTAAAAGGCAGTTGGCAGTTTTGTCCTTCACAGAATGACTGCAGCTGTGGTCAGTCTGAATGCGTGTGGGTTACAATGGACGGTGACTCAGTTTGAAGAAAGAACGGTGAAAGCATTTACAGAAACGTCTCAGACCACTTCTGCAGTGCCATTCACTTCACAGTATGTTACATGCATCCATCAGGTATCTGCAAAATAAACCAAAAAGCTTTGAAGTGTGGCTAAAATAGAGGTTTGCATCGCATTTCCATTTGTGTTGTACTGCTACCACTGTATTTTGCATATTATTTGCTCAGTTCATTTAAATGTATATAAGTGCAGGAAATAAGCTTATTATAGAAGGAGGAGGCTGGGGACAAAACACACACATATGGACTGTTTGATCAGCATAGGCAGTATTAAAATTAACCCCCAGAGAAATAAATCACATCTGAATAGGGCTTCTTACTGTATATCCTCTGCAGAATAAACTCCTGACTGTCCTGATGGAGGTGAAAACTAGGCTAACCGTCCGGGCTGTTTCCCTTGGGAAGACGTGGCAGATGTACAGAACCACTGTACACACACACACACACACACACACACACACACACACACACACACACACACACACACACACACACACACACACACACACACACACACACACACACACACACACACACACACACACACACACACACACACACACACACACACACACACACACACACTAAAACCGAAAGCTCTCCAGGGTTCTGTCTCAAGCCGAGCCAAAAACCCAAGCTGGGGTAATCCCCGGGGGAGCTCAACTCTACCACCGGCTCTCCCCTCAAATCCTATTGGGTCAGAAAATCCAGAGAGCAACTGCTCCACCACTGGAAGGAGGATGGGGGAGCTTGTTTTGCTCAGTCCTATATGGTACTGCTCTCCCGGCGGAGAAAGTGAGGACGGCGGCTCGGACGCAGGGCCGTTATGTGATTTTGTGAGGCCCCAGCTGAGACCGGCCAGCTGTGAACACACACATATACAGTGTACATACACTCTCCTGGGGTTCAGCAGCACACCACAACAGTTAACATTCATCAGCCATGATTATGTGACTTAAGAGAGGTGGAAAAAAATCAGAAGACATTCTCCATCATCACTGGAAGCATTCTGGAAGCACAACAATCAGTTTCAGACTAATCCGACAGAACTCAGCGGTCATCAGGAGCGAGGCTGCGAGGTTAGCCTTGAATCCTGGCGGCGTCATGCCGGCTGCCTGGTGTGGCAAATCAGGAAAAACACACCAAGAAGTGCCAAAGAAGAGGCTGTCTAACATGGATAAAGGTAAAGATAACATGGATGGACGGTGTGAGGAGTCGTCAAGGGTGCTACAAGGGAAATCAGCGAGCACTGAGAGGCAGGAAGCCGTGTGGTGGATGTTAGTCATTGATGCATATTGTGACATTTTAAATGCACAACATGTCACTTCAGGGTTCTCAATCAAAGGAGAGAACACAAAAAGATGGTTTGATGATGATGATGATGTCATGGGGGTCGCTGACCTCACCGTTAAACAAACACCACTGTCGATCTGTGACTCAGGCACAGACGAGGTCATGTTTTACTCACATTTCATTCACTCGTATGAATTCATTATGACTTCTCTAGGTTTGAACATTTTTGTAAGTATAATAAAATATCTAACAGAGGTCGAGCCATTTTTCAGAAATGTTAAATATTGTGCTTTTAAGTGGCATCCCTGCGTACAGTACAAACAGTGGATCCATGGATGTGCTTCATTTGCTCACAATCAATTCCCCTAGAAAAAAAAAAAAATGCACCACTGGTGATTAAAGAAGTACCTGAGAAGTAAAACCCTTCATACAGTGCAAATTAGCTCCCAGAATCCAAATATGCATGAATCAATCAACTCTGTGAATTCATTACAACAGACTGCAGATCTGATTTACAGTCATGAAATATTTACACCTAATATCCACATACAGTCTGTGAGCTGATGGAGTGGCCTAATAATGCCTCATTTCCCATCCCCTGTGCAAAGCAACCAAAGGTCAACATCTGCTCTCACCAGTTTGGAAAACACTGGGAGGCAGAGGGTGACTGGGAGGGGGCAGTGCTGTCATTAATTGGTAATCAGAATCCGAATCTCAATCACTTTATTTGCTCTGTATGGAGGGTTGACTAGGTCATAATGACACGGGGATATATGAGCAGTCAGTGTGCAACAGGTGCTGACACGTCTGCAAACTGATGCACTTACAGCGTTACAGGGGCAGATGACAAGGCAGCTGTGCCACGCTGTAGGATGAAATCACTGCACCAAATCCTGATATGTGTCACTTTCCCCTTATCTCTTCATGTTTCTGCTTTGAAGTCACACCTCAGCAAAAAAAAAACAAAAAAAACAAACAATATTTGTTCTGATAGCGACGGGTTTTCGAGGTGGAAACATCCACAGATTCACTCAGACGAGTTCAGGAGCTGCAGTCAAATCCATTCGTCAACCGTCCGTATCGATGATGAGTGTTTATCTTATATCGTTCAACATTGTTTTTTAGCAGCACCCTGTTAGGAGCACAGTAATTGACAAAGAAGGTAGAAGCTCAATTAAAGCAGTAACGCGCAGGTGAAGTGGTAACTGAGCCCAGCCTTTAAGCGACAGAGAGGTACAGAGCAGCTAAGTGGAGGAAATCTTTGTTAGCTATTTGTCCCACAGAGGATGGGCCTGGTGAACGAAACATCTGGTGTCTCATTCATAAAAAATAACTGAGCTTAAAGAGTAACTTAACACTTTTTTGAGTTGGTAAACACGAGGACTTGATGACACTATCTATCACCAAACACCATAAAAATCCACAGAAAGCTGCTGCGTCATTTCATTAGCTGGCAGATGTGCTAATCTTTCCCACTGTCTGTCATAACTCCAGCGTACATGTCGTGTTGGTGTCAAAGCGCCCACTGCGCCCTGATCCTCCCTGCCGTCCACACAGCCGACAACAGCCAGTGAGAGTCCCCGTTTAAAGACATGTCTGTCCTGCCTCTTTTGTGAAAAGATTGAGCCAATAGCAGCTGACTTAGGTGATGACTGGTGATATGAAATCTAGATAGATATACATCAAGTGAAATATACTAAAGGTCTTTTCTGGAGAATGCCTCAACATACCACTAGAAAAAATATGTAATATGTTAGAATATTTTTTCCTGAACTTGGACCAGGGTAAGGCCACATACTGTGGTCCCATTATCTTTTCCAGTTAAAAGGCCCAGATAACGTCATCTGCAGGCATCTATTTGCAGTACTTTTGGGGATAGAAGTACTCCAAATGCTTCAGGAAGAGCTTCTAATTCACTTTGGGTACACCCTAGATGAGCATTCTGGGCTAATTGTACAAGAATGGTAATTAAAAGGCTATGTGGAGTGAGGAATATGAAAAGATTGTGAGTATGCAAATGAATTAGCAGTAGCAGAAATACAATGGCAGTAGAAATACAGTACCACCTTTACTACTTGAAAGCTGGTGTGTTGAACAGTGTTAAAGTGCTTGTGGCAAATTTACATGTTCACTTCGACTCGTTCATATTCTCAATTCTGTCACTCGTCACTGCCTCTTCAATCCCTCCTGAAGATCACTCAGCTAACATTAAGGCAGCTGTTCAAACGGCTCTGCCAGGATTCAGAATACATGATTCTGGATGTGCGAAGGGGACATTTTCAAGCTAAAACGGAGGCTAAGTCAGTCTGTTAAACAGTGACAGGAAACTTAAAATTCATTAAGATGAATCCCTTAAACCCTTGACCCACGTACACAAGCTTGTATCTTATAGTTTGGTCAAACAGCCAAATATCTTCTGACACAGTTGGTAATATTTTGGATCGATGAGTTGACCTGGATAATTTCATGCTGGAGAAGAGTACCAGTTATGAATCATGCAAGACTGTCTGTTGGGAAAATGAACTGGACTTCAACATCCCCAACGAGTGGCACCGAAAATAGCTTGTGGGCATTTCGTTTGTGGCTACACCAAACTGGAAAAAACATGCTTTTACAAGATGAAATTACTAAAACTGGCGGTCATAACATAATCCTATGGTTACAGTATATGCAGGAACCTCGAGTGTCCCATCTCAACGCTGTGCAAACAGGTGCATCGGATGCAAAGGTTGCTAAATTCAAAGTTCCACCAGTTCACTCGATGACTGCCAAACATGGTCCAAATTCCCCTCATATTTCCAGTTCTAGTTTACTGCAAACTGTTACTGTTACTTTCCTTACAAACAAAAGACCAGAGTCGTGAAAAGCAGTAGAGACAGAGTACATCCAGCCCTCCTGATCAACAGAGGAACAGGAGGTGGGTACAGACGAGCTCGACAGGGTAACACATGAGAATTATTCAGCCACATTTGGGCAAAAACATGCAGGTTTGGACCAGCTGAGCATAGAGACGGAGAACAGAGCTCCAACAGTGATTTGAAAAGTTTCAATAATCTTGACTGTGAAAACTTTGAAATTCTTTCCATCTATTGAAGAAATCCAAGCTGTTCTCTGTGAAGGAGCAAAGCAAAAGTTTCTGCAGCAACCACTGAGACACTGATGGCTTAAATAATAATTGGCTGCACAACACAGGCTTGCAGTGCAGGGTTGAGAAGGTTAATATGAGGGAGATGATCACTCCATGCAGAAAGATGGCATAATTTAAGCTGCAGTGGACACATTTGCATATTCATGGCCCCGAATAACAGAAAGCGGTGATTGTTTCCTGTGGTTCAGGCACTTCAGTGGCCAGATGTCAGTGAAGCCGCCAGCCTGGCCAGTCTGCGATGCCTTATATTAAAGGACTCTACACGGAAAAGAGGGGGGAAGATTTGTAGGCCTGTCTTCTGCACGAGACCAAAGGGAAAAATGTTTGTTCTTACATGGAAATCTCTTTTTCTAAGACTTTTCTCCCATCTGCTGCGCTTGGCTGTTCAGGATATCTGATCCACCATGCAGCATTTATTCCAGCGAAATTTTAGATATTGGATTTGATTTGCGTCCTCATGTGCGCAGCATGTATGGATCACTCTGCATGGCATCGCACATTTCACACATCTCATCACTGCAGAGGTAAGAGATGGTCCCCGCGGCGAGACACAGCAGCTTCTGCCAGGGGTCCGTCGTATAAATAAATACACAAACACGCTGAAGCACAAACACACACTCGCTCGGTCATGCTGAGATACTTGGAGCAGAATGACAGAATTTGGCTGAGGGGAACAAAAAGGAGGCAATCCAGTTTATTTGCTTGTTGACTGGCAGGTTGTTGTGTATCAGGTTTGCGAGACAGAACAAGCATCAGCTGACGAACTGTGGAATCAGGTCAGGATCAGAAAAATTCAGCTTGTATCACATCGAGTGGGATTTTCTCTGATCCTCGTCTGAATCGTCACCTCCGGGACCGAGCCGAACTCTTCCCCAGCGACGTCCTCCTCTGTTTTCTCAGCATGCGAGCGGGCGGCTCTCCTTCCAAATTATTCATCAGGCCGAGACTAGACAATCCGCTGGAACTCGGGAGCCGAGTGAATGCTGACTAACTGTCAAGAAAGAAACTGGTCGAGCCCTTTTCTTCTCCCGTCTGCTGGTTAAAGATGGCGAGAAACCAAAAACACATCAATCTTGCACGCTGTTGACAGATTCCGGACACCTTTTCAGCAAACTTCGGTTGGTCATTTGAATAATTTGTGCTATTGTTGTTTCACAGCCGGACCAAATCAACAGTTTACAGCAGCTGTGCAGTCTCTCGCCGCCGCGTCTTGTTTGGTCTTTCAAACTATGACAAACTTCATGTGACAGTTGTGTTTGCAGTGTAACGCTGATTCAATATAGAGAAGTGCGAGGCTCCCAAATCTAATTTGCCACATATAGCGCCCTGGTGGCTCTGTTGTTTCATGTGCTGCGCAACTATTTTGATTCATTTTCTGACTTATTTTCTGAAGTCCCCTAAGATTTCTGCAAAATTGTCCAAACCTGAAGAACGTGTACTTTATAAATGAGTAAGACGTTGAGCAGTCTTTAGTCAGAGGAATATTGTCATTGTCGCACTGACCCTTCAACAAAACCTGCACCACCGTTGCTCTTAATATGAGCTTCTCTGGGGCATAAATGCTCCTGCTGTAATTTAAATGTGATTTCTTTTTATTGCATTTTAAAACTTTTCACTGTGCATGTTTTAGTCAGAGTGCACTCAAAGCCTCCTCAGTCAGTCGGTGCACAGCTTGGTTTGACAGGTCCGGTCCCTTTTTTCGCTGCATAGATGCTTCTTACAGTAACAAGGAGCTGAATCATGAATCAGACAACCAGGACCGGCAGCCGCTGCACATGTCCATCACAACGCACATGGCAGTTTGCATGATTGCAGTCCAAAAGCTGCTGTCAAACTGCCAGCGAGTCACAAAACAGGCAACTGTCACAAGGAAGGGATAAATCTGACAATTAGGAAGCTGTCCTTGTCATTCACTCCCAATCATTCACATAGGAAATTGACCAGTGGTCCAGAATGGGAGGATAGACTTCATCCAGTATTTTTCTTCCCTTATTTTTTTTTTTTTGCTTCAGTCTTTTCTCTCATTATCTCCAGTCGATGCTTCACAGAGACTTTACCCACCTGTCAATTCACAGCAGCGACTTGGCCGTCAACCCCGCCACGCAGAGGGAAATCTGGCCTGTCCGAAGTTCTGCCCGTGGCCGCTGTGTCCACACACAGTGGACAAAAACAAAAATGAGACTGTAGAAAAACCCAGGGCGCATGCTGGGATGTCATCTAATAACCTCCTGCTTCTTCCACATTTGCATTAGCTCAAAGGAAGAAGAAATCAGTGAATGAGTAGCTCTGATCTGAACTGCTGTCTGATCTTGGTCGCGCGTCTTAATCAGCTGCCTTCAAACATGAATGAGATCAAAACTACTAATGCAACTCTGGATTGAAGTGATGCCTTCAAGGGGGTTCTGCATTTGGTCCTCGGTTTTACATTTATCACTTATGATACAGTTAAACTTAGCAGTGTCATAGCTGAGGTCCAGGGAACACCAGAGACACGACTTAATGCCGGGGCTCATTAACAACAGCCTCACAGTCCGGCTGACTTTCACTTCATAATTCAGAGCGTTCATGTTCTCGTGTCTGTTCTGCAGATATTATCAGTCAATACAGGCGCTGCGGCAGCGATTGCTTGGAGCAGCTAACTTCAATGTCATGTCAATCAAAGAAACATATCGAATTAACAGTTGTTATTTCTGTTAGTCGACCTGCAGCAATCTGTCAGTCTCAGCCGTGCTTATTTCCATTTTCCTGTAGAAAGGAGTCTGGCTCTCGTACAGGTCGATGACATCCTCATTCTTAACGCTAAGAAAGCTCTGATTGGCTTGTTTTCTCCTAGCTGAGGAAACGCTAATCAGAGAGGACGAGACACTAGACCTATTTAAACCGCTGACATATCTGATGTGATTCAGAGGTCTGGAACCAGGATAAGACCAGACAGCTGTAAAGAGGTCACCAGAGGTGAATTTAACCCTAAACTTATCGGAGCACAGCATTGTAATTGTACCTTGGTTGATAAATTGTATGTTTTCCTTCATTTTACTGAGTTCGATAACTGGACACTTGTTAAACGCCCATCTGATTAAAGGTCAAAAGAGGTTTCGGCATCTATGTTTAAACTGGGCCAAATTTCTATCAACTCCCCGATAAACTGAAGTCAAAAAGATGAGTTTGGTGTTGTACTGAGCAACAAAAGCATGACTCTGTTTCAATACTTTCTGAATTTCCTGCCATATCTGTGGCACTTAACTCCGAGCCTGCTGGTTCAGTGAAGATGAGCCACAGATATAGTCTCACTTGTTCAAAAATAGCTCTGCTATGTCTTAAAAAAGCTGGGCACTTTTTATTTTACAGTTTTATGAAAAGTTACTCAAACAGGAGTAGATAGCACACTTGTTGGGGACTATTTTCAGCAGTGGATTAATCCACATTTGGTGCTCTGGTGAGTATTTGTAGCAGCAGGACGGAGAAAAAACTACAGTGTGTGCAATGAAGGAAAGTTCAAAAAGGAGCATGTATCGGGTTTTAGAAGTACAAATAACAACTGTTAACAGATGCATTGTTGGCTTTAGTGACATGATGAATTAGTAAAGTCTTAACCTAAAACCTAAAACTTTAGCCTTTAGTGTACCTGGGCAGTGCAACGCATCCCAAGATCCCAGTGAGTAAACAAGTGCTGATGGGTGGCTAAATTATTGGTAAGAAAGGGATAAAACTGTTATTTGAAAGTTAGAATTTACCTGATAAAACAAGTTTTACAGACACCTGAGCAACAACAATGATAATAACAGACGACTCCGACATCCTCCACAGGTCAATGCAAGTAGGTCAGGGTTACCAAAGAATGTCAGCGGCGGTGTGGGAGGGATATATGTGAGAAACAGGAGTCGCTCTGCCCTATATTTAATGATTTCTTTCCCTGACGCTGTCAGTTTCTTCACGGTTGACGGCTCATACCAGCATCATCCTCATTTTGCCTTTTTTCTCTTTGCCTCATCGTCTATCTGTCTATCTAGGTCTTCCTTTTGTTTCGTCTCTGTCTCTGCGTCTGCGAAGGTTTACCTCTAATTGTTTTCTCATCTCGCTCTCCGGGGATGTGTAGGCATGGCCTTATTATCCCGGCTGATCGATGTGATTTATAGGTTTAGGGAGCGAGACATGCAAACTTTCTCATCTCCTGGGGTTAAACCGAAAAAATCAATCACGCACACTCGCTGTGTGTGTGGGCCAATCCAGACCTGAAAACTACTTTCTCTAAAGACCATCATGGCAGCAGCAGCACTCTTCAAACTGAGCTTCTGAGTCTAAGTTGTTCTTTTTTTCTCCCAAATACTCAATTTAATCTTTATACCTGCAAACTGCTTTGTGCTTTTGCTAAAAATATCCTCAGCTGAAACACCTGGAAACACCTTTTTTTTTACTTATCATGTTGTCTTTCACTACAGTAACGCTGATTAATGTGTTTATGCCGTTACACTAAGCGGTAATTTGCCGTGACGCACGTGGCCTCCTTGTTAACATAATCACGTTGGCGCTCATGAGGACAGCAGGAAATCATATATGTGGAGATAATTCCCACCGAGATCTGATTGGTAATTGCGGTCTTTTTTTTTTTTTTTAAAGTCGTGTTTTTAATGGCAGTCGGCTTCACTAGAGAAGAAACAAGCCTCACATCTGATTCAGACCTAGATTGACTGAAGACTTGCAGCTTGTTTCTTATTGATCTCCCACATGACTCAGGCTGGCTGATAAAGAATCACGGACAATAAGAGCATTTCAAAGACTGTATTGGATTAAATTTACTCTAATGTTTTAAAACCTCTCCCTTATCTCTGATGATGGATCACACTGTGCACCTGCCAGACAGGTGCATGACGTCAAATCAACATACGGCAAGCTGTGTTAGTCACAGCGTGACTTCCATGGGATCAATACCACACAGTTTAGCATTCAGAATCAGCCTTTGGCCTAAACAGAAGAAGTGTGATGTGTAACGCATGTAAAAGACTCTAAATCATCTCCAGCAGGAAAAAACATCCAGCTTCCTTTAGCACTAATCTGAAGCAAGTTACTCCTCCTTAACCAGTTTCCATTGGGTTTTTGAGCATTTTTTGGCTTTAATTTGAAAGAGCTTTGTGCTTTAAAATTATCATACACTAGTTTGACAAGCTATTGTTTTATATATCACATTTCCACTGCAGGAACTAATCAAAATGCAGCTCCCCTCAGCTTTACAGACCTTTGCAGCTACTTTCCGCTGATTGTTTTGGTTGGTCTTGCTTTGGTTCACTCTTGCCGTGCCCATGGTGTCATTTTTGGCAGCAGCTGTTTTCAGAATAAAAGCTCTAAAAATCAAATACATGCTGCACAGCCAACCCCAGACATACAGACAAGGTTAGCAACTGGCTGATGAGTTTATCAAGAGTTGGTGGGGACCAAAACAGAGCTAAAATGAGTGAATATAGGTCTTACATTTGTGAGGTCATCAGAATGCTTGATGTATAAGTAAGAAACTGCTGGCATGCTAACCATCAGCTTTCTAATATATAACAGATCAGTGCTGGTTTGCAGTTTGTGCCACAGCCTCAAAGTAGCTGCTTAAATCTTGTCCCAGAACATTCTTGTCAAGCAGTTTTCCACAGATTTTTCCCTGATGTTTCTGAGTTACCATCTCCCTGCTCCCTTCAAAATGCTGATCAGGCCTTGGAACATCACTGATTGTCCAACATGACGTTGAAAATGGTGGTTATTGCTTTGTGCTTGTCGTGAGAACGCTTGCCGTGATTGGCTTGACCAATCATGGCCGAGAACGCTGGTAGCAGCCTGTGAAAGTACCTTGGATTTATGCTACCATCACGCCATGCAAGATGGTGAGTTCCCATGTTTACGAGCTGCAAGCGAACACATCATTGAACACTGTGTGGGTAAATAATACTGTGCAAGTATAATCTAATGAATTTGGGTTTAATGACCTTAAACGGCAGACTCTGATCAATGTGTGGGACCCCTGTTTGTTTGGTTTTCAGGCCCCTAGTCTCCTGGTTTCCAGGTCGTCATTAGGACTTGTATGTCGATGAAGATGCTGTTTAAGTCAGAATTTTGATATGACATGAACGCAGCATTAGTATTACCTCCTGAGAACAGCTCCTCTTTTCCCTGAGGCCTGTGGAGAACAATGCAAAAAACAGCACTGTTCATGAAGTTCTTCCTTTCTGAATTACGTGTGGGTACACCAAGGGCACAAATTGGCCAATAAAGTTGATTACATGTCTACAGAAAGGAAGAAGTAATTGTCAGCAATCATGTAGTAATCAAGCCCAAATCACAGAGCGTCGACATGTTGCTAAAGACTTCAAACTGATCTCTTTTTCTTCAGAGTTAACTTCAGGTTAGACTTCACTTTAAGACTCGAGCCTCGACTTCGACTTTGATGCGGTGACTCAGCCCACGGAGACACGACCAGCCCACTGTCGCTGGATGACTTTTATCTGTTTTCCAGTGACTCATTATCTTCAATTAACTCCAATTAGACTTGTTTAAGTACAATTAATCATTCATTAACCAAGGGAGTCGGGTGGCAAATATTTACTTATTCATCATACATATTTCTTGTTTTGCTCGTGATTTTTTTAGGAGCCAGTGTTCCTATAATGTGCGTTCATGTGTGCAGCTTTCCCATCTAACGGGCTGGCGTCCCTGATTGCACATTCATCATGGATGTTAGACCATAATCTTTTATCCCTCCTTCAGACAGTCTGTTGATAAAATCCAGTGGAGAGCAGGGACCAGCGAGTTAATAGACTATCACTCCCCCTAAAAAGAACTGATTGTACTATTCAGAAGGGTCACATACAGTGAGAGGGGTTACTGCAAAAGCGAGAACAAAAGAAAAACTGGGGGAAAGTGAGTGAAACGAAAGAGTGTATTTTGAGTCCTGAGGGTTAATTCGGTGGCTTTCAGCTACAATTGCCGTGTCTAAACATTCATGAGCCGTGGAGGGATGGGGGGGAGGGAGGGAGGGAGGGAGGGAGGGATGGAAGGAGAGGCAGGGAAACGAGGGGTATGGATGGAGCAACAGCACAGCGCTCAGACACAAGAGGGAGAGCCGGAGAGGCAGCTACTGCGTGAGCTCGTCCACAACGCTCTGAGCAGGTAGAGCGAGCACAGGCAGCACAGGGAGAGGGAGAGAGAGAGAGAGAGAGAGAGAGAGAGAGAGAGAGAGAGAGAGAGAGAGAGAGAGAGAGAGAGCAGGAGGGAGGGAGGGAAGAAGTCTGTCTTTTCACCTGAAGATTACTTTGTCTCACACTTCTCTCACCCTGAGCGCCGGGAGGAGCGGCGAGGAAGGAGCCGAGTTGATCAGGAGGTGCTCTCTGTTCTTTTTTTCCCCCATCATCTCTCTGTCTTCTGCACGGGGGTCAGCTGGACTTCTCGGCAAAAACCCCCGGTGAGCAGCCTCCACTGGAAAGACAGAGAAGCAGAACGTCAAGGAGAGGCTAAAAAAGTGAGGAAAAACTGCAGTGAATGGCAGTGGCTGCAAAGGAGGAGAAGTTTCACTGAAAATCTGCTGCTGAGAGCTTTTAAAGGTAGGACTTGGATTTATTTCATATGTTTGTGCTCATATGCATCTGATAAAACTGCATCTCCGCACTGAATGTGACCGCATACATCTGGATTAATGCAAAATCATGCAAAGATTTGTTGCACACAATGATCAGAACAACCTGTTACAAGGTAAGTCTTTAAATGCGGCCTCTTTGCATGTTGTATTTATCTCTAAGAAACCCTGAATATCATTTATTGACAGCAGTTTTCTCTTGTTTTATTCCACCGAGCCAAATGAAAATGGTGTGACAACAATGTGAAGTAGAACAGAGCACTGAAAGGAGGGAGAACAGAGTTTGTGGCAGAAAAGAGAATCTGCAACAGAGCGGGGAATAAAGAGGAAAACGTGAGCGAGTGGGAAAAACAGGGAGTTAGAACGAGCAACTGAAGGAGAGTTGGACTGAGAAAGACTGAGAGTAAAAGAGGAAGAGGAGGAGGAGGAGGGATGGAGGACTGGAGTGGCGGGGGCTCGCTGGCAGCCAACTCAGTAACCAAGGCAGCTGACATGAGGGAGAGCCAACAGGGGACAGTGGGATTTCTATTTTTCACCCTTGCCGAGATACGCCGGGGCTCTGCCAAGTCCCCTGCCTCATCCCCCGTGGATAAAGATTTCATTGTGCGGCGCTGTGGCCGAATTCATTAAGCATCAACATGTACTCTCCCCTGGCCGCACTTACTCTCTGACGCTCTCTATCTCTTTTCTCCCTGAACTCCTTCTCCACTCCACGCTCCCCGTCCGCTCCTCCCCTCCCGCTTTCATTATGGTCCCCGTTGGCCCCGTAATCAGCTCAACTCGCGCTGCATCAACAGTTGTATTTTGTGACGCTCTGCCGTGAATGATGAACACATACGCTCTCGATTCTCTGATCAAAGGGAGCTACTTTTGGAGGCCGACCCCGAACTCAAAGTTTAGAAACCTTGGTTTCGGGGTGCCGCATGGGGTCGCTCTGTACGCAGCTGGGGGTCTCAGGAGGTTTAATAGATGACAACTTCGCTGGCCTTGTGGGGATTTGGGTCGTGAAATCTGACTTTTTGCAGTTTTAATGTCACACTGAAATGCTGTAAATGGAGAAGAAAAAGATTTCTTATTGAAAACTACCTCCAGAAAGATGCAATAAAGTGATAATAAATACTCTGAGAATACCACTGGATCACATGACCTCTTGTACTGAAAGAGGGCACTCATAGTGACAAACCCACCAAGAATTACCACCAAAGCCTGTAGCTGCCCTCAGCTCCCTGCAGCTTTTTTAGCATCTTTCAGCTTCTTGTTTGTTTTTTTACGGCCTGCATTTTTGCTGTTTTGACCACTGGCTTCTTTTCCAGCAGTTTGTGTTTGAAAAGCTCTGACAAACCGACAGTAAGCCACCTGCTCAGCGCTACTGGAGCATTTACTCGCTAGAGATCCAGGTATTTCCCTCGAGAGCTAGTGGAGATGAAATCAGAGCTAGATGGAGAGTGACACTGGATTCTCCACATAGGCAAAACACAACTCTCAACTGAATTACAATGTTGGTCTGTTTCTGTGTGATTTAGCAACCGTTTGCTAACGTCTTTGTTTTTCCACTCAGGCTACTTAGCTAACCAACACAAACCGATGTTGGTTGGCATTGCTAAATTTTACTTTATCGTGTGACAAATATGGAGAGAATGGAGGCTGAATTTATTCTGTGATTACAAATAATCATTAACATAGCGACTAATGACAAAAAAATGTGACGCCAAATCGTGAAACGTTGATGTATAACTTTGGTGCCCCCAAGTGGTAGCATCAGAAAAGACATTGTGGCTAATGGCAAAAAGTACAAAAAAAAAAACAAAAAAAACTTACTACAGACTTTAGAGGTGGGAATCTCTTTTTTTTTGTTAAATGACCAACATCCATTACATGCTTACATTTTAACGTATAGAACATGAGGTCACAGTGAATAGAAAGGCACCATTAGAGAAGGGAATGAGCGATGGTGGAGAAGAAGCTGTATTCACATGGATCTGTATGTGCTCTCTGTATATATCATGCATTAGTCCTTTCACAAGTCGTCCCTTTAGGTAAAAGGCTGGTAAAAGGCTCCTCATTGTTTCCAAGATGGGAGACACTTCGCTTGTGGTGAAATCAATAGCCCAGTAAATTCTTAATTGAATGACTGCAGGGCCTGGAGCCTGATGGTGCTTTATGGGCTACCAGAAGGAGCTTTTGAGAGCACATGGAATAACAAGGAACCTGCCGGCATTGTAGTGGTCTGGGAAACAACGTCATGTCAATCAGCCAGGTCTGGCAGGGTGACAGCGCCGGCTGGAGGGTGGTAGCGCTTGTACACCTGCCATGTTTCTCATCAGCCGAGGCTGGTGTCATATTACCTCCAATTAGCTTTCGCTGCTTTCAAACTTTTTTTTTTTTTTTTTTTTTTTGGCTCATTCAGGGATCACGCAGCCTGTTTAACCAGTGTTACTTGACACCAGGAGCGATACCGTAGTGTTCATGGTGATTGAAGACTGAAAAACACTCTCAGGCTTTAAGGGTAGAAGCAAAGCTGTCGGGAAACAGACACTGGGTGTAAAAATGAGATGTATGTTTTGTACACAAAACAGCCTCATAGTGTTTTATAGCAGAACGAATCCTTTTGTTGCAGCTGCAGCTTCTCTGTCTGAGCTGTTGATGGATTGACTGACCTTGGGGCTCTTGCTGTCATTCAACAGAAGAAAAAAGACTACAATGCATACTTATGTTCAATTTACTGAGAGTCATGCTTGTTTCATGCTGCAGAATCTCACCCATCACTTTGTTAAACAGTTAGTCCACAAAGTGCGTAGATGCTCTATTGTAGAAATTGTATCTAGTTGTATAACAAAACCAATGAAAGCCATATATTTCATTTTAATCATAAAATTCTTGCTAGTTTTCTTCTTATTCATGGGAAATAGTGGAGGGTGCATGAGAGAATTTCAACACATGCCCTCTCAGAAAAGCTGGTGGGATAGTCTGAAAGTGGTCTTTTCAAAAACCACACATCCAACATCCACACCTGTTTTCTGCAGCGATTGGCCAGCTGCTACAGAGGTGAGATCTAACTGCTCTGCAGTTCAGGCTTTCCACATTCCTACTTCCACTGCTTTCTATGTTTACTGCTGTACCTCTGAGGTAGCAACATTTGGACCAGGTTCTGAACAGCAGCTGGGATCTGCAGCTGCAGACAAACTTTTCCTACAGCTTGACTGTATATCTCTAAATCTAAGTGAAACAACTGGTACTGAACACATGCCAGGAACATTAATCTTCTTGTGTGCTACCTTGAGATGCAATATTTCCTCTTCTGCAGCCTGTTTGATCTGCACTAAGGATTACATCTGCTTTTCTGCTCACTAGTCAAGTTTCCATTCAACTTTTACACAATTTTCAACAGAATTACCAGAAATGGGAAAAGGAA
The DNA here is from genome assembly GCF_039877785.1 of Chaetodon trifascialis. Classification (NCBI taxonomy): domain Eukaryota; kingdom Metazoa; phylum Chordata; class Actinopteri; order Chaetodontiformes; family Chaetodontidae; genus Chaetodon; species Chaetodon trifascialis. The sequence goes on from NC_092073.1 coordinate 21,953,228, forward strand.
AATGCGAATGTTTGGTTTCTATCAACATTTATGCAAATATTAGAAGGTGGATCATTGACATAATTAAGTGAGTGCCAGTCAAACCCCAAACAATGAAAGAGAATGTGGAAAAGGTGATGAAAATGGCCTTTCTGTTTGTTTCATTATTAATGTGAGGGACATCAGTCTTGTCATTGCTCCGCACAGATGTCAAGTTTTTGTCTTTTGTCATTTCTTGTCTCGTAAGTCGCTTCAAGTCTTTTGCCATTGCTCTTTCTTGCACTCGCTTTCATCGATAAATCAACCTTTCCACCTCGGTCAAGCGCAAAAACTTTTTAGCAATATTTCAACTCAAATGTCAGGTGTTTCCACTCAGGATTTCTTCATACAAATTGGAAATTGAGCACAGAAACAGGCTTACTTTAACAACCAACTGGCCATCTTTTCTAAATGTTAAAGACATGTCCAACGTTGTTCTGACGAAGTACATTTCACCCCAGACTGCAGCAAGGATTAGAAATATTAACAAAAGATGTCTGCACTTGGCGTCTCTTAACAGAAAGAGTCACAACAAGCACTTTTCTGAAGGCATCTGTTCAGCACGACAAGTTTAAGTAGAGGAACATGGTAGACAAATGGACTGAGGCAGCTAAAAATACAACAGTAATTTAAACTGTCAGTAGCACCACAGCTAACACAACCTTAAAGAACACCTACAGCAAGTAATAAGTTCATTCCCACGGCATTGTGCATTTTTAAACACAGGCAATACATCCCCTTTCCCCTCAGTGTATACAGTACAATAATATTCATCTGTGTGTAATTCATGCATGTGCATGGGCTGTTATTTGTGTGTTGGTCGGAACAAATTCCTCAATGCCTGTGCTTGATCACAGACCAGAAGATGCAGGTTTTCATTTCATTAAGCGGCTCCTGCAACTCCCTCTAAGCTCAGACAGTGAATTATTCCAGCCCCTCTTGGGTAGAAGAAAGCAATCATGTTTTCATTTCACTTTTTTTCCAGGACTGACTCTCAGGCAATGGATCTATTGGAAATGAGAGTTGCTTTAAGTAATAGACAGAAACACCTCATCTCTGAAATTAATTTGAATTGATTCTCCCCAGTCCTTTTCCCCCTGCTCTGACAAAGTTTCGGGAGGGAAATTTCAAACGTTCAAGGCCACATGTAAAAATCAATTTCTAAATGAAGCTGATCCAAAAGATGAGCTGTCTCCCTCAGCAATCCGAGCCCATCCCAACCCTGCCTTAACTGTTGCACGGTATCGCTCTTTGGAGCTTCATTTTCACTGAACAATTGGTGATTTCCTATGAAAAAGACAGCCTGTGTTTATTCACTTGAGCATTTGGGAGGCATATCCAAAGTTCACAAACGATGATCGTCATCATCTGTTCGTACACATTCAGCTCGTTGTAATGATCAAGATGACAAATCATAAGCGGTTTGATGCCATCTGGTTCGCTGTGAATCTTTCGACGCGTAATCACCGGACACGTCATCGTCCAGTGAAAAACAATGGTGTCACTGCAGCTGTGCTTCTTGACAAGACACAAACATACAGGTTTACATTATGTACGACAGCCCAACTAACCGACAAACACTGGCGGCTGCAGCAGTCAAAAGCTTGGACAAAGAAAGGTTTAGCAATCAGGTACAAGTAAGCTAGCAAGCTTGCACTAGCTAATGACTGTCTTGAATATTGTAGCCTAATATGAAATGAAATCTAATTTAATTTTCCTCAAATTCCTCAAGTCCGTCCGTCTGTTCTGCATCAGGGATCCACATCCTACTGATCTCCTCGACTTGCCAGAAGGTTCTAGTCTACGAACGTTAGCTTGATTGGGGTGGAACGCATATGGACTGCCCACTTCCATAACGTGTTTAACTGCCTTTGGTTAGCATTTTTAGGTAATCATTAGGAGGTGGCCCAGTTTGCATGAGACTGCATGAGGCCGTCTTTCCAGTGCACTGCGATGAGATTGGAGGACAGAAAGTAAACAGGATGATGTCAAACTGTCTCGCCTCTGCCAATAGAGAAGACCGAGCAGCTGAGGAGGGCGTCCCCTCGCCGAAATGTCACCAGCTAAATTCATGCAGCAGCAAATGTGCTCACATCAACCTGTTCAAACATGCTACCTACTCAGTTATCACTCTGGATTAGAGCATCAGGAAAAACACCTCAAATATAAGCGCAAGCTACGAGCGGTAAACCAAACATCCTCTATTTAATTTCTAACAATCCATCTCGCAGGGATAGGCGAAAAATAAACAGCTAATCGACCTTCAGCGAGGGCCAAAATAATCATCACACTGCCTAAGGAACAGACTTTGACCTTGGTCCTGGCAGACAGTGATTACGTTTTATTGGCCAAAAAAAAGGAGCCCAATACCCACCAATGTACCCTGGCTGAATAAAATGGAGCACAGCGGGGAATGAGTTATAGTCTTTGGAGTCTGTGAGCTCCAGTCAACTTTTTTTTCTCCTATAGCAATGGAGGGGATGAGCCGCCATAAATCTGACCCAGAGATCCATTAGGTTTCTGTACTGTGCAGCACACAGCATCAGGCTACTCTCTCTTTCTCTCACTCTGCCCACTGCTCTCTGGACCAAGCCTGGCGGTAACATAATCTGTAACTTTAAATAATGTTATTCAGGACAGCATCTGCCTCTGTAGCATGTAGCGCTGTATGTTGTGTGTTTATTGAAGGTATTCCAGTCAAATACTTGACTTGTTGCAAAGAAAAACTAGAAATCACTATGTCACGATCATGGGTCCAAAATTTTGAACCTGATCTGAAACAGACCTGCGGGAAACCCACCAAAACCCGACGACTCCCCTATGAGCACAATGTGGTCACTTGTAAGAGAATTGCCATGAATATTTCACAGGGTGGCTCACTTTGCATGTATGAAGTTGGTTTAATCATAAGCTGGGGCGGCTCTAAATATTTTACTGTATATAGAAGGAATTTAAGATGTTAAAAGCACCAAATTTGGTAAAGAGCGGCAGGTGTGGTTAAAAGGTTTTGGTGGTAAATGTGGAAATGGCCATGGCCTGTGCTTCTATTGATCCAAGGAATTCAGGATTAAAAGAAGTTTGCTGTAGGCAATCATCAGTGATGTGTGAAAATGTAGTTTGCAAAAAAAAAAAAAAAATGGCCTCTTTGTGGCGCTCTTAACAAAAAAGCAATCAGTTCTTCCTTGGCTCGCTGCCGGACTTTCCATTTAAAAAAAAAAAAAAGGTGTAATATCTATTTTGTGCATTGTTCATTAACAGCAGCCGGTTTCTTCTCACTTTTCACATTCAGGCTTGATGTGAAACCCGCTAACAGAGCTCCGTGTTTGTGTGTGTGTCTTTCTTTGTGTGGGGACGGAGGCGGGTGTGTTTTCGCGTCAGCACAGATTGCTGTGAAATATGACCTCTGGAAAAAGTTTCCTGTCCACGTTCCCCTCCTTGAACTGTAATCCATTATCTTCAGGTATCACATTCAGCCCAACAGGTGTAGTGTGTTAAATGATATGGGCCTGTGGCAGCCTGCCACAGATGCTGGGATGAAAGAGAAACACGAGATCAAGTGCTGAGCGCCGGCTCTGCTTATACACACAAACACACATATACCTGCATACCGTACACATTTCACAGGGGCCCCATACTGCAGTTATCACCCGCATCCTCTGCAGCTGTGAGGGAAGTGAGAGCGTCACGCCATGACAGTCATCTGACAGAAGTTTAGTGAAGTTTCCTCCTTTTTTTCCCCCCTGTCTTGGAAGAGATGTGACTCAAGTTTTGAAGACATATTGCATTGTAAGATACAGTTTGCTCTCTGATTGGCTGGAAAGCTTTTATCTGAGCTTTCCTCAAACATCATTTTTCTTCCATATCCTGAAGCATCCGATCGATAGAGCGAGAGTCATGTAGACAAAGAAGACAAAGTCAGATAAGAAAAGTCTCACATCTGTTTCCTCCCTGCTGTTTGCTGAGACAGGCAAGAATCGTTAGTTGTTTGAGGTGGAAAAAATAAATCTTTGGCTACACTTTTTGTATTTCAGAACTAGAAATAAAATAGTTTTGACTCATGCACTCCTGCCAAACTCTACTGCACCACTATCAAATAATCAGCCCATCAGCCATAGAAGCAGGTTATGACGACCTATATTTATGGTTTTTTTGGTATAAAGTTACAAAAATACTTAAGTTACATCACTTACGTAACAGTTACATACTAAGTTTGACTCAAACCGTGATCTCATTCTTAACCCGACAAGGATTTTTAGTGCCTAAACATAAGCCGTGTCATAGTGTTAACCACGTGATGATGAAGGTCCATTTAGTCTTCAATGGTGTCAGTCTGAGAATGGTCATACATTTAACCTATCCAGTCATTGTTATTGGATATGAGGATACGTTGCAAATAGTACCTGATCACAGCCTCCTTCAGGGAAAATATTTCTGAATTCATCCATATGATTAATGGCCTTTGATCTTTTACAGCGGCTATAATCAATATTTTTTTATTAATAATGAATAAAACGACAATGCGTGATGTGATGAACCCACAGGCTCTAAGAGGTTTATAGCTGCTTTCATAGCTTTGTTCTTGGCTCTTTCCAGCTGAGAAGCTCTAAAACTCCACCATTCACCATCTAACCAGCACCAAACGACTCAGCAGGAGAAGTCAGTGACTGGGTGGTGAACACAGTGGAGCTTTTAGCAGCTGCAGAGACATTTAAGTCCTTCAAGAGTCCAAAAAAGAGCTAAAAGCAGACTGAACATTGACCTTCTATTTGCAGCCAGAAACGAGACTTCAAATGAACATTAATGTTCCGTGTAAGATGTGTAAATGTGCAACCGTTTGTGCATTGTTGTGTTTGCAGCTTGCTACACTGCCCCCTACTGGTCACAAAAAGCAGTTCATAAAGGCTCAGGAAGAACACAAAGATGTTTGGCTGTTCTTTTTTGTGATCAGTTTATTAAACAACGTTGGACGTTATGATTCTTACTCAAAGCAGTTTTCATGGATGAAAGTTTAAAATTTAGCCTGACCGATGGTCTGATGATCAGTGTGGCTTTCTGTAGGTTTTTTTTCCCCTTTTTAGTGCCAACACACGAGGGTAAAAGCTAAATGAAACCACATTCAGGCACACGATCGGCTCATTCACAGTATTTTGAGTTAATTAAACTCATTTCATTCATATTTGAATAAGAAATGGCACAAATGACAATATTTTAGCGTTTTAAAAAGGTAAACCAGACTGTGAATATAAAATCTTGCTGATTAGTTTTAGCCCTGTGCACACTGTAGTCTTTTCAAAAGTAATGGAAATGTAATTAGGTCCTCGTCAGACTATCGCTGAAGTCTGTGTTCATCTGCATGTTCTTAGAGGTGATTAACAACATAAACCACATCAGATTTAAGATTGTAAGGAAGATAAATACTAAGATTAACCCCTTAATGCATGACGAATTCAATCCTAATTTTCTTCAAATATTCATACTTCTGCTGCCCAAGCTGGATTTTCACTTGAATTTGAGAAAAATAAAATTTGAAACAGGATTCAAGATGAACTGACTTTTATTTTGTTGCCGCTGAATGATGCATGACGCTGAGCCGCAGTGAAAGAGCTCTAGTCAGAACCTATTTACTGTATTTGCTTCCGCTAAGCCAAAGTCCCTTGTGTTCATGTGCGCTGTTTGATGATACCGACATCACTGATGCCTTGTTGCAGTGATGGGTGGGAGTGGTGGGGCGGGGCACCTGCCAACCCCCCACCCCCCAACACACAAACACACATGAGCCGTTTGATCTCACTCTGCCTCAGTTCAAAAGAGATCTACCCCTCAACTGCAGTCAAACCCCCCCCCCAAAAACACACTTCAGCACCCTCCCTTCCCTTTGAAATCACATTACCTGTGTCCTCTCTTTCAGCTGAGGAGAGTACAGCAGTAGATGAGACAGAATGAAAGATGTAAAGGAGGAGGAGAGACGTGAGGAAATAACCACAGCAGGCGGTCAGTATTGCCTGTCTACAGGAATTCCCGGTTAGATGGGAGGATCAGCTGCTCTTCGTACCGTATTCAGCGTTTCGCATGTCTCCCGAGGACATTTAAGTGTCTCGTATGGACCCCATGAAATCAAACCCATGGCGAAAGTGAAGCAGAACCTCTCAGCAGGGTTTGATCATTCACAGGATGAAGGATGTCTAGACGCTCATTTTAAAACTGGACTGGATTCATTCAAGAGCTTTTTTTTTTGTTTATCGACATGAAATAACTGCATATCAACACTACATTTGTTGTCCTGTCACTTAAAGCAGCATTAATGATCTGCAATCACAACATCAAATCACCGCATCGAGTCAGCATATCACACATGCTAGCGTATTCACACTGGACCAGACACGGAGCAACATTTGCATTCATTAGGACTGTTGTTTGTGGCCCCGTGATGAACGTTAAGCCTCATTTTCACTCTCCTTTCAGCTTTTAGCTCATCCTGTCATTTTACGCACTATTAAGCTTTTTTTGGCCACTTGGAGGAAGCGTGAATAGCTGATATGGCAGACATGTTAGCAACAGTTCCCTTTTTACGCATCCAGAAGCATAATTATTAGTCATTTAGCATCATCTTTCTGCCCACCTGATGAATTTAAGTACCGATATTCATTTTCTTTTTAGCTCATTTTAGCTCTGCTTTGGTCTCCACCACCTCCTGAAGTAAATATCTGACTCATTAGCTGCTCAATGCTCCACCAGCTAGTCTCTACCTGTAGCTTTTTTCGTGCCACCTGTAATAAGGTAAAGTTTTTTGTGCTAAATGGGTCAAAATAACCAAAACATCTTGTTAAACTGTGAAACTTTTTACATGATAACAAGAAACTGAGCTATTTGTTTGGTGATTGACATCTAGACTTTCTTTTAACTCACGAGTTACCAAATCAGTGTTTACCGATTTAAATTTCATATTCAAGAGTAGACCTCCCAACAAAGGCATGAATATATGATCACTGGGTAATGGAGTCAGCCGGGGACACGAGCACAATAGTTTGCCTTCCTTCCTTAACTTCAGTGGAGAGCTCTTGTGGCCATATGTTTGAGTAAGTGCCTGTCTTGTACAACAACCTACCCAGGCTTGTCAAGTGGGCCCTGGGATCCATGTTTGCAGTCACTTCAATTCTTAAGTCCTACCTTTAAATATTTGAAGAGCCAGACACGAATTAAGAACAAGGAGAAGCGAGGCAGCACAGAGCACATGCAAGAATAGGAATGCATTCATAATGAATGCGCCTCAGTTCCCTCTCTTGATTTATTTCAAGGCGAATGAGCAAAGCGAACAAGAGCGAAATTAACTTGTTTCACACACCGAACATGTGATGGGAATGTCAATCATTTTGACTTGCATTTAAAGGGAAGTTACACATTTCCTTTGTCAGATATGGATTTGAGAAGGGTTAGGGTTAGGGTTAGGGTTTCGAGGTGTGACGGAAAGTTTTTCCGGGGGAAACTCGCTTCCTCTCTTCTTGGCTTTGTGTATGTCAACTCCAGTTTGTCATTTCTGACATTTCCCAGAATCTGTTTTTGAAAAGTGCCAGACAACATGCTGTATGCAGCTGTGGGTTACATGTGAGCAGCAGCCAAGAAAAATGGGAGTCATGTAGTGCGGCCATGTCCTGTAGCTGTGTGGCATTATGGTCCGCTGAACCCGCTGTTGTTAGAGAAATTGGTCTGTCTTACCATGGATTTTTCTCTGTATGATGCTTCAGAAGGCTGAAAATGTTGTCTTGCTAGACGCCTCTATGGTTGTGAATCATCATCTAGACGGACACGTGCATGAATAAAATAAATACACCAGCAAACAAGAGATGTGCGTGCGTGTTAGGATGGACTTGGTCTGTATCTGACAACGCATTATTTCAAAGATTAGCCAGTGAAACGGTTGCAGACGAGGAACTGACTGGGGGGGTTAGCGGTTTAAGATTCTGAACCTCACTTCACCAAAACACGAATTCCCTCCCGTTCATCCTCTGGTGAGCAAACCAAGCAAAACCTGCAAAAATAATAACAATAATTTCCCCCTTCTTTGGTTTGTTTGTTTTGTAATGGGAATTTGAAGCGCACGTAATCAGGAGAGAACCCTGATTTGCAAAAGCCGTTCAAACCTTCAGTCATGTTTTATTTGCTTAGCGGACACTCTAATCTGTCATTTCAACACTGACAGCTTTACACATTTGGCGTTGGCAGGTTTGTTTTTATGGCTGAATGTTTATTAGAGTGACTGAAGTAAATGACTTTTCTTGAGGAAAAGACTACAGCTACAGCTCAGTTTATTCCCTGCTCCTGCGATTACACAGCTGCATAAAGCGCAACGCTTAACGGCATTCACTGTACTGTTTTGTGTACGGAGGTTTTGAAATCATAATTTTGAACTTTACATCGCGGAAGGAAATCACGGTTAGTATTCAGACTCAAAAGGGAGAGACTGTGTGTTTGCAGACGGTGTGCCAAGTAGAAAAAAATGGCAGGACATTGGTATGGTGTGAGTAAGGAAGAGAAAGACAGATGTATGTAAACAAAGCAGGCAGAGGAAAGGCAAGGTGGAAGACTGCTGCGTGTTGGACTGTGGATTTGTCTGCTCAGCTGCTGGCTAAGTCTGTCATCTGTTCAATGGTTGAATCAACATCTGGTGAAACCCGCATAAACACAGCGCTCCGAGCCACTGACGGAGAGGCAGCGAGAAAATAACACACTCGACTGGGTGTCACCGTTGTAATACACCTTTAGAGAAAAGCAGAGTGAGCAGCAGCAGTGATACAGCATTTTCAGCACATCCACAGTCCATTACGAAGCAGGTAATGCATGAGGAAGCAAGTTTTCTACTGTAATTACATTACTGTATCCTGTAAGAGAGTAACGCTGGATACTCAGGCTCTATTTCCAGTCATCATGCCACATTTACTGATCTCATCAACAGGTTGTGACTCATATACGGTAATATAAATAATTCGGATATATTATACCCATTTAAGTCTTATTTGTGTAGTTTGCTCCTGTTTCTGCATTACAACAAGGAGAGCACAGAGGCTGCATGCAAGACGAGAGGCAGCGAGACGAGGAAGAGATCAGCCCTGATAGAGGAGGAAGATGCTGCTGATAGCCAGAACAACAGATTAAGCTTTACTTATTGTCATCTGGCAAAGCTCAACAGGCATATGAAGCATTTCCAGGGCTTCAGGGTGTGCTGAGTGGAGCTTAATTACTTTGCAGGCGAAGCCTTAGAGCAAAACTTTAGACTGGTTTCACTTCGAGCTCCTTTATTCGAGTCTGAAGTCCAGTTTAAAGGTCGGCCCGTCCTTGTAACAAACAAGGCCGTGTTTTCAAAAATGGTGGGGTCGGCGTTGGTGTTGGTTAGAAGATGAAATATGATCCAGGAAGGACAGATTGAATAATACCTCCACGAGTCTGAAGACTTCTTAAATACCAAAACACTGAACAGTGGTTTATAACACACAAGGAAGGATTTTAAAACTCAAGTTATCATGGCAACACATATTTTATCCGACGTCTTCAATCATAAGGGAAACAGCACGATTACAATATTTGTGTTATAAACCAGAAATGTGGGTTTGCATGTATTTGATTGGCCGTTACAAACAGACTTAACAAGCACCTAAAGCCTGTGTTGGTACCGAGTTTGAGTAACAGATTACAGGTCCCTGAGATTCTGTACTGATTACAAAAAATAACTATAGTCAACCCAGATTACATTTGAAAACATTGAATTAGATTACAGTTACATTGTCAACCAGTACTTGATTACATTTTTGAGTAAAAAGAATATTTGTGGAACTCAAATTTGTGGTAATATTTGAAATGATTGCTGTTGACGTAATGCAAAATAATCCAAAAATATTTTAAGTACTCATACAGTATTCATATTGGATTGCATTTTTTTTTTGTAATTCAATGGATTCCTGATTAGAAAAATAGCCATGTAGTTAGTATTCAGTTCTGAAAGTAATCTGATCCGACCCTGGTTGGTATCGCCGCTGCATCATTACATCACATTACATTTTCACCCAGTGCTGAAGTGTTAACCCCTCTGCTCGGCTGTCATGTTAACTGTTGTACTAATCCTTGGTACATACACATAACGCGTTCTTTATCAAAGTGACAACAATACTAACAGAAGACAATGTTGGGTTATGGATTAAGGATTAGCACACATGCATTTACTTCCAGTATGTACTGCACTCTGACTGCCAATGTCCAATGTCTTTGTTGCTGAATTCAGACAAATTGGTTCATATTATCAAATTACTGCTTTTGTCCAAAGTGACTTACATTAAGCACGAACAAACTCAAGCACAGCCCTGCAGAATATGTTAGCTCACCGTTAGCTCACCTGCATGTACCATCTTTAAAAAAATCTGATTTTCAGCCGTAAGGGCTCACATTTGGACTAAAGTGCCAGCGATCAAGATATGCTGTGTTTGGGTGTGTTTGCACAAATTGATCTCAATGCAGAGAGGACAGAGACTGACTTTCAACCCATTAAATAAGATTCTCAAAAGTGCATCCAGAGGCAGACGGTGGGGCTGACCTCTATCAGGAAGCATTGATTGTTGCCTCATCTTTCTACCATCGCTGCATCTATCAAGCAGCGTGACCGTTTGCATGCCTATTGTATAATGCAAGTAATCCGTAGATGTGATCTTAGTTAGCAAGAGTTTGATAAGTGATTGTTGGAAAGAGCGCTGCAGAAACACAAAAGCGACGGCACCGTACCGCCGTAGATGGCGGCAAAGTGGAATAAAAACAACTCACAGATTACCACTTTGAATGAGCGAGCAGGCAGTGATTCAGTCAGCCATCACGGGGCCATCCTCAATGCATCAAGCTGTCGTTCTATTTCTGGGCAGAGGGAGAGACACGTCCTATATCAGTGTCTGTTCAGGCTCGCTTTATGAGAGACCTCCTCCTCTTGCAGTTCAAGTCAATTGTCAACATGATTTATGGAGACGTGAGCTATCTCTAGACTGGCTCCTCAATCTTCCCCTGACGAATTGGTACCATCGGCCAATGTAACCGTCGTTTGTTTTCTTCACTGCCCAATTTTCATCCACGCTAACAAATTAAATCTGCCATGTTTTGGAGGAAGCTATTTTTTCTCCTTCCTCCATGTATGACCTGCTTAACAATTACCAGAGATGTGAGACTGACACCAAGGAATGAACTTCACAGAAACGTTTGGCACATGTCTTTTTTTGCTTCCTCCAAGGCGAGGAATGAGTAATATCCAGGTTTTTAATGGAGGCACAGTGTCATAACATTTAATGGTTGGGAACTTGGTTTGGATGACACGTTCTGAGTCTTGCATCTCTGAAAGACACGCACCACTTATTGTCCCAATCATCTCATATAGCTCACCAACACCAATACAACTTGATTAATGTGACTGGCTTTTATGAGCAGGATAAAAGGCTCCGCATATTATACAGGCAATTATAATACCCCAGGAAACTCTTCTAAAAACAATGGAAAGCTCATGCAATCAACGTAAGTGGTGGGAACTTTTTAAAGTTTGGCTATTTAAGTTTATAATTGACTCCTCTCCACGACCACTAAAAGGAAATGAGGGTCCGGTGAGCAATCAGCCATATCTGTATGCAGGACCTTTGTTGCCCTGCTGTGCCCTGACCTGCCTGCAGATTAAGGGAAATTAACTGCTGGTGGCAAGGTGGCTGAAAGGTTGGAGAAAACTGAAAAGGCAGCAGGTGTCACACATGGAGCGACCGGTGTGTCCATCCACAGAACGCAAAGGTGTCAACAGTGAAAACAATGCATCTGAACGTCGTCAAATACTTCAAATGTCAGCACAGCCAAAAGGTTATGATGCAGAACCTCATCAGCAACTTGAAGGATTCTTAGTGTAACTAAAATCTTTAGGATTCATCCTGTTGGCACCATGTGTACCATCGCTATTAGATTCTGTTCAAATCCATCTAAAAGTTGTTGAGACGGCTCAGTACGGAGCAAATTGGTGGACCAAACAACCGACCAACTTTGCAATCTGCTGCTAGTAGGGTTACAAAAACATGCACTGACAAACAGAAGTTTAATTTGGGTTTGGGGTTGTCAAATCACAAGATCATGAACAGTAAGGGGTTTCAATGCAGACCTGTATCAGCAGCTTTGTTCATTAGATGCATGATGTTGCGTACGTCATGTGTGACCTCAGCTCTGTTACCAGCTTACTTACAATGTGACTAATTTTTTAGCTTTGCAATAAAAAGTTCAGCTTACACAAGCTTGCATTAAAAAGATAAAATTGACCAACAAGCTAAATATTCACTTTCCTGCCAGGAACACATTTCAAAAGAGACATCATTGATCTACCAGAGCAGAAACGGTGCCGGAGCGAGGCTGCAAACAGAATTATTGAGAATGACGTGATTGGTGGGAATGAAAAGTAATCCCACTGTCCGCAACTCCAGCATTAATAAGAGTTCTATCCACCAGCAAATATTGTCAAATTGAAACAACAAGATGCTGACTGTCAATTTGGAGTTACTTGTTAATTTTCCTCTGACCACCAGCGTAAACCGAAGGAATTAAACAAGCTGTGGAGCACTGGAAGAAAAGTAATCGTGCTAAAAACAGCACCGAGGGTGATTCATGGGAGCTGTGGATTTCAGGAGGCAGGAAGAAAAGCTTGAGGCTTTTAAGACTCTTCATCACCCCCCTCTTCTTCTTTATTTCCACTTCCACACAGCACAAAACAACACAAACGTACACGAAGGCATGCACAATCGCGCTCTGGAGTATCACCACATATAGCGTCAGCTGAGAGAGATGGATGAGGCGGCGGTGGTTTCTGATTTAGTCTGCACAATGAGGCCAAGTGATTTTCTCTGTGGAGCATGTCTTGCCTTTCTTAACCCTGCAAGGGGGGGAACTCGTCCCCCGAAGCCAACCCCTGCACTCGTCCTTAAGGTACCCTCCCAACCCCCCTACCCTCCGTGCTGCTCAGAAGATTGCCTCCCTTTTCCTGGTGTGATTGAGGTGATAACCACTAATGGATGGAACCCAGGGTGTATTTAGAAGGACAAATGTTGGTGAATCTTGCTTCAAGTCCATAATAAGCAGGAAATACTGGAAAGCATGTCAACCCAGTGCTGCACGGCCTGTATCAGGAACGTAAGATTTCTTTAAAGAACAGGGCCCTGGCTCTCGCGTTGACAGGTGAGCACTGAGTTTACCTACTGCACCTCAGGGAATAAGCTATAAAAGATTTTTCTCATCCCATTCAAGATCTTGGAGGAAATCAAATAAGGTAAATGCTCTTCCTTTTGAAGAAAACCCTTGAATGAGCAGGATAAACAACAGCTCAGCAAAGAGAAACCTAAAGCTATGCAGTCATAAAATCATATACGCAGGCACAAACACAAACAAATGTGTACAAACACTGCTGCGCCTGCACAGCAGGATGTGCATACAGGCATCTTTTAGCTTGCCCGGGGGTGGGCAATCCTTATTGTCATGTTGAACAAATGTGCCGACAAAGCTGCACTTTAAAGATGGGACGTGTCACGGGGGGGCATGTGAGAAGCCAACTCGCCTGGAGGCAACACGGCCGAACGGTCTGAAACAGAAGGTAGGGAGGAGGAAGTAAACACAACAGGCGGCAGCGACAATCCTTGACATTTCGCTACGAGCGCTCGTCTTAACGGCTGCTGCATTCGTCCTCCGAGCAGAGGAATGATAAATATCCTGACGGGTGAGGAGGCAGAGCTGTGGCCAGACCTCCAGAAGGGGAGTTATTGGGTTTGCGGCGAGGAGCCTGACACACAGGGAGTCCATTAGACTTCCGTCCAAACAAAGCCAAATCAGATGATGGCTTAGTGCTCGGGGCCGTTAGTTCAAAAAACTCCTCGCTTCATAAAAACACCCATCTGAGCATGGAGAACCTTCATCAGGGGGCTTTAAATGATCTGAGGCCTCATTATGTTTGGGGTTTTTTATGCAAAACAAATCTGAGAGGAACTAGTCAAAACTTTTCTGTCAGCAACATATTCTAGTCCACCACCCGAATCAGGAGAAGATTAATAAGCAACCTTGTTGCTACAGGTAACATCTTCAGACAAAACTCAAAGTTTTTCAGCCAGTTTATCTGCACAAATTAGACTGGTGCACTGCTCGTTCAGCGCTTCTTTATTAGCCACAAACAACCGATGTACCGCCTCTGGGATCTCACCAGGAACTGCAGTCTCTCCTCTTGATGAAGCCGAAGCAGAAGTGTGAATTTTAAAGCTAAAACATTTGCCCCCTTCAGACTGCTAACAGTCTATCTGTGCCCACTGTCTATTCAACTTGTATGCAATCACGTCACATCGAAAATTAGCTTTAAAATTAGGTCCACAACAAAGTCACAGCTGCAACAATGAGTCGATGAGTCAATCGAAAGGAAATGAATCAACTATTTTGATCTAATTTCGGTCATTTCTTAAGCAAATATTCACTGGTTCCAGCTTCTTAAATGTAAAGATTTGCTGCTTTTCTTTATCATTTATGTCAGTCAATGAAAAGTCTTTGGGTTTTGGACTGTTGGTTGGAGGAAAGAAGCAATGTGAAGTCGTCACTTTGACCGGTTGACCAATTAATTGCGAAAATAATCTGCAGATTCATCGATAATGAAAATAATGATTAATTGCAGCATTAGTCACACTGTTTTCACCTTTACTGAAGCCTGTTTGAAAAATTCCAGCACTTTCTAAAACATTCAGCATTTGAACAGACTAATGCTGTTGTTTTTGCTCTGTAGGTACATATCTGACACACCTCAACATTTACATTCAGTGCTAGCACAAGAGGTAGTTACTGCACTTTACTGCATGTAGAGGCAGAAAGCAAAGGTGTGGAGGTCACAGAGGTGGACGCAGCACAGAGAAGGCACTCAGTTAATGTCTTTTCATTATTAATCATAGGTACGATCTTTGCCTGACCTCAACCTGAGATGTTGTGCAACCGGACACAAATGCAGATCAGAACATCTTTCTGACTCAAAAAGCTTTATATTGCCTTTGTTTGCTGATGTCAACACAAAACCAGCTGGAGTGAAAGTCAGGGAATGTCCAGGACAGCACGAGATTTAGTCACCAAACTAAAACCACACAGTGTTCAAGCCACGATCTTAACTTTCCCTAACCTTAATCATTCTGCAGGTACAGTCCAACGCTGAATAAATAAATAAATAATCTGGGTTTATTTGAAATCATCCACATTCTCGTCTGGCTTTAAAAAGGTCCCCTTTTTCTTCTCACCTTCTATCAAAGGAAGATTTTCTAAAATGTCTTTGTAGAAACAGGATTTTGATTCTCTGATTTATGGCGGTCAGTGTGTTCTTGCTGCAGGAAACTCAACTTTTTCGTTTCAACCAATATTTCATTTGAACATTTGGGTAAATTTCTGGAAAAACAGGGGACAATGAGCCTCATGACTTTTTTTATCCTCAATCAGTGACTAAAGAAATTTCACCAACTCCACAGATTAACAGAGTTAATCTATAATTAGAGCAGAGATGCAACAGATTTAGATTAATTACCTGTAATGCTGCAGACGACTGAGAGCAAGCATCAGCCTTTTTTGGCTCGCAAATAAAATCTTCGTGACATCTGTTCGGCACGTTGCGCCTGCTTCCACTCCCAAACACCTGAGAATACGATTCGTTTGGCGGGGAGTCATAAATCTCAGCACCTGGATGAGTACCTGTTGCTCAGTTTGAGGGTGACTTGGTAAAATCCGACAGCAACGACTGTATTGCTTTAAAATGAGTCAAACAATCTGTCGGTGGTTTAAGGGCACTGACAGTTGTTCTGTTGAAACAGGTGACATTATCTTCACTGCGGTGTCACGAAAGTATCGTTTGATTCTCCTCAAACAAGAAAACAATGATATTATCTCGTCCTACCAGCTGAATATTTCACTCGCTGCTCCATTGAACTGTTTGTTGAGATGGCTATTTGTTTGTCCAGGTCTCCTCCTGTTGTCCGACTCGTGTGCCCCCTTTGCACCTCTGTCTATTCCGTCTGTCTAACGCGCTGCCTCAGAGGGCTTTCATGCTTCAGTAGGTGTACATGCACCTAGATAGAGCTTCTTAAATGGGCAGATAGGTCGAACACTAACAGAAGCAGGAGTGTAGTCGATGCAGGGCTTAGACGGACAGTGTGGCCAATTATTTTTCCTCTGCTCTGCGTCCACATCTTTACTTTTTACTTTTTTTTTTCACATGTACAAATACAGAAATGAGTCCCGCATCCGTGTTAAAGGTACCCATCTCTTGTTAGCAGCCTTCAAAAACGTGTTGAAGGGAGCGGGAATGGTGTGGGTGGACAGTTTTTTGTGTCTTCTGATCAGTTTTACCCACTCTGACATGTTTCCTGGCCATCCTGTAAAGCGCTTTGGCATTGAGGAGGAAACCAGGCCGCTCTGGCCACAGTAAGAACGTGTGAAAATCAATGATGTTTAGATAAGCTTGCTATCAATCCTGACATCTGCTCTGCCTCCTCTTCATCTCTTTCCTCTGCGGAGCACAACAAGAAAAACAAGCCTCAGAAACGTGTTTTGTGCGTGTGCATGCAAATGTCGGTTCGGAGCGTGTCGGGGCGAGAGGGCGGGTTAGCTCGAGTGCAGAGGGAAGCAAATTATCGGGGAAGTTTGTGGGTGAGGCTGCAGACTGGGGAACACTCACTCTAAATTATGCTAATTTCACTCAAATCCTGGGCCCCTCACCAGCAGCGGTGAGACAAAGTCTGGGGTGGAAAGTCTGTAGATCGACTGTGAGGGATGTGGGAATACAAGGATGGACCAAGGATGGAAGGATCCACTCAACCACTGAAGGTTGAGTGAGGTTTTCCGGAGGGGGAGGGGTTGCAGCAGTCAAAAAGCAGGAGTGTTTACGTTGTTTGTGTCTAGTTTTGTTTTATTCATTTGTATTTTGTTTATTTTATAATAATTTAGTTGAATTTTCAAAATGCAGTAGGACTGAATGAGATTTATTTTATTCAAATTATATAAATAAAAGTATTTCTATTAATCTTTTAATATTATTATTGAACAGAGGGGGCTCTGTGACCTCAGGTGAAGCAGGTAGGTGAAGCGGGATGGGACCTGGTAATCACTATTTTCTGAGCAGCGTGATACAGGTGGCACCATCAATCGAGCGATGTCCAAAACAACACAGAGAAGGATCGGAGAACTTATGGCGGCATTCTGGTCCTGAGCTTTCTTTGATCCACCTGCTCCCCCTTCAGCTTTACTCCATTTCAGACGTGCTGAGAAAGGACTGAGACCCAATATTCTCTTAGCCCACCTTCCCACCCGCCTCCCTTCTCAACTTACAGAGGCTAACATGAGACATGACAGGAGGCAGGAGATGGAAGATTCAGCTCCTCTGCACCAGACTAAGCCTCAAATTACCAGGTAGATTAGAACCAGCATCAGAGGGGCACAACAGGCCTCTCAGGGATGTGAAATACCTGACGAGAAGGGGTGCAGGTCAACATTAGAGTGCATCCTAGAGCCACAGCTGCATATGGGCCCCGTCGCCGGCAGCACACGGCATGTGGAATTACACGTAATGAGGGATGAGAAGTACTCGACGCCGGCTGGGAGACAGGCTCTGGGGTTCGGGTGAAGGATCGCGGCCGGAGAGAGAAGCAGCGTGCTCATGTCTAATTCAGAGCTCAGTGAAACACAGAGGCAAGTTTCTGGATGGGAGATCGTGTCTGTTCCTTTCAACATGCAGAATGCAGTTATTATATGGGTGAGTGGAGAGGGATGTGGACGGAGGGCTGGAGGAGGGGGGGAGATGTAATCATGGCTGGACCGCAGTGGAGGACGTGAAGAGGCCGATAACTCTACAGCTGCACTGTTTCCGTACTTCAGGTTCGCTTGTGTTCAGGTGTTTGGCTAGTTTAACAACTTTTGCATTTTTTTTTTTGCAAGTGATTGTGTGAAACGTTTTCTCGCATTATGTGAAGATGCCTCTCCTGACTTTTTGTTGATGCAGTGCTGCAAAGATCCGTTCCTGATGGAGCTCTGAACTTTACATTGGCCACTATACTCTGCGCCTCTAGGTGGCAGTAATTCACATTTTTCTTCGTAATTCTCTGTTGGATTAAGTCCAGTTAAAATGGATATAATTCTAGTATTAGTTGTGGAATTAGAATTGATCACATACCATCTACTGTATATAAATAGCTTCTCATCTATCAGCAAACAGCTCTGATGGCCATAAGGGGGCGCTAGTCTCTAGCTGTCAGACATTCATTCTCCATACGAATGTTACTGTTACTTTCAGTTTCTATGAATCTACAACGGATTCATAGACTTAAAAAAATAGTCTAGTAGTTAATCCGGCAACATTTTGCGCCGACCTGAACTCAGTCAACCAATCAGCAGCGTGAGAGAACTGCGGCAGCCAGTCGCTGATCCCTCTTTTTGAGCACTGGACTCCTTCACCTTTTATTGTTTTAAAATCACATCACTGGACTAATTAATTTCACCTTCGTCGTGTTTAGCCTAATTTAGCTAAAGTTCCGTTTTTTCAATCTTATGTAAATAATTATGATATGGCATCATTATGCGAATTAGCATGTGACAGGAGTAATGGCGACCTTTCGGGCAGGCTGTACCTTCTTTCCATTGAAACTAATTGGCGATGCTGGTGAAGCTGTGCATGTGGTGTCAGTTTTCCAAGGTCAAGCCTCGGGGAGGATGGTAAAGCCCCACGGTGGGTGGAATTTAAAGATAATTTAGCCCGAAGGTTGGAAGATAAACTAGCTTGCCTTGCTGACCTTCCAAGATTATGTAATTTATTTACAGAAAAAGTATTTCTTCACCTGTAGATGCTTGCACAAAATGATGTTCTTTGGTTTTCTACGCTGACATTTTAAGGAGCAGTTGACAAGATCAATAGGACCATGGAATCTAGACAGTAAATATGAAGCTACTTGCAGGTGGCAGTTAGCTTAGCTCAGCATAAAAACACAGGGAACACAGGAAATAGTGGGAAACAGTCTGTCCCTGTCCAAGGGGGACAGAACAGCTTCTCTAAAGCTTCCTGTTTGTTTAAACCAAACAAAAAAGTGTAAAAACAATAAGTTGTGGTTTTGTGGGAGCTGTTTTCAGCCTTATGCTAAGCAGCTTTCTGGCTGCAGCTTAATATTTAAAGGGCAGATGTGAGAGTGGTATCGATCTTCTAACGCCGCAAGAAAGCAAATGCACAAAATATGTGTACAGCTCTGATGTCCTTGTGTCAACCACTGTTTGGCTTATTCAGACACTTTGATGGTGAGCTGCTTGGCATTCAGTTCAAAGCCATCTGCTGGTGAACACGTCGAAAAATAACTCTCAAATTAGTTTTGAACTCGTGACCTTCCAGATTATTTGACAAGACAGGATTTGCTGCTGTGAGAGAATGTGAGAGAACTAGTCGAAATGGAAAGAAGAAAGTAGATGGCACCCTTGGGCCTCTAGTTGTGTCATTTTGTTCTTCTCTGTGCCAGTCCTCATTCCCTTTGGGCTCTATTACAGCCTACACCGACTCCTGCTGCCCGGCCAGATACAAACATAATCCCTCTGTGGTTTAGTGAAGCCAGCAGCTCGGGGCAGGGAGCATGTTTAACATCTCGATTCTTCTTATTCCACCGTGGGGGAAGCAGTTTTGGCAAGATCGTGCTCCAAGATCAACACGAGGTTGACGGCCATCTGGTCTACAGCTCTGAAAATCCTCAAATGGCAAATACCACCCACAGCCTGGGCTCTGTGTCCCTGCAAACACAGCAGCGGCGGGCTCCAACAATCAGTCAGGCAGGCCGGCCCAACGGCAGACCGGCAGCCCCAGACCAAACTAGGGAGATTAGATCAAACAAACGATCCCGTGTGTGGGAAGGTGGCACGTCTCTTTAAACAGAGAGGTGACTGGCTTTGTACTCTTTTATTTATAGCAGCGTTTATCTGAGGCAGAATAGACTTTGTGAAGGCCAGGAGGCTCAGTCATCCGAGGGAGCAGAGTTTGTGAGGCAGTCAAGGCTGTGTTGCACCACCCTCCACGCTGGATGGAGGAGAGCTGTGCACAGAGGTACCATTATCCTCCTTCGCTAACATGCCCCCTCTGGATTATCATTTCTATGAGAGCTGCTATAAATCATTTTTACTGCAATGGAAACATCTATTGTGATTGCCTGCCCTTCTATTGGCAAATGTCATTGTCATAATAATACCTGGGAGGGTTCGCTTTAGTGTGATTATGAGTGCCACGCTGATGCCACTCGATGGGCAGCACCAAATAATCTGAGTGAGAAGCATCCTCAGGGGGAGGATGACTTTTACACAGCAGTTACCAGCTCATGTGATCTGTGTGAAACTTTCTGAATGGAAAGTTGAGCACAAACAGGGCGAATATCAACAGTTGTGTTCATCAAAGACTGAAAATGTATTTTATCGGCTGGCCATGAAGTCTGTTTTCAGTTTCGATCATTTCGCAGTGGAAATTTCTGACTTTGTGCTTTTCTCACGGGTCTGAAGCAGCCAGGGCTGAGAATAAGTGATGTCATATTGCTTTAGCACAGGTCGTTTGCTTGTCTATTAAATTTGATGCCTCACGATTATGATTAGCACAGTTGTGAGTGTTTAACCAAAAATTTTGCTTGTTGATCGTTGCTTCTTAAGTCCTGAATATCAAAGCTGAGTGAAGGACTTTTACATAAATGCTAAATCAGTTTTGTGCCAACAGGAAATGATAGAAGACCTGAGAGAGATTATCAACCTGCAAACTTGAAATCAAGAGAAAGTAAAAAGGATTTCAAATATGTAATATTTCTGAGATTTTCCTGCATCTACTTCAGCACCATGTTTTGAATTTGTGCAGCTGAGACAAGCTCATCTCCCTCCTCTGTGCACTACAATGTGGAACAACCCTGTTTCCTAAAGATTATGTGTATACTGAGCGGATGATGTTCACTGGCAACCTTTTCTTTTCCACTCGACGAACTGTTGTGTTGTGGTTGGTTCACAATGGACGGTGGCCATAAGGAGGAAAGTGGGTTTAGGTTTAGACAACAAAGAAAAACAAGGGTTAAGGAATAAAGGCGTGCCAAGTCAAACTGGTCAGATATGGTTGTTTGCAGCCAAAGCGAAGCCAAACAGAAGCGTTCACAGCCTTCTCTTGTAGTTTCTCGCCATAGAGCCACTCTGCGGCTCACACTCGCTTTGCATTGAGTTTTCAGGTGACACACTGCATAACGCAACATCTCGTAAGTGCTTGAGGTCTCAATGTTCCACCTGCTCATACTGTCTCTGAAGAGACTCCTTCAGGAGACCAATCCAGTGTGACTGATGGTGGGATTTTTCTCATTATGCAGATAAAAAAAAAATCATAATCCAGGCGGTATTACATTTCTTTCCAACACTTCTACTGTTGCAAATTAGTGGTATGTAGACATGATTTTGCAGAGGTGAATGTGTCAGTGGAGCTGATTTACTTTTACAGTATTCTGCTCAAAAACACACCACGCACTCATAACCTGCTCAGTTTTAGTACGTAGTAGAATTTCATGCTCTTACAGTAGGTGTGTAGGTAATTGCTGAAAAGCGGATATTTGCTTAAGTGCACCGCAACCCAAGAAACAGGCAAATCACACCAGCTCTATGCGAAAGCAGAAATATCCTCAGCTTGAATTCTGCAGAACGCTGAAACCAGCTCCCAGCAGCTTTTTGTAAACAACATTAGTAGAATGTTGCATGCACAGCAACCGAGCAGCGCACAGAGAAATTCTGCTGTTGGGGGCCTGGGATGCGTCATCCTGAGTTAAGGATGTGTCAGCAACGAGGACGGCTTCCTGCTCCCCCATCGCCCTCCGCTGCAGCCGATACATCTCTATAACTCCTTTCCCACTCGCGTTTTTCCCTCTTCTGTCCTCCAATCTACGCAGCCAAGTTTTCTTTCGCGTCTCTGGACAGAGCGTCCACGCCGTCTCTCTGGTTAGCTGCTCATTGATCAGAGCCCTGCCTGTTTAGCTAATTGTCGGCAATTGCGAGCGGTGTGTAATTCATCCCCGGGGCGCGATCCATCAGCCGATCGATCGTATTGACGGGCAGAAGTCTCCACGTCTCGACATGTGTTCATCACAGTGCCGCAGAGAGGGACAGATGGATGTTTGTCACGTTGAATATGGAACAATGCATTGAAGTGGGGCGAAAGTAATATGATTATGAGTTATTCCCTCTGTATAGGAGTATTAGATTATTAACTTTAACATGTTGTTTCTTACCTCTTGCCTTGAGTATCCTTATCTTCTTTTGTTTATGGCTAATATGACTTCACTATTTAAAAGGCAGAAATCTGCTATTTTTTCTACGATTAGAGAGGGAAATTTCACACTAAATGATCACTTTATCTATTTATACTGGTTCTCATTTATAAAGAAAAAATATTTGCTTGTTCTGGCTCCTCAATTTTGATGATTTGCTTTCTCATATCATTATTAATTGAGAGTATTTAGGTATGGTAGTGCTGGTTAGCCAAAACAAGCATTTTTGAGATGAATATTTTAATGATTTATCAATTAATCAAGACAATTATTCGTAGGTTCATCAATGATGAAAATAAGAAGCAGGTGGAGCCCTAGTTGATAGCTGCCCTGTTTTTTTGTTTTTTTTTCAGTTATATGATTAAGTGTAATTCTGTAAACAACACCAGGTGCAGCACACCTTTCTTGATGGACATACGGCGCTTTAGAAAAGCTGAAAGCATTGCCACAAATCATTGTGTGAGTAATGAACAGCAGGGCCCAAGACTCATTTTTTGATGGAGATGAATTACTGAGAAAGAAAGAATGGAAGACCAAAAAAAACCCCAAAAAAAACAACAACAACACAAAAGCAGCCGAGACACCAACTGACAACACAGGCTCAGCGCTCGGATCTGAAAGTCCAAGTCTCTGACAACAGAGATGGCAGCGCCTGCACCGGGTGACAGGCCCGATCCATTTGGCGCCGGCGAAGACACAAACACAAGCTGTCTAAAGGGAGTAAGGTAGACTTCAATCAGCTAAAAGGTGATAAAACATAATTAATTCAATCACCCACTCACTCTGGCTCTCCCTCCTTCTCCCTGTCCTCTGAGAGAAAGAAAAAAAAACAACAGTGAGCCTTTTTTTGTGTGTGTTGTTCATGAAGGGATGCATTCACACGAGCAAGTTAATGAGAAACTGCATTCAGTTTCTTTCAGAGGAGCCACCTCTTTCTGTTTGTCCAGAGCTCAATAACAAGCTTGAGTCTGATTCTGTGCACTTTCACAAGCTAATGCAGCCCATGCTATTAAACACACACTCGCCCATCATTACCTGTGCACGTGGACAAAAACAGACCCTCTTTGCACTTCAGCCTTCACTCATCAAGAGACCTGGAAAATGATAAATGATAGGCCGTGTGAGAGATAAAAGACTGTCGAGGAGAGCAAGCGTATATATGTTTGGACTTGTGTGTCTGTTGAGCGCAATGCAAAGTAAACCAGCGATGCTCAGTGCCCCCACACTGCCTGAGAGAGCATTAACACCCCAGCCAGCCCAGCCTTC
This sequence comes from Chaetodon trifascialis, assembly GCF_039877785.1. Lineage (NCBI taxonomy): Eukaryota > Metazoa > Chordata > Actinopteri > Chaetodontiformes > Chaetodontidae > Chaetodon > Chaetodon trifascialis. The sequence continues at coordinate 21,976,861 of NC_092073.1, forward strand.
GTCCGTCAGGGTCAAGTAGGCCGTGATTACTCCACCGCGCCACGCTCCAAATCCCCTCGCAAGAAAAATAAGAGTGTGAGCTGGAGAAACATGCTGCGAGGGAGGGGGCTGAGCTAGCATCAGATTTCTTGTCAGCCTGGTGTGAAATATGCGCCGGGAAAATTAGTTGTCTGTGAAGATCTCGACGGCCTGGAGGTAGATGTGGAGAGATCAGAGAAGTGTGTGCTTTGTTAGTGAGTGCGTACACCTTTCGGAGCCATAATGAGCGAGCAGGTAAAGTGCATGAGCGAACCTGAGATGTTCATTTTCAGGCCATGCAGGCGGCGCATATCCCTGAGAACTGGTGCACCGGTGAAAGCAGAACCCACTTCCCCCGAGGCACTTGTTTCCCACTAGAGCAAGGTGTGAGGAATGAGAACAATAGCTGTTGAAGGCAGAGTCATGTTTCAGCACAATTGCTGCCCACTGTAATACAAGGCTGCAACATCCTGTCTCCCATGACAACCAAGCCCTACGCTCCAGGGACCGGTCGCTAACACAGGAGAAGGTTTGTCCTCCCCGGTGTTAACCTGACCACTGTGGATACCTGCCTCTACTGATGACGTGGTGAACAGACTCACGGAGGAAAACAACAGCCTCCTGTTAACAAGACGAACGGCTGCAGCAAATCAATACAAGCCAGTGGCTTTTAGAAAAGGCATTATTTTAAGCTATTTTCCCTTAAAGGAGTGTGATCACATGGCTTTCATTAGTCTGACTCACAATTAAATACTGGCAGTGGGTTTTTAAAGGTCTGACGTTTTCACAGGGCTTCAGGAAATCTGTTTTATTTTTTACATATTCTGATTTCTGCGTTTTACAATTTACGTTTCACAGTTGATTCTGTTTTTATCATCAAATTCCCCGATTCTGTCGGTGTGTTCTGCACTGCCTGTTGGATCAGATGACCTATTTTTACAGAGCCACTAATCAATTTTAATGTAATTAATAGTACACTTTATAGGAACCGGGACTCAAATGACTACACATAACGTGGAAGAGGTTGCTTGCAGCTGACAAACCCACTGAGAATAATCACCAACTCTGTAGCTCTGCGTAGCTTTTAGCCTCTTAGAGCAAGTTTTGGGGTTTTAGGAAACCTTAATTCTGTGTTCAGTCTCACAACTATTGGTTTTAGAAATCCCTTTGCCAGCAGCAACTGTTATAATAGATAAAAAACAAAAAAGTTTTGCTAAGTCATTGCCTACCTGCCCAGCAACGAATGACAGACAAAGCTAGCAGCTAGCTAGCTGGTGGATAAAGTGGTAGCAAATGAGTCGGATATTTTTAATGCTTGACAGCTAAAATGTGAGTGATTATTGGACTTCAGTTCATTAAACACAAACGTAAATTGTGCTGTGTTTGTTTACTTTTTGCTAACATGTTAGCTAAAACTTGTTAGCGTCGTTCAGCTCAGAAATAGTTTGAATTTAAGAAAACAACGGTGTAACTCTAAAACTACACCGATTAGTGTCCTTTATGTTAGCAAAGGGCTTGTGAGAGGGGTTGTGTATTGTTAGCATAAGCGGCTGAATAAAGGCGGAACATCTAGCAGCTAACAAACCACGTATTTCTCATGTTTTTCTTAGAAATTGGTGGAGACCAAACCAGAGCAAAAAGGACACTGAATACTGGACTTCTATTCATCACGTGACTCTCAAGGTATGATAATGGTGCTCTGAGTTTGCTGAATTTTTCATTAGACAATGTTTTAGCTAGCTAGCTAGCCAAAACAAGACTTGTCAGGGATGTGAGACAACAGCCGGTTCTTACCTCCAGTGGCTGAGAACCACAAAGGCAGCTTTAAGCAAAAATAACTACATGTAGTTCAATGTTTCCAGCTTCTGAAATATTATCTAAACCATGAAGATACATTAAACCTTTAACGCAGTTAACTTGTACTTATTGTTTGCTGCTCTTTAAAGCTGATGACTCACCCTGTTGGGAACTTATTAGCAAACAAAACATTACTGAGCAATTAGATGAAAAAGAAAACATGTAAAGAAAGTAAAAATCTAATTGCATAAATTCATTTTATGTCACAAATGATTAAAACTTAATAGCAGCAAACTCATATCATTCTAAACTCACTTGATATTGTTTTTGACCTGAAAAGTTTATGGTCTTTAGTTTGTGCGACTAAAATAATATGTAGACCGATTTTTAATGGCCTTACTCTCCACCTGATGACAGATCACATCATCACAGTGCAATGTAGCATAGCCCGCATGCAGGACAGCACATTATAATCCCATTATAAACAAGTCATTTAGTTTGAATTGAGTCTTATAATGTTGTTTTTCTAAAACCGGGTCAAAAATATCTGCCAGTGGTGTGGTATCATAATGAATACAATCATAGTTTTACTTGTTTCTAAAGCTGTTTTGCCTGTTAGGAGAATTTCTAAACTGTAATAAATGGACAAAAATCACCTAGAAAAGTGTTTAAGAAACAATTAAAATTACAAGATGGATGTCTTCCAAAGCCAAAATACAGTTCTTGTTGCTTTTTTTGTGCAGCAGTGGGTGATGCTGCCCATCAACAAAGAGGGAGCAAGAAAGAAAAGGGAGCATAATAGTCAGACACACAATGAGAAGGAGAGCGAAGGGAAACACGGGGAGGTTTCTGTCTCAATGTGGATAATTACATTTCTACCTTTCTCTGGCAGTTACATTGCCTTAATGCTGGTAATTAATTTCATTATTTTTGGCCCTGGCTGTTGAGTGCAGATTAGTTCTCTCTGAGTTGTGGGGATAAACACACAGTAATTGCTTATTACTCTCAGAGCCCACATTAGATTATACTAAAGCCAGCAAATTACAAAATATCCAATCACCTTTAGCTAAAATTCAAAACCTGTTGTTATTGTTGTCACTTGTTTTCATTTGTCCAATATGTCTTTTATTGTGTGTTGGACACTGTGGATACACTCATAGCAACAACGTCAATGTTCAATGTCTCATTCACTCTCAGAACAGAGAGCATCTTCCAGGTCATCAAACTCACCTCCAGTCCTTGAGTCTTTTTTTTCTCCTGCGCTACTTTCGGTTATCAGAGCGTTGTTGCCCTTTTTCAGTTTGCTGAGTTAATTCATACCCGCGAGCTGGCCACTGCAAACACAGTCTGCTCCTGCTGACCGAGCAGCAACAGGCTGGGGATGAAGCACCTCTCTCGTGGGGAGCTCAGTCGTTCTTCTGACTGAGTAGCTGTCAGCTGGACTCGAACCGGCAAACCTCTGGGCACAACGCTCGCTCCTCCACATCTATCCAATAATGAACTGGTGTGTGAAGTCGACTTCTACCACAGTTTTACTCTGAAAATCAACATGTTCTTCATAAATAACTCCATGGGATATTATGAGCTCAGATTGCCGTTTCCCATCATACCTATTAATGCTCTCTAAAACCTTGTCAACATCTTTCTCATTACAGAATGAGCAGAATAATGAGTGAGTCGAAAAAGACTTGCGATGAAGCAGGAATATCATCAATACTATCCACCACTAACCTTGTCTAAACACTTGCACACTTGTTTTTTTAAGGCAACGAGAACGCAACTGTTCTTATTTTCAGGTGATTATATGCAAACAAAAACTGCCAATGGATCCCCCAAAATCCAACATGCTGCACCTTTCAGAGGTGAGGTCATTTAGGATATAAACACAGAGCCTTCACTCTCTGCTAAACAGCCTAGTTCGGCATTAGAAAAGTGCGTAGTAGAACAATGGCTGAGCATAAGTGAGAAGAAAAGACTGAATTCGTCAAAGAAGCCCGTTGAGTACGCATAACCAACTGCGCAGATGATTGGTGCTTCATATAGACAATGAAATTCCAAACACGAGGTGCTCCATCAGTGGGTAATTTACAGCTAAAGCAAGGAATGCCTACATAGATATCTATCCAGATAAATGCAACAAATGAGCTTTTCTTTGGAGAACACCTTGACATGCCATGAAAAGTCATATAATATTCATTTTCTGTGCTATTGTTATCAGTTTCTATTGAACCTGCACAAGGGTAAGGCTTCACGCTGTGGTTCCATAGTGTTACAGCTAATAAAGTCCAGATTTATTCATCTGTAAGCGTCTTTTTGACAAAAAAAAAATTATATTCAGGCAGGAAGAAAAAGCTTCTACTTCAGTGTGTTCAACCTTTTATGACTGAATGCCAGCAGCACACACAGTGATGTGAATGCTGGGGCTAAAAGTTCAGAGTCTTACCTTTTAAAAGAGACCAAAACCATGCATGTACATGGTTCAAGAACAGCTTTCAGGTTACTTAAGGTATGCCTGAGATAAGTGTTTGAGGCCAAAACAGTCTGATTGTGTTTCATGTGAGTTTGCCACATTTTATGGTGATCTACTGATATCTAGAATCTATCAGTGCCATATCGTCATCAGGGCACATCTTAGTGGGTAACATGCACGTATGGTAAAATATGGTCCAGGAAGCATCCTCTGCGCTCAGAGGCCTTCTGACAGCGCTCACAGCTCTTACATACAGTCATGTTGTTACGCACATATGTGCAAGGAAGTGGAGCTGAAGGCTAAAGATACGCCTCAGGTTACGGTTACACACATGAAGCGTGAACAGTCACTGGGTTGGCACAGATAACTGTAGATGTCAGTCAAACCAAAATTAAAGTGGGTTTGACGTAGACCTTGTGTACTGTAAGTAACACACAACATCAGAGTTCAACCGCGGACTACCCAGGAATGTCTTGGGTAGAGTTAGTGCATTAGTAGTTATCCATTACAACCTTCGTCTATCTTAAAAGATGCATCATAACACTTCACACTTCTGTTGCATGGTTTCATTAAAGTATCTCTCTGACTTGGGGCTCAATATCTTGTTACCTCTGCTCAAAGGCAGAAACCCACTTATCTGTCACCACCAGCAGAAAATCTACGTAAGAAGTACATCAGAGTGCAGGCTGTTATGAATAGATCATAACTCCTGTAACAAGATCTCAACACAGACACCTCGTGTTCCATCAGGCTGGATGAGACTTTGACGAGGACCAAGGGCAGGACTTCTGACAATGCCTCTTTGTGAGGAGCCCATTGTCAATGTGGCTCCGTAAAAAGCCAACGTAACGAGATCTAGCAGACGGAAGATGAATAGGGGAGACAAAGACCCACGGAAAAAGAAGGACAGAAAGAAAGAGATCACTGTGGCAACAGACAAACATACCTCCAAGAATACACGAGCGAATGTTTCATGATATCACCTCCGTTTGTATCCCACCGGCATCTCAGCGCATTGTCTGGACATTTGTTTTAATCCCCTGTGAGCTAACGAGGCTAACAAACGCAGCAATCGGCCCCCAGTTAGGCTGCTGACGGATGCTGTCATAACAAAATAATTGTTTTCTCACTTACTTCTAGCGGTATCCAGTCATACAGATAAAGTAGATTTATTTGCTTTTATTTTATTATTTATTTTGCTTTTGTTTGCCAAGGTTTTCAGATACAGTACTCAGCTCTGAGATTTATGTCACCATACCACTACAGCGAAGTTGAATGGAGTTTCATCTGTTGCTCACGGCATTGAAAAATGATCAGGAACTACGCTCTGCTGCAGAGATATGCAGTTCAACTGCTGACAGCTTGTTTTTCTAGAGTTTGTTTCTGGCAAGACTGAATTAGCAACCAGGAAATGTAGGCACCCACTAATTTTATTTAAAGTCAGTTTGGTAATAAACACATTTGAAGCTGCTTATATTAACAGATGAAATGACTGTGCAATGTGAAATTAGTAGTAGTCATTACAAACCCTCATTTTTATTGCAGACTCTGCAGATCTACAAGTGTTTTAGCATCATTTTATTGTTTGGTTTTATGGCCCGCGATGATAATGTCAGTGTTGCTTTTCCAGCCTCTGATGCTGCCCCCAAGTGACGCATTTGTAGTGCTAGCATCGAATTTCCAACCAAAAACAGCAAAAAGGCAGAGAGCAGAGTGAATGAAAACGTTTCCAGGGCAAACTCCCAAAACCACAGAGGAAGCAAAGCCTGCAGAAATGTGACGAGCACAGTTTGTAAAAAAAAAATGTTTGCGATACTTCCAGCAATTATCTCCCACATTTTGCTTTTTAGAAAGGTATCTAACCTTAACGTGAAGCACAGTATACTAACGCACGGTATTTTAAAGTCACGTACTGAGGTATTGCTCTTATTATGGTGGTTTGAATGGGCTTAGCAGTGGCCCAGCAGCAGATTCTTGTCTGCCGAACATTAACCCAGGAATGGTTTCTGGAAAGAGATGTCCACCTACAACCATCTGCATTGTTTATTTTGTAAACTTGGTGAACAAGCCCTGTAAAGAATATGTGTGAGCAACAGATTTTTCTAAATTATGTTACCTCTGGTTGTAGTCCACCTGCACCTCCTCCACCATTCACCCATCCTGCTCTCCATGCTAAGTGGTAGGGACATTTTGCTTTCATCACTTGCAAGCTAATGAACGTAGCAGTCAGACCATTCGACGGCTGAAAAAGCTCACTCTCCTCACTGAAGCCGGGGGGCCTGACACATCATCTTATTAACGCAACCCGACTCAACTCACAGATCAAATTCATACCCTGAATTTCTCGCTGTCAAGCCCACATGTATTGCACAAAAACATGCAGAGTGCAGCATGTGTCTGCAGAGATGCAGAGCACTTTAAAGCCTGACTAAATTTCTTCTGAAGAACTGGAGGAGCTCTCCTGGGATGCAGCAGCCTGGCCCTGCCACTAAAGGTAATAGGGTCAGACAGCTGCATATTAGCTGTGGATCATCTCCTTTGACACAGCCGTTGATCTCACTGGCGGCAGCAGTGCAGAGCCCATACCTGTACCTGCCAGGCATATCTGTGCTCGCTGCAGAGAGAGGGGGAGGTGGGTGGGTATGTTTAAGCAGCAGGCAGCGAACAGAGCGCCGTTTTCCTCCTTGCTTCCCAGGTACGCTTCACGCCTGGTGGACTCTGCCTTCGAAGATATCCTCACTCTCTGCATGTGAGGGATGGCAGTTTGTTTCTTGCAAAACACACGAAAGCAGGTGTACACACTGGCTACACTCACTCTCGTATTCAGCGCTCTCTCTGTAGCCATGCATTTTGTTCGAGGAGGATAAATCCCAGGAAGATGGGAGGTCAGGCCATTCATTTCACAGAAACAAGAGGAGATCAGACTTAGTGAGCTGCCTCTCCCCAAGGCCCCACATTTGAACAAGACAAACACAAGGCATGTAATTAAAGATGTAACAAAAGCTCTGTCAATTGTTTCTCCTCTCATCTCCACCGGCGTGTCGCCTTGCATTATGGTACAAAGCTTAGTCTGGCGTGCTCCGTACACAAGGCCACAAGCTAAGATTCAGCTGTCCTCATATCCACTCAGCTAAAAACTCCTTCGCCCCTCCGAGAGGGAAAACCGCACTACGGCTTCGGTGTGGTTCTTTTGTTTAAAGCTTCATAATATTGCCGATGGAGATAATGAAATCCTTCAAACCTCGGAGCGATTCATAATGCATGACTGAGCAGGTTGGGATTTGGGGTCTCGCTCAAGGACACTTTGACAGTGCACGTGGCTGTTGATGGACGTATGCTGGCTGTAGAGGGAATTGAACCTGTGAGCAGATTTGAGGTTTTGCTACCAACATTTCTCAGAGACAGAGCTGCTCTGGAGGTGGAAATACTCGCATTGATTAAGCTAAACCTCAGAGGGCAGAGCCGAGGAATTTCAGCATTTCAGAACATGTTGAGGTCACTTTTTTGTGGATAAGTTGCATTTTTTGCAGTCTTTCCATCTTCTCTTGTGTCAACATGGGGAACATGAACATTTGGGATTTCTCCTACCGGTTATCTCCTGACATTAGTGCCACAAAGGGGGCGTTTCCAAAAAGAGGTCCAACAGGGCAAGAAACACAATGATTTGAGACAAACATCCAGGTTAGTCAGAATAGTTTGGACAAAACAAGAGGCTAACGGTATAGTTACACCACTTGGAGACGACTTGGCTTCCCTGTGTAGTCATGGATTACTGATCTCACTTTATGTTTACCTCCAGGCAAAGTGGTTCAGATAATCTATCTGATCATTTGCACGTGTTTGTTAGGGCGTTTCGTAGCGATGTGTTTCACACCTGGACACAAAGGGACTTCCAGGTGTGCATAGATTTAAAATAATTCATTTACTTCTGTTGTGGAAATACAGAAACAGATCAGCATAACGAGGCGACATACAGCCAGACAGGTCGACTGTCGACGCTAAGCTGCCCCAAGCGCCTGCGTGAGTTTTATCATTGTCTCCATAAATTAACCCACTAAAATATTACAGCTGCTATTGCAAATGATCATATATCAGATTAGGAATGAACAGCCTATTCAACCACAACAATAAAAATAAAGGATGGGAATGGTGCTCGACGTTACAGTGGTCCCAAAGACGGCACCTCGATTCCAGATCACACGATTTTGTCAGGTGGATAAGATGTTTTCATAATGCAAAATGAGGAAAATAAGACGTAATCTTTGATGAACTGTAATAGTGGTTTAACGGTGATGTCAAAGTGTGCTGGCCAGGCCCTGGAGTGCATGTCTACATCAGTGCAGAGGGGTGAGAAGCCGGTGAAAACAAGTTTTTTTTTTTTCAGGTTGCTTTTTAGGAAAAATACACCATTGCATGAAACTTCAATCTGGTATCTGTCATGTTTCCTCCATCAGTGCACCACAGCTGCTCCATTTGTTTCTTCTGTCATCACATTTTCAACACTGAGGTAGGAGTAAGGGATTGTTTGCTACACTGCGTCTCTACTTCAGCTATAAACTTTAAAATAGTCTGACATTCACTGATATTCTGCTCCTAATACTTCAAGTCACTTTGACTTTCTGGCTACAGCATCTGCACTAAATCTGCACGTGTCAATTTGGTGAATGTGGAGGTGTCACATTATCCAATTTTGTGCATCGGGAAGGAATTTTGACTTAATTTTCCTGCAGATAATGCCCAGATCAGTCCCAAAAGTGTCACATTTTAAAAAAAGTCATTCATGTCAGCAGCAGTAGCGATTGCAATTAATTCCTCCTTTAGAAGCCCTGGCCTGCTTTCTTCTACTCTGGTCAATACCAAATGTTTCCATATTCTTGGGATAGTTTTTGTCAGCTCCATAAACGAGGTATTAAAATTCTCCCTTTCCTTCTGCGGCTGTCTATCCAGCACACAAATGACTCTCTTTTAGAAATAACTGATGGCAACGTTTCTCAGACGCCTCCAGATTCAGCAGCCCAGAATGCTGCTTCACCGTGGGGCTGAGCACAGCAGTGGAGTCATTATTGCAGTCAGAGAGAGATGATTTCAGATCAGCCTGTCAGCGACCCCCGGGTTGCAGCCCCAGCGTAGCGTTAATGGGAACATTATCAAATCGGTTAGAAAAACAGGTGCCAGATTTTACTCTGAATCAAGCAGCCACTTAAAGCACTGTTTCATCCAGCTCTCCTGCTTTTTTTACGCTGTCTCTCCACATCTCTTTTTCTTTTGACATGTCTCTCCACTGGCAGAGTAACTAAATCAGCTCATGATTCGATGAGACGCAGGATAAAAAGTTCATGGTTCAATACCATTGTGATCCGCTGAACAAAGTGGGTATGAAAACAAACCAAGGCTGCATGCAAAACCTTTTAAAATTCCTTCTCAGGTTGGTGCACGCATTCATGACGTAAAATACCTGCTAGCATTCTCAACTGAGACGGCGAGCAAAGCAAACATACCCACCAACCTTCAGAATGTTAGCATTGTCGTTGTATGTTAGCACGCCAAGCCAAAGCACAGCTGTAGACTTGTTTAAAGTCTTGTCTTGTTTAAGAACAAAATGCAAATAACCTCTCCAATGAAAGAATAAAGCAGCTTTGTACTCATAGATCTTTGTCCGCATTGAGCCAAACTGAAGTAAGAAAAATGTCTACATAGGAGTGCAGATGGAAAATGGCAATTTCTGCAAGGACAATTTAAAAACCAAAGACCAAAAGTGAACGCTCTGGAATTTATTGCAGTTTCAGACCTGTTCTAGGTAATGCTGTATTCTAGCGTTCACCTCCATAATGCATTGCAGCGTCTTTTTTCTTTTTTTTTTTTTTAAATGATAGACTACCTTATTATCCCTCCTCCATCATCCTGTGTTCATACAGGATGTTTAGTGCTAATGCTCTAGTCTTTATCCCGGCGTCCGCTCACACCAGGGTGCACGGACTGCTGCCTGCTGCTTACACACACACACACACACACACACACACACAAACACATGCAGCTTTTAGCCAGCGGCATCTTGTGAAGCCACCAACATGGGAGTCTTCAACATAATCGCTGTGAGAGCACAGAGGAGAAAGTCATGTTCTCTGGTAAAAGGGTTCACAGTCTGCAGTCCAAGTTTCTTTGACCCCCAGATAGCGTGATTATAAGAATAAAGCCAGTGGCAAAGCAAAGGTTTTGTGGATCTAAGACCTTCTGAGATGAACGGGTCCTTTGAAGCTTTTAGTTGCCAGGTGACAGAGAAAAAAGTACTTTCCTCCACAGTTCGAGCAAGCGTGCTGTTACAGTCAGCAGACTCCAGGTGGAGGGAGGACTTCATAACTTTCCTAATTGATTTTTTCATGCACCAGTAGTTAGCCAAGATTGAGCAACAGCTTCATCTGCATTGTCGCACAAGTTGGACTTTTCCAGGAGATGAACAAATACACATCCTCCTCTCCTCCTGCTGTAACTCCTGCTCTTTTCCTCTCTTTAGATTTATTGTGTTTACGTGGCTGGAAAAGAAAACGGAAACTTTCCAGGCGCATAGCTTTGACAGGAAGCGCAGTTTTTTCTGCTGTGATAAGCCAGGTTTGTTTCGAGGTGGAGGGAGAGTGGCGGACGGTGTTGTTTAAACCCCCGCTGAACTATTTCTTCCTCTGATCACTGAATCAGTGTGGAACTACAAACACACAGAACCCAACAAAGGAGACATTTATCCTGTGTGTGTTTGTGTCTAGTTAGACGTGGCTGCCTGTGCATACACCCCCCGCATACCAAACATGTAATGGAGCGCGCGCACTCCCCCTAATTGTTATTCTATTGACTCTGGGAAGGGGGGGGTAGAGACTTAAACTCAGCCAAACCTGCTGATATGAGACGCGTGCACTCGCTACCAGCACACGAGCCCTTTTGAAGCCGAGGTATTGTACCCATTAGTTTGTTTTAGGTTAATTAAGTTCTGGAAAAAAAAAACATCCCAAATGCTGCCACCGCTGGAGTTAAAATGCTCTGGAGTGGGATGTTATTTTTCATTTGGAGAAACATGTTTTCCTTTCTTTTCTTTTTTTCTTCTGCGCTCGTTTTCGTTCGCCACGTGTAAATAATTAAGCCGGAATAAGACTGCAGACAGAATACATAGGAACACATCCATAATTCACGCATGTCATGTTCTTTGTGTTTGTTGCTTGCGTCAGTCACAACACATGTGGTCCCTCTTAATTTATACTTCAAAAGCTACTCTAGTCTTTCATTTACGATTCAGCAGACAGGGTCACAGGGACAGAGCGCAGAGCAGGGGTTATGAGCTATGACAGAACAGGGAGGGGTGAATATCAGAGCAAGGCACACAGTTCCTGAGGTTTTGTGGTCCTGCTGCTCCGAGGCCCCACGTCTCCTCAGCTCCTGTCAGCTCATCAAGGCCAAGTCCCTGCCTATCCACACTGGAATACCGCATCAAACAGCCCGGGGAGCCTTTTATCCCAAACAGAACGCCGCCGCTTGTCACAGCGGAGGCTCGGCAACAAGCTGCACGCGGATGGCAAAGTTTAACACGGCGGAGTGAAAGTCAATACCCAGCCGAGGTGGCGCAGCTCCGACGCCAGAGGGGGAAGCGGTGAAAAGGTCACCAGGAAAACGGGATCCTGAAAGACGCAGCTCGTCTCAGACAAGAGCACGCAAAGCAAGAAGCCAGATGATGCCCGGCGGACAGTTAATGTCACGGTTCACTCTTTCGACCCTGTGCCAGTTCTGATGTCTCACAATTAAGGCCAGACGTCTTACTTTTGTCTTTTCCACCAATTACTGTAAAGGTTACTGCTTCAGTTGTTAACTGGGCTTGTGTATACAAATCCTCCCTTCACGTGTGCCTCAACAAAGACACAGCGACTTCCCCGTCTAATTTCCCTTTGTTTCGACCTGTAGCCAGAATCAGACATGAAAAGGCTTGACTGCGCACCCCAAAGACACAGAACAGCTCTTTGTACTCGGGCTTGTTCTGCTCCATGCCATTTTTAATCTCAGGCAGAGGGGAAAAGAGCTACTCCTCTTATCTTAGATGACATGGAGGCTCTGCTCCCCCCTTCCTGGCGCTCTGTCATCGTGTTCTTCTGAAACCTAACCCTCTTTCATGCTTTCCCCTAGTGGTGGTTGTGGTGGCGAAGTGATACACTGAATGACACTGGCTGAGTTCTGTTTAGGTTATTCCGTCTGACGGCTATTTGCAAGCGACGGTGAAGAAGGGCAGGCGGCAAGTGGGGTATTATCTTCCTGAGCTGTGTTTTTCATCGATCCAATGCACCTAACTGTCGTCATCATGTCTAATTTGCTACTGGATATACAGCACTGTTAAGAACTTATTTAGTTATTTAGGAGAGGGGGTCAGGAGAGTGTGTTTCACGACATATATTCTCTGGATACAGATCTCTAGAATGTCGCCCTTGCCCACACGACTGACCAAATCTAAGACTTTGTTGGTGGTCGCTATTAAAATTGGTGCTGTTATCAAATTGTGCAGGTTCAGGCAGAAAGAAGCCATCTGAAAAGCAGTGGTGGTCATCGCTCTGGGAGCATGCTTTCAGTAGGAGGTGATATTCTTGAAAGCATCAGGAAAGTTTTGGGCTGCAAGGGATAATTAAATAGAAAGATACCGTGAAGGAAAGGGACTGGGAGAGGAAGGATGTAACAACAGAAAGACAGGATCTGTCAATGATGAGTAGAAATACAGACCAATTCAGCCAAATGAAGACCGCTATGATCAACTCAATCACTGTCCAAGTCAGTGCTAATAGTACATGTTTGATCCTACAAAGAAAACTGTAGAAACGTATAAAAACTGTTGGTCAGTTACTGTTCGGGGGGGGGTTGAGTGAACGGTCAGCTGTGAGGATTTTGGACTGTTGGTCGAACAAAACAACACAACTGAAGATGTCGCATCGTTCTCTGGGAAGTTTCTACGGGCATTTTTCACTTTTCTGTCATTTTCTGAAATAAAAATGAAAAAAGCCAAAGAAATAATTATCTCCAAAAATGTTTTATACAAGACACAGACCCCAGCGCGTGGGTTTACAACGAAAACAATAAGCGTTGGTGTTTTGAGCTTTGTGGAAAACTTGATTATGCATTATTTATTACTTTCCTATGTTAGGATACCACACAGTATTTTAGTATACCAGATAGTTTTTCATATAAACAGAATCGACATTGTCTGTAGACTTCATATCAGAGCAGACGCATGCTTAAGTCACAAACTGGAAACAATCACTAACAGGATGATAACGTTAGGCTGATTAATGAAGTGTTAAGAAATGCTAATTGAGAGGATACTCGTCCGGAGAGGATATGTAAGTCTAACAAGCATGAAATCTGCTTTCCTGATGAAAGACCTGAACAATCTGTTGTAAGTCTTGGTGAACGGTGCTCTGAGGTGACAGAACAAGTCACGGCTTTTATAAGGCAAACCTTAAGAGAAGGCGTACTCCATCCGATGCGTGAAAGCACCGTGTCCCTAAAACATCCTGCAGACTATCGCAAAACCAAAGTCCAGCAACATGCAGAACATGACTGTATCCAATCTATTTCTACGGCGGATCTGGGCCTTTGTGAAGGGACCCGAAGGGACTTGTTTTCCAGACGTCCACCACCATAACAGACTTTAAAAGCAGACAGAGGCCCTTCCATAAGCCCTATAGCTTCAATTTGTTCTGCCAATTATGAGCCTCTGCTCTGCCACATTGATGGAAGGTGTTGTTCAATGGGCCTGAATGCCACCCTCTCTGTGGCCTGGCCTGACAAAGAGGGAGCCCCCTGCCTTTTTCTGGGGGTCCAGTCAAGCATTCGCTGACAGATTGACTGGGGCACTAACCAGTCAGGTCTTCAAAGAGACAAAGACGACGGGGAGGGCAGTGGGGAAGGGAGGGAGGCCAGTGGTGAAGAAGAATGACCTGCCAAATGAGAAAGAAGACATATTGAAAGGGACAGAGTGGGAGAAAGAAAAAACATATTGAACCGATGGAGAAGTACAACCTTTTGACCATCTGGCTCGGAGGGTGACAACAGCCTTCATCTGTATTTTTAGAGCTGTACAACACACCAAATTACTCTGTCAGGAAGATTAAGGAGAGTCAAAGGGCTGTCGAGTGGAAAAAAATGAATATGAATAGTGGAGAAACTCAGAACTTTGCTGTCTCGTGTGGAGCCGTCACCTTATTTTGACTATAAATACAATATGAAAACAGTTCAGGCTATGTAATGAAAAAACACCAAATAAGAAGCCGAGCAGCAGCCTGGAACACTTCTTGTTTCTGTGTAATATATTCTCATTTCTGTTTAAACATGGTTGAGTACATCTCCAATATGATTTCACTCTCCCAGTCCTTCTCCTCCTGAGGAGATATATGCAACAGACTCGACTCTGAAAACCTCTTTTTGCTGCATTAATTCCATGATTGCTTAAATGAAACACTGCTATTTTCTCGCTCAGTGCTAAACAGGGATCAGATCTCCGTGACCATGACTAATCTTCCGCCGCGCTTTTTGTGCGTATTGGCGTGCACCTAATTTTTCAGGATCTTTTTGCCAATTTGGAAAACTAATTGCTCTGACTCTGACTGGGCAAGCAGAGGAATATAATGCAGTTTAAAGCTTCATCTTTTATGCCCATAAATCCCTCTACAGATCCAGCCGTGTACAACGCTGGCTCATTAAAATGCATTAGGGCAGGTTCGCCGGAGTGCGAGGGGAGCTGATTTTTTTCTTCCCCCTCATCCTTTGCGTTTTTCTACTTGGCTGGTCGGCGATCCAAGGACCCTGCACTCCCGACAGTCTCCACACACACACTCCCAGCCATCACACTCCCGAGTTCTTCCCCACCATGTTGGTCACTTTATTCACTTGCAAATACCCTGAAATGAAATGAGTTGCTTTTGTGGTGCATGCAGGAGCATTTCCCTCCACTGCTCGCTATCTAGGCTACCCCCTCATGCCTCTCTCTTCTCATTCCTGCATCCCTTGCTTGCCACCTCTTTGATTTCACCCCCCCTCCGCTGTAATTTCACCCCTATCCTGGTGTCAATCTACCCCCCTTCGACTCATTCTCTGCCCTCCTCTTCTTATGCTTTCTCCACCTCTTCCCCGTCTACCGCTCCTTCCCATGCCCGAGGTTGTAGATGGCTGGATCACGCTGGAGCCGGAGGAGGCCGTCCCACTGATTGTAAAGAGGGGGACAATTGGTCCTTTAGTCTGATTGGGTGCCCAGATAGTCAACACCGGGGATGAGAGTGTGCAGACAGCTATGAGAGGCAGACGGCAGGGCTGACAGAGTAGAGGCAGCAAGAGAACATATATATATTTATATATCGATGGAGAGAGGGGAAACTTTACAAAGAGGACAGTGAGAGGGAGCGTGGACTCAAGGTGACTTTAGGGAAACTGATGCACTGCAGGCAGTAGTTTCACAACTTTTACAAGGGAAATTTAGCGAGCGTGCAGGGAGAAGAAGAACAAAGCGGTAAGAGAAGAAGAAAAACGAGCATTTTTCAAAGAAGAAGGACTGAGAAAGAGGAATAAAGTTGAAAAGGAAAAAGGTAAGGCGTGGATTTTTTTTGCTAAAAAAAAAAAAAATGATCCTTGACTTTCACCGGTCATGTTTTGAAACACAGCAGTGCCAATGAGAAACGCCAATAATACTTTCAAGCTGTAAACAGGGAATATGGAGGATGATTTAAGGGCGACTGGGGAATTGTCAGCTGTGACTGAGCGTTCCAGCACTGAGTGGAGATGGAGAGCGCCGAGATGAATAAGACACGAGGTGGAAGCACTATTTCATGACTGCACCCAATCAATACTTCCTATTTTTTATCTGTTAATTGATAAGCAATGTTTACAGAAACAAATACATCGCATGTCTGTCAAAAGTAGGTCACGGTGATTACTCGGAGAGCCCTGCCTCAGCTGGTGGGGGGGGGCGGGGGTTTGGTGGCACATTAAAAAAACTTTTGTGAACACGAGCTCGGGCTCAAAACGTGGCTCCAATTCTCAGCACGTCTGCACTGTCGCTACTTCAAACAAGTCATGCTGAAGGAGAGGAATGCCTATCTGCTTTCTACGGACCTCTGTTTGGCATTCAGACCTCATTCCTCAGCCTGAGCCAAGGTTCTAGTTTCTCAAGATGAGGACAGATTCATTTTTTCCTGTAAAACCCATTAAGCTATCGCCGTCTTGTAAGCTCAGGCTGACAAATAGGACACTAGATTGGCATGTGTGCTCTCGTCGGGGCAGAAAGACTTTTCTTGCTATTATCAGTGTCAGCAAGAGGCTGTGAAGGATCCTCTGAGATGAGCATTGTGCGCAGGCTTCCATGTTAGCGACACCTCTCAGGTTTCTGCGATGGTGGCTGAGATGTCTTTCCACATGACAGTCCAGGACGGGAGATGGTCTTAATAGACGAGAGGATCCTCTAGCTGTCACCACGTGGAGGATGGACCTCGTTCACCCAAAAACCCCAAAATTCAAAAGAGATTACCAGTCCGGTATTAATTTGAAAGGATCCGTCCCCAAGACGCCGGCGTTTAATTTGCGGCGGAGTGACACTGATTGCAAACTTCTCCGGATGACGCTCATGCACGGTGACATCACTTCCATGCGCCAGTGCCCGGGATGAATGCCAGTTCGTGTGATTTAATTTCTCCATAAATGACAAGGCTCCTTTCATGGCCTCCACCAAGCGATGAATGAACTAAATATGCATCAGGGAGGGAAGGGAGTCCAAAACGAGAGGAGGGATTAAGGAATCGGAGAGAGAACTAAAAATAAGTGCGGAGTTTGAATGACACAACAACACAGATGCAGGAAACAGAAGAGAGGTTCTTTGTTTTTGCTCCATGTTATTAGAGGGCTGAACTAACTTCTGAGGCTCAGCCAGCACACAAAGGCAGATAGAGAGAGACGAGTAATTAAAAACACCTTACAGTAAACGAGCCGCAGGGAGGGGGACGCTCGTCACGGCACAGCGGTGGCGGCGCACACAGCTGCACAGACCGAGGCCCGGGGAGCTCCCTGCAATTAGAGAGCACGGCAGAGGCAGGTTCAAAGCCTGCCTCATGCCAGCGCCTCTGTCCTGAGGGGGGACGGGGTTAGAGGAATGAGGACGAATAGAGGGTAGCGCACACACATAAGCATGCTGTGCATCCACAGAGAACTCATATTCATACCCACACACAAACAGCTGTGTGATCTTGAGAGAGTTTGGCCAGAATTCACACCTCCCTTAGCCTGGCTCTGCCTTTGAAGGCAGCCATGTCTCCCTGCGAGCCGGCTGAGGAAACTGGGTCCGTGCTGCAGGCGGTGACGATGCAGACCCTTCGCTTCTGAAACCGCAAGACCTGGTCATTTTATTCCGTCTTTGCACACACGAGCAAAACATACCAGAGGCCATACTGCGGGGACGGCCTGCTTATTAAAGATTTGTGCAGCGCCAGAGTCTGAATTTAATTACGTGTAAATAAGTAAATAAATATTAGCATTCAGAAATTAAAAAACTACGCTTCGTTGAGGAACTGGGGCTTGTCACGCTCCGCACTCGGCCCGGAAAGTGAAATTAGATTCAGCAGCTGTATTTAAGAAAACTCTTCTACATTTTGCATCAGCCCCCGCTCGGCTCATTGTGCTCGGCTTATTGAAAGACACTTTTTCATGCCGGAGCTTCTGCATGTGAGAAAAGTGCATCGACTCCCCGCCTGGGTCGCAGATATGCACAGCCATCGCGGTGGCGTCACTTTACACCATGCAAAATCAATTGTGGTTAACAAATTGGCCGTGACGTTTTGCCCTGCCGGGGTGGGTGGAACCCCTTTTCATGGGTCCACCCAGTTTTTAAGGCCCTTTTCCACAGTCTGGGAGGCCTCTTTTTAGAGCTGAGGTGAGAGGAGCGCAGACATGGCTACTGTGAAATTAACACTTAATAATGCTCCAAATAGCACTTAAACAGGGCCAACCCAAACCGATGTACCACACACAGTGTTGTCACTTGGTAACCTCATTGGTGAATGGGAAAAAGGTCCAGCTGAGTTGAGTTTTCCACGACGTGACGACTGATCAGTTAATCATTTGGTCTATAAAATAAAATAAAAGCCAGGAATCCTAATATTTGACAGGCTGAAACTGGGGAATGTTTGACATTTCTGGTTTCAAAAAATCCAAAATAGCTGAATTATTAATTGATCATTTCGGTCAGAGATACCAGTTTATGTGACATTTTTTGCAATATTTTATTTTGTTACTTTCAGCTCGGTGTCCTCAGACTTTTAAAAAACGATTTTTTACCTTGAATGCCTCGTTTCACTGCCAGTATGAAATCAATACTTCATAAATAACTAAGCCAAACTTCTCAAATGCATCAGTGTTCAATTTTCTGTGAACACAATCGGTCTAAAATTAGCAACTGAATGCACAAAATGATGGCACAATTTAACTGTCTGAAGAATCTGACAAAGCATTCGTCAACTTGTAGCCCATTGTTTAACTTTTAACTCCCTTCATCCTGAACCCAATAAGAATTGAGCTTCGTCCAGAAGAATATTAGTTATCATATAGGAATAGAAAATGTTTTTCTTGTTAATTTGGGCATTAGCGACTCATTAATCTGATCAGGCGGCGTTACTGCGGTTCTGTATCCGCCTCAGCCCAGCGGTGGTCGGTCAGTCGTACAGTAGCAGGTGTTTGTTTTCCTCCACTGGAAGGAAACATTCACCTCGCTCGCTCGCTCACTCGTGCAGTTTGATATAGTCAGTTGTCGTCAGATTGCAGTTAATGGAGCAGCAGGTGGACTTGGAGTAAGATGATACAACAATATGGCCCATCATTTTGTCACACCAGCTGCTCCCCCTGACAATCACCGTCTCTCCCACTGTCACTCAATTCCTTCCTCCTTCTCAACAAACACCTTTTCTTCCAGGGGTTTCTTTTCAAAACAGGCTGAAAATCAGATGCTTCTTTACCTGTTTTCTCTTACACAATAACAACTCTAAATTGTGCTGTTTTCTTCTGAATACAAAAGGCAGATTTTCACCCAGGGCAGAATGTTTTAGCCTGGTGGGAAAATACCTCGTCGCCTTAATTCTGGCAAAGCTTTTTCATATGATTGCTCCTCCGCCCTCCACCTCGCTCCTCATCCCTTCATCTTTCCATCCCTTCCATCCGCCGGTCACAGCTTGTGTGGCAAACGCCAGCTGCCTTTCCTTTAAACAAGCGAAATGCCATAAGATTAGCAGAAGAAAGATGTGTGAAATGTTTTGCCAGCACAATTGAGAAGCATGTCACCTCATTAGGGACGACAAAATGGAGCAAAATGCTCGGGTGCAAGCTGTGACCTTTCAGGGGAGGAGCTGAGAGGGGAGGCCGAGGGTCTGTGGGCGATGAACAGGGAGCTAATTTTACTTCATAATGGCAACCAGGCGGCTTGAATGGAGTGAAAGGAGGGGAGCAGCGAGGTCAAGTGTCAGCAATCCTGCCAAGCAGCTCTCGCAGGAGGTTGTCTGTGCAGAGGATGCCCAGAAAAACACAAACACACACACACACACACACACACACACACACACACACACACACACACACACACACACACACACACACACACACTCGGGCCAGCCTCCTGCTGACAATGCAGCCACGCCCCCCACCCTTCCCTGCCTTTTGTGCTTCTTCAACAATGATTAACTGAGTTTGGTGATTCACAGAGTCCACCACAGCACAATGCACTCTCTCTTACAAAACATAATGGAGTCAGCCCATGAGTCAAACAGTCTCTCTTTCTTCCGCTGCTTTTTTTCAGCCCCAAACTTTCCATCTCCCCCTGCTAACAGCCTCGTCGCCTTTCTTTCCCTTCCTCCCCCCCTCCCTCGGCTTTTTCTTTGCCTTTTGACCGTAAATCCGCCTGTTTTCCCTCAAGCTCGTTAATGCGGGAAAAGCGGGCAGATGCTGCTGTCCTCCCAATACATAGAAATAAGATGCAGATGGAAACGGGCAGCGTAGGTGCCATGCGCTGCATGTGAAAAAGTATCGATTAGCTAAAATCGATGGGTAACCTTAAAAAGCATCTCCTGCAAGAAATTCACGGAATTGACCTCGCTGGTCTTAAAGATTGCTATGATGTTGGTAGCAATGCAGAGGGAGACAGTATTTAGAGGCATGAAATCCAACATCTATGCAATACCGTCGGGACCTTCACAACCTGAGATATGGAAAAAAAAAAAAGAAAACAGTGCACTTGTAATGAGCGGCGTGCAGCGCTGACAGACACGTAGAACATGGTGTGAGTAAATCTGAACAGGGGTGTTAACAGAAACACTACAGGCTGAGAACATCACACCCCCGGGCCCGGTACAGGAGGTGTGAAGGAGCTCACCTCTCCTTGTGACAGGAAGAGGAGGGAAGGAGTGGATGCGCTTCATATTTTCCTTCTTTTTTTGTGCTAATGTGAGATGCCTGATTGTCCCACGGTGGAGGGAAAGACGCTGAGGCTGGTGGACACAGTGCGCAATCATCTTTTTTTTTCCTCCAGCTACAGGCAGTAAAAAATAGCCTAGCTTAGCACAAAGGCTGAACGCAGGGCAAAACAGCTAGCCTGACGCCAACACCTCGAAACCAATTAACACAACTGTACCTGGTTTGTTTAATCAATACACAAACATGACAGACTACTTTCTGACTAGTGACAGTAAACATCTTGAACCTAAGCTAATCGCCTTGTTGGGAATGTTAAGGTCACGTACACGCTTGACGTTTGCACTCTTCTGGTCTTTTATGGTATAATAGTGGCAGCATGGCACGAATGTTTTGTTCTGTACCTGCTGTCCCCGTCTTCGTCTCCTCTTATGTTACCTCCTCCCCTCCTCTGCGTAACCTCATCGGCAAGAAGCCGCTCATTCAGCTGTGACGCAGCTCATAACAACACAACAAAAACTCAGCAGTAGAAGGCTAATCTGGAAGCAGGAGAAAAGAATATGTGAATATGTGTCATCTGCAGGTCTCCCACAGCGCATC
The DNA here is from genome assembly GCF_039877785.1 of Chaetodon trifascialis. NCBI lineage: Eukaryota > Metazoa > Chordata > Actinopteri > Chaetodontiformes > Chaetodontidae > Chaetodon > Chaetodon trifascialis. The sequence goes on from NC_092073.1 coordinate 21,998,198, forward strand.
ACAGACAGGGGCACAACAAAGGGATGATGTTGTCTAAAAGGACGAGAATCTCAGACGTGTTTGTCTTCCTTTTTTCTCTTCCAGCAGCCAGAAAAAAAGGGAACCAGGAAACGGCGCACGTGAAGAGAGAGGAAGAGTCCTTTCAGATACTCCTCTGTGTTGAACAATGGGAGACCGGCTGCATCTTCCAGCAGTTGCCTGCACTTTGCTTCCTGTGGCCCTTGGCATGTTGACCCTTCTGCCCCACAGCCTCCTGGGTAAGCCTGCAGAGGAGGACAACGCAGGCAGCTCAGCACTGCTCCAGAGGGTGAAGAGAGGCTGGGTGTGGAACCAGTTCTTTGTCCTGGAGGAGTACACTGGACTGGAACCACTTTATATTGGAAAGGTCAGTGTTGGCTACATGGCGTGTGTACACACATACAGCTATAACCCGAAGAAATGCAAAGCCCACAGATTTCTGGCCTGGCAGGGGGGCAGCTTTCCTGTATGACCTTTCGACAAGGTGTACCTGATGTGTAAGGTGCCTCAGTGTTTGCAACACCTACACAGAAGCAACCCTAACTTTCAAACACTCCAAACGAACCGCAGCCTACAGGTCATCTGCTGCTTGGCCAGAGCTGAGTGCATGCATACAAAACAGGAGATCATTGGTGGGCAGAAGCAAACTTCAACACCTGAAAATAAATAAATAAAGCCCCAATTTAATCCCTGGATGCACCACGTCCATATTAAGGCAGCCACTCGCCTGTCCACTCTGAATCACAGCCAGGAAGCAGTGATTGAGTTAATTGACTCGAACGGAGGCTTCACTCCGTCGGCCCCCCTCCACAGGAGTGGACGGCACGTCTGCAACACAACAGACATGCTCTGAAAAGAGCAGGCCAGGGATGCTCACAAAGGAGCACTTTGATCGCTCAGTCGCTGAAGTGAATTGAACATCTGATCAATAGTTGTAAGGCCAGTCATCATCAGCACAGAGACACAACAATCTTGCAAACTGCAATGAAAATTGCTATTACATCATCAAAAAGCTCTTCTTTGGTGAAGCTTTTTGAGTCATGCGTAGGCCTACAGCCTTTCAGGCAGCCACTGCAAAAATGACCCATTTGAAAAATGAAACATCCCATCAGTTTGACATCCTCGCAGCCAGTTGTCCTCCATAAATGCATGGTATGATAAATGCTATTAACAGGCTTCTCTGTGAGTTAGCTAAACTACAAATTAAACTGTTCTCTGCAAAACATCAGAATTCAGAGTCTGTACACAGACAGTTTTATTATGGAAAGAAACGCTGCTCTGGCTTGTAATGACATTTAAGGATTTCATGTGTTTGCTGTTGGAAAAAAACACAATGTAGAGTTTGTACTGTACATAAACTAGCATCAGCCGCCTGTACGTTTTAGCTGACAGCTAACAGACGATTAATAGTCAGAACTTTATTGATAACCCCATACTTTTATGCATATATACTAATTTACTTTCCAAAAAAAAGGTTCTTACCAGAGTGCTTACTGCCTCCCTTGAATATGCAATGACTCCCTAAAACAGTGCGAATGGTCCATCTGATACCTCTGAGACAGTCGAAGCTGATTCCTGTCAGACTTGGATGTCAGATCTCTCTGCGCTCATGTGTGGTGACGTTAAAAGGCCCGATCTTAAAAGACTGATTTCAAACTTCCGACTGAATTTGCCGCTGCCGACTTTTACAACACAGCAGCAGAAACCGCTCATCATCTGAAATTTCCCTTTGGAAATGATGTAAACCTGTCTAATTAGCACTTAATTTCCACTCCGCTGCTCCGGAAAACCCAGGAAAATACTGAATTCCAAAAAGTCACATGGTCGGACCAGACAGAGGAGTAACAAGTCCTGAGAGAGTGCTACCAGTGCTTTAGAAAAAAGAGCCATATCTACTTATGTGGTATGAAATATTCCTCACAGTTCTGTGGCATATTCACTTCCATCTTACCTCCTCCTCTGCCCCATTTAGCGTTTCCTCGCCGATTCCTTTCAAGCCACCCACCCTAATTTTTCCGAGCTGAATGAAATAAGTGATTCTGACAGGCCAGGCTACTACCCAGAGAGCCACTCAAGAGAGAAAGGCATTGCGAGATATGACAAAGCAGGAGAAACATGTACTGTAGCCTGCCCCAAGAGGGTTTTTCTTTTTCCCTAAGCTTAGTATTCAGAGCAGTGGGGATGTCGGAGGTTCGGGCTTTGGGCCGGGGCTGAGACCGAGCGGGTAATTGATAGCCTGAGTGTCAAACTCCCTCTTTTCATTGGCTTGGGTGGAAAGGAAGGATCAGAGCAGGAAGAGGTGGATAAAGCAGAGGGAAGGCATCGGGCTGAGATATATCACCGCGAGACACGGGGCTGAAGCCCACAATGGGGTGTTGATTAAAAAATATATTCTGGGCCGAGCTGCGCCTTGCAGGAGCGAGTGCAGGTGGGCACGCTGTCCGAAGAGATAGGAAAAGCTGCATTGTCTGCCGCTCGAGGAATGATAGGTATTGTGAAGATTGCTGCTGAACTATCACCAGAATAACAACAATGAGTGCTGTAGCTGCAAACTTTTAGCAGTTCGACAGCCTCGGCGTGGTCATTTCACTCAGTGGCTCCAGACGACCAAAGGCCAAAGCGGCTGTCTTGAAAGGAGAGCGTGTTTAGAGTGAGCGGGGTGATTTTTGCCAGCACTATGTGCTCGCTGTGTGTTGATTATACACAAGACAGACATCAATGGGGGCATTTAATTCCACTCTGCGTATGATGAGTGCTTCCATCACACTGGCAGAGACCCTCTAAGTACAAAGTAAGGAGTGATTGCACATCAACAGGCTGGCATTTGCACTTACAGGCCACAAAAGGCGTCTGATTGCACTGCAGGGCCCGTGGTAACAATCGGGCTCTGAGCTGTGATTAGATGTCTACTTACAGCTACAGTATTAAGGTACGCATACAACCACACGCCACCCATGGACATCTAGAGTTCGTTTAGCACAGGTTCAAAGACAGTCATTTTGTAATAATACAGAGAAATACGTTCACATTATTGACGCTGCAACCAAAGATCTTTTCTTCGTATTTCTGTCAACATGCAACTTAAATCATTAATCGACTGCCAAGATCATGGATTTGTGTCTCTTAACCGACTCCAGAAATCAGGAGACACTTGGCAGCATGCTCTACCAGGCCTGAACCATCCTCCCGACACATTTTCAGTTGGACTCAGATCAAGAACTTTCCACTGTTTGGCCCCAAAAAGTCCTTTAGTCGTCTCGTGTGCGTGTTTAGGACCATCGTGCTGCTGCATTGTTCTAAAAATGGCGGGAGTGGCCTCATTTAATGTCCTCAAAAACATGTCACTGCACCATATGTCTGTTACATTGGTTGAACTTGTGACCGCTGTTACTTTGTTGATGTAGTTTTCTCTGGGATGCGTTGTCATGATGTTTGAGACTTGCAGTTTGAGCACAGATTTGAACGCTTTTAGTCGTCCCATGTTACCTCCAAACCCCCTGAGATGTCTGCAAAGTCATTAAAGAACGTGGAACTTCTCTTTGGAGGAATAAAACTTTTTTTGGCTGACTTATAAACATCTCTGTGAAACTCCACAGCTCCACTCAGACATGGATAAAGGCGACGGCTCCATCAAGTACATCCTGACAGGTGAGGGAGCGGGCACCACCTTCACCATCGACGACAGCACGGGGGACATCCACGCCATCCAGAGGCTGGACCGGGAGGTGAAGGCCCAGTACGTACTCCGTGCTCAGGCCCGTAACCGGCTGACGGACAGGCCTCTGGAGCCGGAGTCCGAGTTCATCGTGAAGATCCAGGACATCAATGACAACGAGCCAAGGTTTCTAGATGGACCCTACCAGGCGTCCGTACCTGAAATGTCCACAATAGGTGAGTGTGGGGAGATGTGTGCAGACAGATGGACGGAGACAGACACCAATCAGACTTGCAGCCGTGGTGAACAAAAGCTAAATACATACTGTAATGGCCGTGCTGAGTCATCGCCATCGTTTGTTCTTACAGACTCGTCACCATCTGCTTCATTCAGTATTCATACTGTAAACCTACTTTGTGGTTACTTTGAAGTAAATAAGCATTCATTCATTCCTGGAGCTGCTCCAACCAAAGATGGAAAAACTCCACCCAGAACTACATCTTTGATTCATACGATCACACGCGTGTAACTGGTCTTTCCTTCTCCTCCTCACCCACCTCTTCCTCTTCATCTCATTTCGCCCACTCACCCTCATCTCTACCTCTATGTTTATGCAGGAACATCTGTGATCCAGCTGACTGCCACAGATGCTGACGACCCCACCTATGGCAACAGCGCCCGTGTGGTCTACAGCATCCTGGAGGGCCAGCCTTACTTCTCAGTGGACGCCAAGTCTGGTACGACTTCACACATGCTGCCAAACTCCCTCCAAAACACAATCTGTAACCAGGGAAACAGCATTTTTAATCCTTACACACTGAGTCTGATGGATTTCAAACTTCACCAGCCACTTTCACTATTTCATGAGCTCCACGTGAATGTTTTATAAGTACGAATGATGTCAGATGACCTGATAAAGTCGACAAACTACCACTGACAGTCTGGATTTACTAACACTTGGCTGACAGCTACTGTTAATTGCCCACCTTGTTTCTAACACTGCACCGCGCTGTAATTGCACCAGTCTGATTTTAGCAGTCCACACTTTAAGCCCTTGTGTATACCAAGCAGCTCTGAATGTGGAAAGCTCAGCAGGGCTCCTGTTGTTGCTATGAGACTACCGAACACTTGTCTGAAACACGGCGCTCTTTTGTTACAACTCAAACTCCTTGCGCTCAACAAAAAGATGTGCTAAGCTCCAAGTGTGACTTCTCTGTTGAAAATGCGGCCCGAATAAAAGAGGCAACCGGCCTCTCGTGGTGAAGCGTTCAAGCGGTGCAAGACTCGCAAGAGAAAGTTCACAGGTTCAAAAAAATACCTAAACACAAAAAATGCTATTGTGATACACGTCATTAAGCTTATTTGCTATTTTGCCGAGAGTTAGATGACAAGACTGATATCACTGTCATGTCTCTGCAGCCTCCTGAGCTGGAACTGCACGGCAGTTAGCTTAGCTTAGCTTAGCTTAGCACAAAGGCTGGAAGCAGGTGGGAACAGCTAGCTTGTTAAAGGTGTGTCAACAAACAGCTCTTAAGATCACTGAGACGGCGCATCTTGTTTAATCCGAGCACAAAAATTTAAAGTTATTTTCTCTCTAGCTAGCCGTTTCCCTCTTCAGTCTTTATGCTAACTTTATCCTGAAGTTTTGCTGTCTCTCAGTGCTGGGCCTCACTGGCGCTCTTGCGGCTGAATGGGAGCAAATCCCTGCAAACTGGTTCCAACATGTGGTGGAAAGACTGAAAGCACAGTGGAGGCTGTCTATTGTTTTCCAGTGAGATGTTTAACAGTCACATATGGGTCTAATGTGGAGATGATACCATACTTTTTTCAGGTGTCCACATACTTTTGGTCTACAGACCACATAATGTAATATATTTTAAATGAATAATAGGGAGCTAAAACTCCTTGAGCTTCATTGTGTAACTGCAGCACATGGTAACAGCTTCCATAACTCAAGCTAGCACTTCCAAAAATCCATCAGTCTCCAAAAAGCAGAGAGTCACTGGGCATTGTTTACCACAGCTGCCTCATTTCCTTGTTTGTCAGCACAGAAATCTGTTGCCAAACCTCTCAGGCTGCGCTGCCCATCAGCAGCCACTCATGCTGCTGCTGTAGGTTCATCCATCACTGCAACACGAGCGGCTTCACAGCTGTCAATCAGCCTCCCTGACTCCGCTACAAGCTCAGCACCGAGGCTTTCATTGGTGGAACACGACGTAAAACTTCAACATGCACAGCTCAAAGCCTTACATATACTGCTTTTCTTACTCTTCAGCACAAAACGCTTGGCCTTGGTTGGATTCTGCTGCATCTGGCCAAACTAAGTATGAATGTTTCTAGTATTAAAATAATGTACTGTGATAAAAGCATACAAATTGCATCCAGACAACAGAGAGTGAACTGAAAGCAGAGATCCTTGAACCACCTTCACCAGGTTGAGGCATGTATGTGCGCTGCAATAGTTCAAATGAGCCTGAGTCGCTCTGTTGTCCAACCATGAAAACCAACGTATCGAGTCTTCAAGAGGCTACCATCCTTCAGTTTATTGTCAGTGTCAATCAAAGTCTGTGTTCATTTATTGGCGCATCGAGTCCTGTTTTTTCCTCTCATCCTGCTGAGCTGCCGTCACAGCAACATTTTCTCTATCTTATGTTTGAACATTTGAACATGGTGGTGAGTGGTTTGATTCCCAGCTCCTCTTGTCTACATGTTGAAGCATCTTTGAGCATGATAACTCCTAATGTGACCGTACGTCGGGCAGAAAATGTACATTTCCTTTGAAGTCTTAGCTTACGAGGTTAGAGATGCCAAACATAAGAGTAGAGTAAAATACAACATTAAGTGTCCCGCTGTCTGAAGAACACTGGGAATCTGTGTCCTAAGCAGGCTGGACGAGACGTTTTCTCTGTTGCAGCCCAATAATGAAGTTGTGTTTAATCCAGAAGCTTCAAATGAATGACAGGTTAAATCAGAAATCGCTCATGCAGCCTCTTGTCCGGTCCACTGGGAGTGTTGACATTCCAGGACACCATCGCTTGGACACATGACCCTAATCTGTGTCACCAGTTCTCTGCTGCTGACCTTTCATTCACCTCGTGTCCCTCTCTTCCCTCTTGCTCTCCCTCCTCAGGCGTCGTCCGTGTGTCTCTGGCAGACATGGACCGGGAGACCAGAGAAAACTACACGGTGGTCATCCAGGCCAAGGACATGGGAGGCCAGCTGGGGGGGCTCGCCGGCACCACCACGGTCAACATCACACTCACTGACATCAACGACAACCCGCCCATGTTTGACCAGAGTAAGGACGGATAACGCTTCCTGCTCGCTGCGCTCAGTCTTACTACGGTTTATTTCCTGATTCACTTTCCTCTCTGCTCTACCTGAACCCACATCTCCTTCCTCTAATCCTTCCTGATGCTCTTACAGCCGAAAAAGAAGGAACATTTTCAAAGTTTTGGGCAGTTTTGCTGAACAGTAGAGCAACAGTGCAGCCAGGGGTGCAAGACTACAGTGAGACATGAGGTACTGCAATACAAACGAATGAGTAAACGCATCATGGAGCTGAAAATGGATCTCAATATGAGCTAAATCTGATCATTTGCATGAGTGCTGCAATTAAAGATTATTTTCACAGTCAATTAGAGTCCAAGCTAACGTCTTGAAACATCTTGTTTTGTGCAACAAATAGTCAAAAATCCAAAGATGTTCAGTTGGCAAAGTTAAAAAACAGAAGAGCAGCGAATCCCCCTTTTAGAGAAGCTGAAACCACTCAAGTTTTGTCATTTTTTGTTTGAAAAAATGACTTCAAGGATCATCTAAACAGATGATTTCCGAATTGTTTCAGTTCCAGTTTGTATAAATTAAAAGCCAGTGGATGCAATTAATTCATGATTTAGATCAGTTTAAAGTCTTAAAAAAGCCACCTGTAGTGTTTGATTGTTCACTTTATCATGATGCAGATGCAGCTCTGCTTGTAAAGCAGCTGCTTTATCTTTATGTAGGAGATTTTTTATTTGCATTTTACACCAAAACCTACAAGAGCAAGTCAGACATTTTGTACAGTCACAGCTTGCTTTCATTTCAACTTTGCAGAAAAACATCTTCCCTTGGAATTATAATGAGAGAACAGTGAAAGCTGCACTGTATGTTGTGCTGAACCGTGAGCTCGCTGCATTGTTAAATCTCCAAACCTACACGCAGACATCTGCTGCTGAAACCACCACAAACATCACGTCAAAGCCCTAAAACGACCCTGAAGTTCAGCCGAGTTTCAAAAACAACTCGCCGTCTTGTTTCAGGGTTGATGCTTGACTTGTGGTTGAGCGCTGCGGCTGCCGGTGCCTGCGTGTGGGACAGTAGTTGTGGCGTGCACGCGATGAAACACGGGGCTGCAGCATCTGTACGCCGCGTGTGAACAATTCAAAGTGACACCACGAGGGTTCTGCTGTTCTGAACGGGTGGCGCCGCGTCCATCCACCTCATTTCTCTCGAGCATGCAAGCTGTTAGCCCCTCTGCCCTTCTCCCTCTGTCCACTTCTGGACACCACTGCCCGGCCATTTACCCCCTGGCCGCCCCCTCCGCCTCCTCCTCCTCCTCCTCCCTCAGCCACCAGTCGCCCCATGCTGTCTCTTTGATTATCCCCATTTCTGCTCCTCTCATTACCGCCTTCCAGAGGTCAGGGGTTGTCTAACTGTCCGCGGTCATCTCCTCCCGGCTGACGGGTAGTTTCACTCCTAGACAAAGAAAAACACCGGCCGCCGCCGCCCACTTGCACTTTTATCACTAGCCCCCCGCCAATTAGCGCCATCACTTCGATAGAACTTTGATTGGTTGTGAAGAGCTTCAGGGATTCCCCTCTGTCAAGCACAATGTGCAGGCATTTCACTTTGGACTGCAGGGAGTGCCACAAATTGGGCAGCTGTCACCTCTTCTTTGAGGTTAAACGGTAGATGAAATTGAAGTCGGCCCGTGAGACAGTATATAACCCAATTGTGAGGCGTTTATGGAGCCATTTATTTTAAGCTGTCTGAGATGTGATTTTGAGAGAACAGCCGCAGAGGTGATGGAAGAGGTCTGGCTCCCTCTAGAGGGTACAGGGAGGTAAAACAGATGGGAAAGGTATGACAGGATGATCACTCTTATTGTTTCCTCAGGGCTGTACCAGATGAGCGTCCCAGAGTCGGCTCCTGTGGGTTCAGTGGTGGGTCGGATCTGGGCGAAGGACAGGGACATCGGGGTCAACGCTGAGATGAAGTACAGCATCATCGATGGAGATGGCAGGGACACGTTCGACATCACCACCGACCCCACCAACCTTTTCGGCATCATCATGGTGAAAAAGGTACAGCAAGCGACAGAGAGGCTAAACCTGTTTTTATCTTTGTTACAAGCTACAAAAAAAATGATCATTTTAACGATTCATCATTCCTCCTACCTGAATCAATACTAATCAGACAGCAAGTCCTATTCTAGCTCACCTTATTTACAGAGTCTGTACTATTCAATCATGAATTAATCTTATTTTGAGGCTGGAGGTGCATGTTTATCTGATGTGACTTATTAGAGATTTCATGAACGAAGGAGAAACAGTTTGAGTTTGTAGGGTTTTGGTTTTTTGTTGTTGTTTACAGCCCTGATACGAAACCCTGAAAGGCTCCAGCTTCATACAGGAAGAAAGTTCACAAAACCCCCTTCAAAAATCTGCCAGTTTAATTTTGACTTGAGAGGGACGAACATTACATAACTGTCGACAACCCAGGCTTGATTCTTGGTGTTTTTTGGTAAATTCAGCACTAAAATCAATACTTTTACGTTACGTTTCACTTTATTGGAGAAACATATTTCCCTTCACCTTTCTGCCGTTTGCTAGCATCCTTCATCGGTTTGTCCAGGCACGTTTGCTCCTCTGGTGATTTCTAAAAGGGTGTTTTTGCCCTCATCCACCCAGAAAGACAAGATATCGACTTCTACTGCACATATAGCTCAGCAGGAGATTCTTTCTTTGACGTCAAACTGGCACAAATTCAAATGTTTCTTGAAGGGATTATGACTGAAACTTCTATTAACGGAGAGTTCTGACAGCAAAGAGCCGTGAAAGGTTTCTCTTTTTGAGACGCCTGTATGTGTGTTCACCACACAGCCACTGGACTTCGAGAAAAAGCCCAGTTACACTCTGAAAGTGGAAGGTGCCAACACCCACCTGGACCCCGCCTTACGCCACCGCGGCCCCTTCAAGGACGTCACCATCGTGCACGTGAGCGTGGAGGACGTGGACGAGCCCCCGCTGTTTGACCTGCCGGCGTACTACATCGAGCTGCCGGAGGACGCTGAGATCGGGACGGTGGTGAAGATGGTCTCGGCGAGGGATCCTGACTCTGCCAACAACACTGTGAGGTGAGGAAAACAACAAAACAACACGGTCATGGAATCATGTGGTTTTTCAAGCTTCAACCTGCTGTCCTGTTGCTTCCTGCAGAAACAATCGATGGTAAATCAGAATAATATTCCATATTTGGCTTCACTAGAAACATTTCAACTGCATGCTATTAAAGAAACTGGCATCGAAAGTCAGCTGTGTGGACAGTCCCAGGCCTTAAAGCATTATTCAGATAATCCTCGAGGGGAAATTAAATCAGCAAAGTATCGTAAATTTTAAAGTGTAAAGTATTACAAGAGTAAAGTCGGCATTATGGAAACCTACTTTATCTAGGTTAAATCTTCACAGTAAATATGTTATTTTGTTGAAATGCAGTGGAAAAAACTAATTATAGTGGATTCAGGTGCAGCTGAGAGGCTCTGAAATGTCACATATACGAGTTGGCTGCCTGGCAGTGTTGCATTCATGAGCTCCTAAAACCAAGGTGACAAAGTAAATATAGACCTCATTAAAAGAATTATATGAATCTGACAAGTCCTGACCAGAAAATAAATTGGTGGTGGTTTAGCTGCAGTCATTGAATTTCATTACAACAACAGCTAACTGCAGAATATGTCTCATCAATATACAAATAAATGAGCAGCGATCATATAATTCATATGTGAAAACACAAAATTCAGGAGGGTGCATGAGAGTGAGGCCTAAACTTTTCCCAGTGCAAGCTGGGAGAGGTCAATTAATGATCATTAGAACCTTTAATTTAGCTGAATTTATTCCCAGAGTTGGCAGACTGTTGGATCAATCTCAAGTGCTGTAGACGTAATGTTACCTGATCACCAGCAGGGGGCAGCTGCACAACATGACTCCCCACAGCAGGCTTCGACGGCAGGCTCCACTTCTTCAGTGTGTGTTTTAGAGCTCCATCGTGGGACAGCTGATACTGAGAGAGATGAGGATGAGGAGGACAAACATAATAATGCTAATAACAAGCCTGACACATTTCAACATCCAGCAATTAGTCAGCACACAGACATGAGAAGCTGAGGACTCTCAATTACTGGAGAGTATGTTTGGTGCTCTAACAGAACAGATGTTGTGTGGTGGCTCACTGTCCAGACTGCACCTCTCATAAACTAATTAGACATAAAGCCTTTAATTAGGCTATTAATCATCTGAAGGAATCAATGACTGCAGCAGAAAATGAGTGTTTCACATGGCACAGGCTGCACCCCGTCCCAGCTGTCCGTTTTACAACCTCGATTAGGGCTAAAAGTAGTGCACAGGAAATGGATGTAGATGACTCGGTGGCTGCTTATATATGTGTGTGTTTGTGTGTGTTTGCGGCTAAACTGGATGGACACTCAGCAGTTTCTCTCATGCACTGCATCTGAAATTTCTTCCTCACTCACCATCCTCGACACAACCGACCATCAGTATGAGCAGACATTTTTCCATTTCCCTTCCCAGACAGGCACTCAGATAACTGTAATTTACCCATCAAAAAAGCATTGCATCATGGGAATTTTGAAGGCAAAACACTCAGAAGTCAGACGCTTAGAAGGTTCCTCGTTTTCTGTGTGGACCTCATTTGTGTATGCATACATATTCACATTTCAGCCAATCATGTCACGCTGGTCCACTGATCACCAGGCTGCAGTAACACGCCATGAAGTGCTGCAGTGTGCACGCTATAGCGAAGAAGGAGAGGATGCAAGAAGCAAACACAGATGTAAACAAAGCCAGATTAAAAATACTGATTTGAAATGCACTTTGCACGTCTGTTAGACCTCAGAAAATTCCAATTTTTCCAGAGGGCACCTTTCAATAAAACGGTGGAAAGTAAATAAAATGTATTGTTTCACCCATTATAGCTGCTAAACATCAGCAGTGCTGGAAGAAGGACTCTGATCTTTTACTTAATGAAAAGAAGAAACACGGAGTACCACAAAGGCTACTTTACACAACTGAACATCAGTGTGTTGTAAGTACGTTAGCATTAGCATTGGTGTTAGCATTTAGCTCAAAGTGCAGCCACGCAAAGCTGCTAGCATGGCCGTGGATTCAGAAATGAAGTTTAGAAAGCCTGGAAAGCAAAAAAAAAACACACATGGAGCCACGTTCAGAGGTGGTTTGAAATGTGATTTTTACAGATTCAAAACGAAACAACAATGATGTCAAAGCAATTGACAAATCAGATTCACCTGCAGTCTGAGTCTCTTTTCAACTGCAGGTTTGATAGAGACTCAAATACACAGTGAGACAAAGGCAAAAAGATTAAAGCCATAGAAACTGTCAAACATTTAGTTTTAGTTTAGCCAAAATCAGACACACCCGTGCAGCTGGTTCATCAGTCTAAACTGAAATGTCACATTGTGATCTAGCTCTTTGATGGTCCCGACCTTCATGTTGGGAATCGCTGCTCTGAACTCTCTGATGCTTGAGGAGCTCTGATGATGACAATTAACCGACAGCTCTCTCGTTCCTGAAGAGTGCGAATCAGATTAGTCAGCCACTGATGCAGCTGAAGCTCCGATCTGAATCCCCGGAGCTGGCGCCAGATTCTGGCGGTGAATCAGCCAGAGATTTTCAAAAAGCTGGTTTGGAGCATGAGCAGAGTTATGGCGCGAGCAGCAGATAGCTGAGGAATCAGCTGAGGGTGACGGCGAAGAGCTGAGGCCGATTCTGCAGCAGCAACAACATCAGATGACAGATAACAAGCAGCCGGTGACCTTCAGTCTATCTGTCGGTCTCATTTCCATTTCACATCTTTCTGTCCTTTACCGACAGCGGCGTGACCGGCAGATAGATCTGAGCCCACACAAGCACGTGGACCACACGCACACACACTCTTTCACCTGCTGTTTGACACGTTTTCACACACACACACACACACACACACACACACACACACACACACACACACACACACACACACACACACACACACACACACACACACACACACACACACACACACACAGCAGCCCCTCCCTCCTCATGACTGTGGAGGAGTGATATTAATAGAGATCCTTCAGGGAGATCCTTGCCAGGCATGGATGTGCCAGTCACGACTGTTCCCTGTCGGCACACGGTCTGAAACACACACTGCAAACAGCCCTACAGACGTGAACACACACACACTGCACACACTACATAACTGCTAAAGTGATAGAGTAATACATCAGTTTTCCAATGCCAATCTTTTATGAAATGATTAATGGTTATTTTGACATTCTAATTAGTCATTTAAAGGCGGTTCAGTTTGTTACAGTCTTTCCCTTTAAGTAAAACCTTGCTAGAAGGATCCTTCTGAGTCTAACACACTGTCGCTGTCGTTTTGCATGGTGAGTTTCATCATTTCATGACACCTTTAGCACAAAACACTGAATTAGCTATTTGCATATAAAAATTTGATATAAAATGATAGGTGCCAGACCAAAACATGTGATGAGAACGAGTGATATGCCCGATGAGAATCACATAAAAGGTCTCCACTTACTGCCTTTAATAAGCTGATGATCTGTTAATATGCCAACTGCAATTTTTTCATCATTTTTATCATTTTGTTGGGAAGTTTCATATTTTCACTCATACACTAATTTGAAATCTGTATATTTTTTAGACAAACAAGAAAAAGGACAAATGTCCATTGCACTGAAGCCCCAGAATACAAAAGTGGTGTCTCTGGTTCCCTAACTTTGTCCAAACAACACTGAAGAAAAGCCAAATTTACAAACACATGCAAATGAAATGCAAAAAAGAGGAAGAATATTCATGTTTTAGAAGCAGGACCCAGATCGTGATTGGCATTTATACTTGAAACACAAACCAGATCTGATTATTCTCTAATCAATGCATCCTGTCCTTCTCTTGGATATGATTTGCTCTGACGCAGACAGACTTATAAACACCGTCACCTCTTCCAGGTGAGAGGAGAGAAGCTGCATTCAGGCCATGTGTGAACACAGGACACCTCACAGTTAAATAAGCAGGTTTCTGCTCCACAGCCTGGAAGAGGATGTGCTCTACATCCTCCTGCTTCTCCTCCTCATCTCTGCGTGTGTGTGTGTCTGGCTGCTGCATGTCACTCTCAGAAGAGTGTTTTGGAAAGCAGCCGGCGGTGGCAGGAGATGAGCCGAGGCGGCACGCTGCAGGTCTGTGTATCCTCCACGTCAGTTTGGCAGAGGAGGCAGATACTCTGATTAAGCCTTATCTGGAGCCTCTTCTTCTTACTGTGCCTTCAGACGCTGCCAGCCTGACACTTCATCACAGACACACACATGCTGCACACGCCGAATTGTATACAGTATGTGCAATTCACCCCCCGAGCCCCGAGAGGATTACAAGCTCCCCAAAAAACACACAGAGGTGCCTGTTATTCAGCACGTCTCATTTCACGTCACCAGGTATTCCATCGAGAGGTCCAGCGACCCCGAGAAGTACTTCTACATCGAAATCACTTCCGGGTCGCTGATGACGGTGCGTTCACTGGACCGAGAGGAGATCAGCTGGCACAACATCACTGTCCTCGCCATGGAGATGAGTATGTCTCTCTCTCACTCACTCACTCACTCACTCACTCACTCACTCTTTCTCATTCTAAGGGTGAATCCCATTTCTCTTTTCTACCCCTACCCCTTAGCCCTACCCCTTGTCCCTTGCCCCTTGAAACGGAGTGCCAAGGGGTAGGGCCCAAAGTTAACCCCTCCGAATTGGGACACCCCTTCGACAATCGCGTACGTCATCAGTAGTCGCCGCTGCCTCTTACGTTGGCAGATGCGATAAGCTAATGCTACCGTCACATTCGATTTGTGTATGACATTCCTGCATGTTGTATCCCACAACGCTGTCTATGTAACTGAATACCAGCAGCGAGGTTGCCAAAGGTATTATTGATAACGTTATCACTGCAGATTATCAGGCTGCCCACAGAGCACCGCTAGTGGCATTCAGCCTGGCAACGGTAACCACGTAACTGAAGCCTTGACTACTATCGATTTTTTTCGGGGGTTTTTTTACGAGGAAAATGCCCACTACACATTGAAACAACGTTAAAATAGACAATAAAGTGGTTTTCGTACATTTTAAAACTTCGTTCATGGAGAAAATACCGGTCTTGCAAGGCATTCTGAGAAATCTGTCGTACCCCTCCGTTTGGAGTGTGCCTCGGAAAAATCTCCGTTTCGAGGGGTACATAGCCCTACCACTTCCCCCTACCCCTCCGTCATAATGGGAATTGGGACACCCCTACCCCTCCACGTGAACGCGCAAAACGGAGGGGTAGGACCAAGGGGGAGGGCCAAGGGGTGAAATGGGATTCAGCCTTAATCTCCACTTTATCAAGTCTTATGATTGAGTCTCAAAAAACATTTTTCCCGCCACTGCAATGAAACTATTTCTGTCTGCTATCATAGTGAGAAATGAGAGTCTGTATCTGTATTGAAATAAGGGATAAAATGACATGAAGCTCCAACAGCATCAAGAAAAATAAGCTTGATTTTAGACATAAGTTTCCACACTGGCAGATTTTTGTTTTTTGTTTTTTTTTTAAATCTTATTTTGAGAAAGAAAAAGGCTTTAAAGTAAAGCTAATTTCTTCCTACTTGTTGTGTAAGAAAATATAGTACAATGCAATAATACTGGAGCTAATTTTCCATTTTAAAAGGATAAAACTTTCTGGACATATTGAAGGAAACAGACATACTTTTTCCTCATTTTCAACAAACTGGTGCAGACCTGCTTATCCGCCGTTCAAATTACATTAATGTCAATTTAGCAACTAGCAAGCTGGCAAACTAGCTAGCTTTCGGTTGTTTAATCCCACCGGGCTGTACTTATGAAACGTAGACGGTCCATAGACTGTTAGGTGGTGCGCTCGTCTGTTAACACAAACGCTGCGTTTAAGTTTCTATTCATGCCGAACATCGCTCGAAAGCTTAGATTCTCCTAAATCGACAGATTTACAGACACAATTTCAGCGGCAGGTACAACCAACGCCCACAACAAACAAACAAACAATTAGAAAATTGAGGCAACTCACCAATAAGTCTCACAGTAATCCAATAAGCGATAATACTCCGACAAAAACGGTCTTGTCACGTTGGCAAAGGTCCAGACGAGTCAAATATTTAGTCCAAACGCTGCAATAATCCATTGAAAGCTGTTTTATCATTTCAAATAAGGCGGCAGACGCCATAATCTTCCGCATTTTCTCTGTTACGACCCTATGATGGCCACTGCAATAGGTCAGGCCCTTTGATTGGCACCTGACTTGACCAATTAATATCTTCCAATAAGAGCGCCAAAACTTAACAGAGGGAGAGCCAATGAGAGTCCACGTTGGACGTGTCTTGTTCGCTTATTTCTGTTAAGACTGAGCTGGTTGCCTCAGATAATGCGGATGATTGATGCTTCCTTTAGCCAATCAAATTCAAAAGACAAGCATAATGCCGTTTCAGTGAATAACTTCACAGTCAAAACAAGGAATTCGGTGCAAAATGGGATATTGCACAAGGTTTGAAATGTTAAATACAGTAAATGGGCTCAGTATAAAGATATATAGCCTAAATATGACTATAGATACCCAAGATATAAATAAAGCTGCCCTCAGATTGCAAACATTATTTCAGTTTGCCTCAACAGACTAAAGTTACAGACAAAAGTGACTTGATAAGGAAAGTCGTGGAGAAAAACAGCCCAGAAAAAACAGATGGTTTTATATATTTTTGAACAAATACAGGAGCAGTGATTTTAGAAAACAACTCCTGCAGAGTTGCGTAATGTAGAGCAGGAGATGCCCCGCAGATGTGCACACAGCTGGTGGCACCGAAAGTCACCTTCATCCCCCTGACTTTGCTTTGTTTGTCTGTTTGTCTCTGTTTGGTAGACACACATAAAAAGAGATGGTAATTGAATTAATGACTAATTAAATAACTTTTTCTCATGGTGGCTAATTAAAGATGAGACAGTGAGAGAGGGCAGAGGGAGGGACGATGGAGAGAGGAGAGACGGAAACAGTGAGGAAGAGGAGGAAATCAGCTGGAACAGAATAAAACTGATTGATCTGCAGAAGAAACTTTGTTTTACTTGTACTGTTCATATCCACTATGAACTACTTTGAACTGCATTTATGCCAAGTGATACTGTGACTGTGCTGTGAGTCAGCGCCGCCGTGGGAGGAAAACGTCAAATCTGAGATTCTGAAAACAAACTGTAGTTTTAACAAAAATCACAGTATTAAGTCTGAAAATGTCCTTTATTCTCACATAAACTTTGACATGTTAACATATTTCATAATATTATGATGATAATTATTTCAATTTATGGGAAATTATACAGTCCTACTTATGAGGTATTATGAGGATTAAGTTCTAATTTTATGATAATATTCTCATAGTCTTGCATTTAAAACAGGCCAATGAGCCTTCACAGCAGACATTTTGACTTGTAACAGCAGGGAAATCACAGGTGTCACTAATAACATTACGGTGGCTCTGTCCCATTAATACGTCCCACTAAACCATGTCAGTGAGCCAGCTTGAACAGGACTCTGAAACCGCAGCAGCTAAATGGAATTCAGCCATCATTAATTTTATGATCTACACCCATCCAGATGTCTTCTGTGAAACTCTCCTCTCTCCTCCTTTACACCCGGAACAAAACCCTCATTTGTTTTCAAGCCATTCAATCAATATTCACATTTTAATTGAGCTGCCTCCTACTGTACTTCAACTCGACTATATTTTCACACCACTGATTTCCCTTCACTTATGTGAAACGTCAGCAAAGTTACAGCTTGAGCTGGATGTTGAAGCACTTTCTGCTGACCCTCGAACACACACATGCAGAGTAACACAAGTCCACATGGAGCTCCGACCTCCAGAGGCAAAGTCACGCCGCTGATTGATCGATCATGTGATGAATCCTGAGAAATTACTTACTACCCATTAATTGTGTTTCTATTGCCTATTACACAGCTGGTTAAGATATGCAAATTGCTGGCTGGTAATGGAGAATAATAGAATTGTAATCTAAGCATGAGGAGCTCTAATGTGCCGCAGGCTTGCTGTAAATGGGGACAAGATTAAGAGAGGCAGAAACTGAGCTCAGCAGGATCCTAAAAGAGTCATTTATCTGAGTCCATCAATGCTTCTTACAGCTTCTGACCAGTTTGTGCATCTCCTGCATGTGTGCATCCCTGCAGATAACCCCACGCAGATCACCAGTGTGTCGGTTGCTGTGAAGATCCTGGACGTGAACGATAATCCTCCCTCGCTGACGCACTACTTGGAGGCTTATGTGTGTGAAAATGCCAAAGCAGGGCAGGTACAGAGACACCAAACATGTGACGTGAGAGTATCAAACATCAGGGCATGAAGAATCGCAAGTGGAAGAAGTACTTGTACTCAAGTACTTACATACAAAGTTTGCGGTGCATTTTATGCTGCTTTACAATTCCACTCCACCAAACTCCAGAGGAAAATATCCAAATTTTACTCTGCTACATTTATTTGTACTTTGGAGATACCAAATATATTACCATCTTAAAAATGCATGTATATGTACAAATGCTGCTCACACATGAATGAATCAGGAAGAACTGTAATAATCCACCCTGAAACACGAAGCCACACATTCTGCAAATACTTCTGTGATTGTGAACTTCATTTTCGCCAAATCATACTGCGACCATTCACATCTAATTCTGTGTCTGCTGATGTCATCCAGCTGATCCAGACGGTGACGGCGATTGATCCAGATGAGCCTCTGGGCGGACAACGCTTCTACTACAGCTTGGCTCCAGAGGCCGCCAACAACCCCAACTTCACCCTGAGAGACAACCAAGGTAGAGTAAACATGTCCTGTCCGTCTGCAAAGACCAGGAGAGGTGTGTTTTACTAGCCTGTACAGCAGTACAAAGACATTTAGTTAGCCTAAAGAAAGTCCATCTGGTGTGATTGTAGTACTGCTTTGTTGCATCATTTCTTTATGGAAGAAAATGGCAAAGGTAAATATAATTCTTAATCTTAACTGATGGGTCACAACCTGAAGTGCAGTGATTTATGTGGACTTGTCCCATATGGTCTAGCGGTTAGGATTCCTGGTTTTCACCCAGGTGGCCCGGGTTCAACTCCCGGTATGGGAACAATAGTTTAATTTCTGCCTATCAAAAGGAGGTTGTATTGTCATCTGTAAAGGCACATTGTGGGTTTCATAAGCTGATGGTCATTTTTGAGGCAAAATACATTTTTACTCAAAATAATATCATAAAAGATTCAACATTTTTCTACTAAAATCTTATCTTGGCTTCAAAAGACCATTTACAGCACATACAGTATGTCCCACATGGTCTAGCGGTTAGGATTCCTGGTTTTCACCCAGGCGGCCCGGGTTCAACTCCCGGTGTGGGAACAATTGTTTAATTTCTCTATATCAGTGATCAAACAAAGGTCAGATCCCTCAGATTTCATTTCAATGTTATTCACACGCTTGCCCAACCCTGCATAGCACAATACAGTCCAGACACAGTCTCCCATGCTGACAGTAATGATCAGTAATAATTACATGCCCTGAACAACTGTTATCTGCTAAAGTCAGCCCTTGCAGAATAAGTGATCCGAGCCCGAGAGACTCCAAGCATCTCATCCATTCCCTGACCTTTTTGTCTCTTTCCAGACAACACGGCGTGGATCCTGACTCGTCGTGGAGGCTGGTCACAGCAGGACCAGACCGTCTTCTACTTGCCCATCTTTGTGTCTGATGGCGAGCAGCCAGTCCAGACCAGCACCAGCACGCTGACCATCCGGGTATGCAGCTGTGACCAGGAGGGCAACGTCATGTCGTGCAACGCCGAGGCCTACAGCCTGCCCGCCAGCCTCAGCAGAGGAGCGCTTATCGCCATCCTGGCCTGCATCTTTGTCCTGCTGGGTGAGTTATGACCAGCTGCTGGGAGGGTGTGCAGAGAGGAGCCAGAGGCCTGTTGTCCTGTAATGATATTTAATCTGAAACAATGTCAGCCAAAACCTCACGTCATGGCCTTGATTTAGACTTGAGCTTTGTTGCTGTCATCCTTTCTCTCACAGCACGTGTTCAGTTATCAGTGATGGCAGATTGACTGCACGAAACTCTTTCTCATTTTGAAACCAGTGGTGGAAAGTATGTGTGGTACTTGTACTTGTTAGTTTCATGAGCTAACGTTAGCTCCCCGGTTAAAAACACCATCTGTGGCTGATGTTTTAATGTTTTCAGCTGTCTTTAGTGATCAATGTTCAAGTTGACTCATTTCAAAACCTCTTTGACAAGACTCCCTGAAGACATACTTTATGGCTACATACCTGATACTGTGCTAAGGCTAAAGCTAACAGGCAAGATGTTGATTCGTGGAGAGCTATCTAGTCCTTTAAAGTATGAAACATGTAAGACCAGGCTGTTATTTCTACTAACATTAGCCTGATTGTCTGCTTAGCTTAAACACTGGTTTGTATTTTTAAATAGTATGCTTTCACTTTTACCACTACAATATAAAAGTCTGTAGGATGAGGACTAATGGATGCCTAATGCTATCTTCGCTAATTCTGGCTGCAATTGCTGGATTGTAAGCTTCCCCGAACTCAACAAAGACAGAGATGCTAACATAAATAGCGTAGGTCTGAGCTAGTTAGCGGGAAATGCTAACGACTGCGGCTCACTTTAGCGCTTTAGCGCACTGTTTAACTATTTGTTACGCTTTTGGTGAAGTAGTTCAATTACTTTTGACAGAGGTAAACGTAACTTACAATTCATTTTCAGTAACTTGTACAACCCTGCAAATGCGAGGTATTAAATGCAAAAACCATTATGTCATCATGCTAATCAATGGGTACCTCACTTATTTTTTATTAATAATAGTAACATCTAATAAAAAGTTTTCTCTTATTGATGGTATCAGCTTATTAAACAGACAAAAAGCATACGTTAATTATCACTTAATTAGTGTGTTTAATTGCATAGTTGGTATATTTAACAAAGGTCAGTGAACAATCCTTCAGCTAAAACAGATAAATGGCATTCTGGAGCAAAATCCCTCCTTTGAAATCAGATTTAGGTCTACTCAAAACAACAAGCTCACACTGGAAGCGAGCAAAGATGTTTTAACAAAATTTATTGCTGCCTCTCGGCGGAGCAGAGTGAGTCAACCAGCTGAGCCCTGCTGCTCACATTTACAGGTCTGCAGGGAGAGATAAAGTGGGTCCATATCAGCCTCCAGGGGAAAAGAAAGTGTGATGCTACAGGGCAGCTGGTGCTAATGAATGCTAGACTTTTTTGGATGCAAAAAGAAACCCATATTTAATCCTGCTCCAATGATATCACGCTGGGAGATGCCTTAGCTGCCTGCCTCTTATGCTCCTGCAGTACCTCCTTTGTCAGACTGAGAATTTCTGCTCTTCAGTGAGAGTTTCAGCACAGGAGTTTAAAACAGATTTCTGCTTCAAGACAAACCTCCACGTGATACTCCCTCTAGTGCTACACACTCCTTTTCCATCCTCTACTAATGTGGTAAACAAGTGCAATGTGCAGAGCAGAAGGTAATCCTACTGCTGAGCTCATAACGTGTTTTAAATAATATCTTGATAACATTCATATTCATTAATTCGGCCCAAGCGCCACATTTTATGTTTATATTCTGCTTGAAGGTTGATTATTTTACACCAGAGGGGAACACACGCACTAGCCGAAAGGTCACGGTGTAAATAAAGTGCTGCAGTGATTTTAATCAAGGGCTGCTGCTGCTGCCCTGAGGCTCGCCCTCGGTCAGGACTTTTACATTCTGCTACAAAGCTTTGAAAAGCAGTCTGACCAGGACAGTGTATGTTCTACCTACAAATTCTCTTTTCTGAATTCATGTGCCTTCACTTTTGGCATGTAACGAGGCATTTGTCAAAGGTGAGAGAAGGGATTAAACGTCATTTGAACCAGCAAGGCTCCCTGATGGGGAAAAAAGCCTTAGAGCTTTGCCATTGCGCTTTTTCAGGGATGTGATGCAAAATCTAAACCAAAAGTTGGAGTCTTTAACATTTTCATGATTTTCATTCAGTTTCTTTGGTTCAGTGTAGAAAACTAGAATCTTGAATTTCTAATTGATTTCTTATAGCTGGTTTTGTTCAAAAATTAACAAAAATGCAACAATATTCAATTAGCAAATGAACAAAAAAAGAGAAAAACAGCTGATTTCACATGAAAGAAGGTCAAATTTTGCTTCATAAATTACTTAATACATTAAACAAACATACGAAACTGTATGAAAGTATTATTTTCATGAATTCAGACTTTATGCATCTGAACAACATAAGACTTCTGCTTCGTCTGTTGTTTCCGGCTTAAAGTACCGACTGACGTCCATAAAGTTCTCCCATCTGACTGTTTCGTATCTCTTCCTCTGCCCAGTGATGATTCTGCTCATGCTGTCCCTGCGCACCCACCGCAAGAAGCCCTACCTGTGTGACGAGGAGGAGAACGTCCACGAGAACATTGTGCGCTATGACGACGAAGGCGGCGGCGAGGAGGACACCGAGGCCTTCGACATCGCCGCCATGTGGAACCCACGTGAGGCGCACCACCACCTGGGCAAGATGAGACAGGACATGCTGCCGGAGATCGAGAGCTTGTCGCGTTACGTCCCCCAGGCGTGTGTCATGGGCGGCGGCGGGGACAGTAACGTTCACGGATACGTGCTGGCGAAGCTCCTGGAAGCTGACATGGACCCGTGCGCCCCACCTTACGACTCCCTGCAGACGTACGCCTACGAGGGGGAGGGTTCAGTCGCTGAGTCGCTCAGCTCGCTCCAGTCGGGGACGTCCAATACGGACCACGAGTACGACTATCTCAACGACTGGGGGCCTCGCTTTAAAAAACTCGCCGAGATGTACGGCGTGCTGGAGACAAACAGTCCCCCGATGTGGTAGAACACCAGAACCTTTGCCTTTTTAGTCCGAGATCAATTCCACCAACAAAAACAAAAAGAGAGACAAAAACATCCGAGAAGTGACACAAAAAGACAAAAAAAGGGTGCAAAGAAAAGCCAGGATGTGCTCACGTTCACATCCATGACCGTTAGCATTTGAATCCCCGCCGAAGCCTCGATTCTCCACAGCCGTGAAGGCCTGAGACGCCCGCAGTAGCAGTGTGAGCTGGTTTTAAATCTCCCCCAGAGACGGGCTTCAGAGACGGGGCGGATTGGCAGCCTCGCAGGGCCCGCAAAGGAACGGCTTCAAAGCACATGTTAACTCCCCTGCCTGACCCAGCCACAGGCAGAGCCCCTTTGGTTCAAAGCACTGAGCGATTTATGCCAGAGATGAAAACGAGCAAGAGGCGCTACCTTACCCACAGCAACACGGGAGACCGACTCTGAAATGCTGATCCACTGCTCCGAGTTTGTGCTTTCATGCGAACCGAGCCTCGAAAACGCGAGTGAAAAGTCACCGCTGCGATGGGAGATGTGTTGTTTTCTGTTCCATCTGTGGCAGGTCTTAATTTATTTCTTTGTTTCATGTGCTGTATTTATATTTTTTGCTAACTTATTTGGGTACGTCAAACCAACACCGTACTTAAACTGCCGCTGTGTGAGGAAATCTTTAAAAGACCACGAATATGTTGTAACATACATGATGTAGTCGCTCTTGTTTTCAGTGTATGTGATGAAAAGTGTTCCACGCATCTCGACGTGTCACGTGACATGAGCAGGAGATGGCGGCGTGTAATCCCATGTGGGTTTTCCAGGTTGATATGTTTGTTGTGTTATTGTTTTTGTACCATTTTTGAGCTGTTTGAACTGTAACTCTGTTTTCCCCCCAAACATGAAGCAGTTATACATTCATGAGGATTTGAGGGAAGCCATTTTTGAAGATGTGCAGCACAGTGAGTCCTGCACATCGTCCTCGTACCTGGACGAGCGCACGACCGAGCCGCCTTTCAGTCTGGGATCCACCGCTGTGCCGACCGGAGTCCGACCACAACGAGGCTCGATCTGTCCCCTTAGAGACGCCATGTTGTTTTTCTGCCGCCACACAAATGTGACTTAATCCTCCAATCCTGTGGACTTTCAGAGACATCGATAATCTGCATTAAGTGCCAAATGTAAAAAGGACAAAAAAGACGTTTTGGATGAAAAAAAAAAATCTGCAAAACACAAACACCAAAAGATTGAAAAGGATTTTACAAAGTGGGAGAGAAGTGAAGGTACATTTTGATAATTTGGGGAAGTTTACTTGAAATCTATGTGGTCACTCATGCTACAGTAAGTGGTATGTGAATGTAGATACTTTTTGTATTCTTGGTAATAAAAAGGAAAAAAATACCGTCGCTCCTCTTCTGTCCTTAAAGCACCTCGAGTTGAGAAAACCGATGCGAGAAAAGAAATTAAACTTGAACATCTTGGAATAATAAACAGCTTTTTTGGCCTGTGAAGAGCGTTATGAAACCCCCCCAAGCATGACAAAAATATAAGTCCTTCAAAAGATTAAGTAGCTCTTTAAATTTGTAATCATATGCTGAATTGTCCTCGAAAGTGTTATTGCAGCTGATTCACTTTTCATTACAGTTTCCCTCAAAGTATTAATTTGCTTGACTTATTTTGTTTTGCAGCGATAATGCTTAGCACTGATTAAAAGCTCATCCCTCCCGCCGCCTGCTGTACCTGAGCCTCGAGCCTCGGCGGCGCCTCGCAAACGCACAGTTACATGGGCGAAGGGAGCGTTGCCAATGGGAATCAATCAATTACAAACAAGAGTCCCTCCTTAACTGCTTACGTCAATCAAAGTGATTCCAATGAAGGACAGGAGAGCCAAAAGAAAAGGAAGTCAAGAAGTGGAGAGCAAACACAAAGAGCATCAAAGTGATGAGTGCGATAGTTTCCACTGCTATGAATTTCCATTCCCATCGTCAAAACAAGTAACAAAGGAAGAACTCTTCTTACCTGCTGGGTGGCATTCAACAGTGAAATTGCACAGAAGATGAGCCTATAAAATTCCCAGGATTTAGATTTTCACATAAATGCATTCTTATCCTCTACATGCTGAGCAGAACACTTCAATTACACAGCGGGATTTTTCTCTAATTTGTCTTCCTTTGTTTTAACGTTCAACGGCCCACAAAGGCTTTTCGGATCTTTATGTTTCTCCATCTTGCGTCATGTCACAGTTTCCTCATCAGTGCTTTAGAGAAACACTTTCTAACCTCCGACCGTCAGTCGACAGCGTCGTTACGCTGCAGCAGGGGTGGGGAACGTCTGGCTGCTGGGCCCTGCGTGGCCCGCGGGACCGTTTGATCCGGCCCACGAGGAAATTCATAAATACAAAACAGCAACAACAATATTCTTTAGACAGCAATTACTTTAAGCTGCTATGAAAGACAGTAACATAGAATAATAGACACGTTCTTCCAAGTGGTCCCTAAATGCAACGCGTAACGCTTACGTGGTTTAAGAACCTCTGTTCTCCGATTAGCTCTTTATGAAGACATTATGAAGACTTTTACATCAGCTGTGCTGGATCACATATGAGTGACATTTGATTTAAATGTTGCTTAACTCTGATTGGTGAATGGAAGCATGTGACATCAGCTCCTTCCAGCAGAGGAGACGTGTGATTCCCCTGCCATTCGCGGACATGCAGAATTGTAAGTACATGCATTTCCTGCAGTTCCTGCACGTAGCTAAATCTGCAAAGCACGATTATTTTGAATATGGACTAATTGAAATTTCTTTCATTGGTTAATTGTTTAATTTATTATATAAACTTTTGGACTCTCCATGCAGGAGACTGCAGATCAGACTACAGCATATGAGGTAGCGTTGAGTGTGTCACATTTTGTTGATCAGGAAAAACATCAGGAACGTCACCATCAAGCCAAAGCATCATCAAAATGAGTGTTTCCACCCGGGTATCCTGCTTCCATCACTGTGTCTGTGACCACTACAGACCACTACCCTCTTTACCCTGAAGATGAAAGCCAGATGTTCGTGGATGTTGGTGGTTTTTGGTCCAGTGTGAAAGAGGTTTAAACATTTACAAAAGTTTACTCAGAGCCCAATGTCTTATTTCTTCTGAACATAAACTCTAGAAGCTTCAGAGGTTTATAAAACACAAGTTATGTACATAGTTAATTATATATGTGGTTAATTTTTAGTTTGTATCCATTTTTATTGTCCATTTGTTCTTTTTGTACATCTCACCTTTTCATTCTTACTATTATTGCCATCAGTAACATCTTAATAACCCCAGTGTGGGATCAGTAAAGTATTATCTTATCTTATCTTATCTTATCTTATCTTATCTTATCTTATCTTATCTTATCTTATCTTGAAAACAGTTCCAAATCGTTGCTGATCCACTAAAGGATTCTTGAACGAAACTTCTCGTCTCAGTTTCTGTTTATTATTCTGTGAATGTTTACCGAACTCTTCAAGCGCTCCTTCGGTCTGCTCCTCCTCACAGACGAGGAGGATCTGCGCTCGCTGTGACCTTATTCCCATCACTCCTCACCATAAAACTCTTGTCAAGAGCATTTGTCAGCATATAGAGCTCATGTCCTCCAGCCTGTTTCCTCCTCGGTGCCCTTCCCTACACTTTGCCCCATCCCGCTGCCTAAATTAAACAACCCCTCCAACCTGTCACACTCACACAGAGGCTCCATCGCAACCTCTTTCTCCTCCTCCCCCCATTTGCCCCCTTGCCAGCCTCCCCCCAGGGCCGTTTCCAGGCCGGAGCAGTGCCATGCGAAAGGCACTGAGGGGGTAATTTGTCTTAAGCTCCACTGCTCTTTCTAACAGACGAGGGAGCTCAAACGGCAGAAGATAATAAGAAGCCTTCCAGCTCTAATCCTGCTGAGGGTAAACCGCGGCAGACCCAGTGAATCATCCCCTAATGCGAAGTGGAAAAACACACTCTGCTCCGCTGGAAATCGAGGGGCGGAAAGAAAGGCAAACTCGAGGCCCTGGGAGAGCAGAGCAGGTCCAACCCATTTGACATGTGGAGTTAGAGAGCGAAACATATACAGACCCAAATCGCTGCCAGGCTTCCTCATTCTGATCCTCCTCTTATCTCTCCACCTCCATCATCCAGTTCAACTCCCATTCTCTCCTCCTCCTCCACGCCTTTCGTTTCCTCTCTCCCTCACTGGCTTCCTTCTCTCCTCCGTCTTCGTCTTCCCCTCGCCGTCCTCCTCTCAGTGAGCGCAGCGATGGGTTATTCCTGCTTTATCTCATTAAGCTGCAGCAGAACACGAGCTTTCGCCGTCAAGGTCTCTGCTGCGAGTCTCTCCAGGGTTTACAGTAACAGCACCAAAAAGTTTAGTTTAGGTTGAGGAAAAGATCATGGTTTGGGTTAAAATAATATGTTCGGTGCATTACTTAAGTTCACTTTTACACACGTTAAAATAAATGACTTTTGCTCTGCTCTTACTTTCCGCTCTGAACTTCTAATGTTGCTGCAGATGGACTTACATCAGCTGAATGTCTGATGCTTCTCATACAGTTGATTCTTTGTCTCTTCATCAAAATGTCCACCATTTGTTGTGCTGTCCCACGACCCCCTGCTCCTTTCCCTGTCCCTCCAGCTAATTTGAAACCTGATTATTCATCGCACATTAATTATGTCTTTCAGGAAAACACAGCAACTTTTGATTCGTACGTTTATTCTCAAGTTTAGTTTGGTAAATGGGACAAAAATGCTATATCTTTAACACATCTGCTTCCATGCTAGGGGGCATCCTGTATTTGGGTGGCAAAGTGGAACAAGTGCTAACACTGTCGCCTCACAGCTAGAAGGTCCCGGTTCGAATCCGCTATCTGTGATAGCTGGTGACGTGTCTTCCACCATACCTTCAGTGCCTGCTCAAGCAAAAAGGGGGTCTTTCTGTGTGGAGTTTGCATGTTCTCCCCGTGTTCACCTGGGGTATCCTCCTTAAATATACGCCCTCTAAAAGCATGCAAGAAGATCACCACCTGACCAATGGTGACGACGAGGAAAACTGGGTCCCCGGGCGCTGGTCGGATGGCAGCCCACCGCTCCTGGTCTGCCGTGGAGGAAGGACCAAGGATGGGTTAAACACGGAGAATAATAATTTCACAGAAGCATGGCGTGTAGTGTGCAACTAAACTTTCTTCTTCTTCTTCTTCTTCTTCTTCTTCTTCTTCTTCTTCTTCTTCTTCTTCTATTTGAAGCCTGTTGCAGAAACCTGGTAAACTGAGGCACTGCAGCTGTGGTTGCATTGGTTTTCTTTAGGTGTTCCACTTCCTCCCACAGTCCATAGCCATGCACGTTGGCTTAATTAGTGAAAGTGTGCTTGTCTCTGTGATGTACTGGCAGCCTCTCCATGGTGCACCCCGCCTCTCGCCCATGCAATGTCGGCTGGGATCGGCTCCAGACCCTCCAAAGTATAGGCAGTTACAGATAATGGATGAAGAGACAATTATGTGTTTCTTGGCACCTGACAGCAGTGCTGCTAATGCCTGCAATTACATCTTTTTTTCCCTTCCAAACAAAAAAGTAAAAGCACATCATTTCCTAAAAAGACCCACCAGACCTGCTTTCATACTTGAGATTGTTGCAATAACAAGCGACGGGTAGAAAACCTGACACTTCACATAATGAAATGTGGATATCTTTCAATTGGTGCCATTTCCGCAGCAGCTATTTCCTGAAGTCACGTAAGAAAAGCTGGAGCCAAAAATTAAAAGCAGCATCAAAGCGTCACTCATGCCTCCTACTTCCAGAGTGAAAGAGGAGCGAGAGACGGCGCTGAAGCATCCTCAAACACAAGAAATATATAGGAGACGCTCCGAGGATGGCAAGTACTCTCCAGGTAAAGATGACAGCGACATGACAGGAACACAAGAACATGCTCTGCTTTCCGTCTTATAGCAAGTTAAAATTATTCAAGGCGGGGAGGACATTTTTATTCTACACTTCAGAGTGTTTTCTGATCCTGTACGATTTGTCTCACTCCTGCCTGCTTTGCACATTTTATTATTAATGGCACTGACAGACACCGTCGTCTTGGAGCCTACACATGTGAATTAAAATGAAGCAGGTGGGGGGCCGACCGAGGCGGGAAGTGATCCAGGAGGTGTTAACTGCTGCTCCAAAGGCAATAGATTAGAAAAAGGAGGGTAAAAAAAAAAAAAACACCCCCGCTGGTCTTCCATTCCTGCTTCTTCCTGTCTCATCCTCTTCCCAGTGACCAATTTGTTCGGTTGTTTCCTGCATCCCGAGAGAGGAACCCCGACGCTTCTTTCCACTTTGACAAAAAAAAAAGAAAGAGTGAAGCATGATAACACAAAGTGGATCTGACAAATTGGACTTGGCACACAGCGTATTAGGTATCCGGGACCCTTATGGCGAATGTCACTTTTCTACAAATAGAAAAACAGCAAGAGGACTGGAAGGAAAGCGACGGAGGAGCTGAGAGCCGCTTGATATGAAGCGTTTGTCAAATCAGAGCTGGATTGGGATACGGCTACAGCGCCGGTTGTTGTCCTTGTGATAGTGTTCTTATTGAGCTGCCAATCCAGTAAATCCCAGCAGGACTGTTTGTTTACCAGCCTGCTTTACTTTGTCAGACCACAGCGATGGAGTAGCTGCGGATGTGACTCCTTCCTGAAGGAAACATCTCATCTGTGGGGGTTAAACAAACCCGTCTGTAGGAGAGTCTTTGTCGGACTTTGACGTCTCAGAAAAATTTTGGTTTCCTCTGCAGTTTTCAGCCTTAAACCATTTTGTGTTTTTCAACCTTTGCCTCATTAAAACGAGGTAATGATTAACGCCTTGTGAAAACACTGTAAACAGACAAATACATGAATTTACTGCTAATCATAGCCTCCAACAATTTATCCTTTATTCACCAAATATGGGATTAATTAAGTTTTAGCGAATTCATTTGCTCCTTCAACCAAATTCTATAATTAAAACATCTAAATTTGCAATCATTTAGTGTTGGTTTCTGTTGAATATTATTAAATCATACCTCCTAACAAGAGACTGCATGGAGTCAGCTTGCATTATTCACCATTATTAGTCCAGAGCCAACATTTATTAATGGTCTGGGTTGAATAATACACAACGTGTTCTTTAAAACGACCTTTCTGGCTCGCGGATGACTCCTTGTCAAAGGTTATATATTGCTGTGCTACTTTTATTCTCCTGAAGGGAAAACATTGATATTTCACCATGAAAATGCAAAAAATAAACAAAGTTTGTGCAGCAGATTTATGTTTTTGTCTTCTGGGCAATCTTCCTAAGTGCTTTAAAGTCTGCTTTAAAGCCTGCGTCGCAACAATTAACACTAATATATATAAAGGTTAAAAGCCCATTTTATCCTTCAAGCTTGTTCTCGGCCTGTCACCTCAGCAGGTGATGTCACTGAAGGCGATTTCCACTTGTAGGTGTGCTGGCGTGCGGCAGACTCTCAGCACGGCACGGCACATGACTGTCCATCCCTGGAGGCTGAAGCCACCTGACACATGGCTGAAGACAGACCGAAGACATGCAGCTTCTGTGCATCCGGTCACGCACGTCTAACGCCAGCTGTGCAGACGCAGGCTGCAGTAAAAGCACATTGTGTGCATTTCGTGACGGGGTGCGACCTGCATGCATGCAGAGCGGCACAGAGGCGAAGTGGACGAAGCAGCAAGTTTCCTTCACTGGTGTTAAAATGAAATGGCATTGAATTATACGTCAGTGCTGATCAATGTAGACACACATGGTGCTGGAAATATTCATGGTGTCAGTTTGGGATGGCAAATGTCTTTAGTACCTGTGTCATGTTATGTTATCAGACACATTTTCAGGATTTTGCAGCCTGTTTCGCGGCACCAACATCGTAACTCTGTGTCCCAGATTTGTCATTTAGACCACAAAATATAACTGTCACGTGGTGCTTCCTCGTGGGGGGTGGCAGTCAGACACTCCTCACATGTTCAACATTCACATGATGATCAGTCCTTACACTTGACATTTCTTTACTGCTGTCTGTCCAATTAGCGCTCAGCAGGATCCTGAGACAGAAAACAACTGTGTGACACTTTTCCAAGATTCCCACGTGCGTTTGGCATTTGTAAAAATCGATATTTGAGTCTCGTCAGGAAGCCGAGCATCTGTCTCGCACGTCTGCAGACTCATTTGGCTTTATCTGTTAATGTATCTCATTTTGTTTGATTAGGTGGCCACTTAACGGCATTATTAACCGACTGTGACCGCCAATCTGAACATGGGAAAGAAGATTTTACAAACTTCCCCAGAGGATGTCTCCAAGAGGCCTTAAGGGCAGGAAGTTGAGAGGCTATTTCCCCTTGACGCAGAGCATCAGAGGTCAGCCCCGACAAGCTCTGACATCCACGTCCTCAGGTGGAGGAGGCGGCGGGGCTTTGAAGGGCGAGCAGCGAAGGGCACGCCTCAGGCTGCGTCGACGGGGATGTCGAGCGAGGGCTGTCATAATCAGTCCAGGATTACTTCTGAGAGAGCTCGACGCTTCGCAGGAGCTGCCAGCATCGACACACTTCACAGAGATCCAGCCATGTGAGTGAAGAGCAGCTGCCTCCGTCTGATTCCACCTGCCGGCGACTGAATCAGCTGGACGGCGCCTGAGAGTTTGTTCAGCTTCACAATGAAACACCAGTTCAGAAAACCATGCAAAGAAACGCGACAGCTCGAGGGATGTGATGTTTTTGAGAGCGTATGACTACCTTTAGCACCAACATCTGTGGTTTCCATTGCTTTTCACTAACGCTAACTATTACACACGCTACACTAAACCTTTGACCTCCTTCTATTTATCTGTCGTTCTTAATGTGTTTCATACCTCATTTAAAGCGCCTTTATAAATGAAAAGCACTATGTAGACTTGCCTGGAAAGTGATCTTGGTTAAGGTTAATATTTTTGCTCCAGGTATTTACATCTCTGATTATGCAGCAGTAAGCTGTACTGGACTGGCTAGCATGCTAGCTAACAGGTTACAACGCGTAAATAAGATGTTTTTATCTCAGAAGGCGTCGTTTCCTCTGTCTTTGCACCAGTTACATCCTAATCAGGATATAAAACTTCTCACCTACGTCCTGCTAAGACAGCAAAAAGGTTTAATTCCCAAAATGTTGAGGTATTGAGTTAAATTCACCTTTAGGACGCTGATACAGTTTGTTCCAGGTGAGGCCTTTGGTTATGAAATTGGCTGTAAGCAACCAGGAAACATACAAATTTCCAGTTGCTCATTAAAAACAAGACATGAGACATTTGCATGACTGACTGCCCAAACTGAGATTTAAGACTTGGAAGCTGTGCATGTTTGAAGCCTCTGTCAACCATCACAGCCTTTTCTGCATACGCACATTTTCTATCTTCACAGAAGAATAAATCTTTCCCATCATTCTTTGTGGCTCCTGTTGGCATCCTTTCAGTTTGCCCACACACTCTCTGCGCCCTCCATCTCGCCCTCACACTCTAACTACAGTCCTGCAGAAAGACTCGTAACCTCACGCTGACCGTCTGAGACTGCTTTCTCCCAGTGAGAGAAGCGAAGCGAAGCATCTCTCTTCACCTCTGACTCCACATCCCGCCAACCTACAGCAGCAGGGAGAGAGCAGCCATGCTGGGTCCTGGCCTCCCTGACCCAGCTCCAGTGACAAATGGGAGGACAAAAGAGCCGGTATACACTCCTCTGCAAGGACTGGACGTGGTTGTGTTGTGATATTTCCAATTTAAAGGAGCACTAAAGAATTTGTGACCTTTATTTCGTGGACAGGAGGAGTTATAGTTACATAAACTGAGCTTATTTCCTTCTATGCAAGTCTGCGCCCATCAGGGATCTTGCTCAAGGGCACGGGAGCAGTTTGTATGGTTGAATAACCTTGAAAGTCCAGCCCCATGCATGTCTCTATCCGGTATGTGTCAGGCTGATGCCAGGATGCGAGTGGATTTGGGCGGACAGACGTCGGTGCATCGTGAGAAAGCTTCTTGTCAGGTCACAGTGTACACAGAGCAGCGTGATGCATATTCCCAGGATTAGACACATTTGTTTTGAGTCGAGTATGACCTCCTTTAATCCGTCACGCCGCCTCTCCAGCCTCCCCGGTGCATTCATTAAGGCGGAGAGGCATAAACAGATCGATGGCATCAGGACAGGTAGAAATGGAGCCTCAAACAGGGTCAAATGCAGTCGCTGCTCATATGTAAAAACACTGAAAATAATCAAAAACTAATGTGCGAACGCGACTGAAACATCATCTCTGGGACTGAAGAGACACATTTTTCAGATGAACAGTAAAACGGCGTCTTCGCCTGAAGGAAAGCACGGTGAAAACGCAGGATGTGTCTCCTTTTCATGCTGAAGTGTTTTTGTTTTGGATTGATTTCTATGATTAACTGGCACCTGTAGCTCCATCTCTTACTCTCCACATTTAGAAAGTCGTCACAGAGTTTTCAAATGAGTTTAAGTAAGAAATCCCTAAAACTGATGAAAGAGAGCACAAAAACTACTGTACTCTGATGACTTTGTTGAAGTAATAAAACTCACGTCAAAGTCATAGATTTTAGCTGTTTAGCTCCATGTTCATACATGAAGGTCTCAACCCTCGGCGAGGCGAAACGTGACGCGCTGCCCTCTGGTGGATCGGCGGGTCTATTGCACACATTGGCGTGAATTGGTTTCTTGAATGTCTTAAAGTTTTTGGAGGCTGGTTGTGTGTTGTGCATTACCGGTCAGCCTGCTGTTACCTTTTCTGACCATTTTGCCTTCTTTAACTGTTTGGCTGCCTGTTGATGAGCTCAACATCACACACAGAGCGACACATTTCTCTCTAAAACTCTGATTTTTAGATCAATCAGAAGGCGTGTTTATGACAGATGTTAGGACCTGGATATTACAGTATTTTATGTTTTTGCATTTGTTGCAGTCAGAGGCATTAATCTAAATACAACAACAGGTAAGATTTAAGCTTGTCTGTGCAGCAGATCGTCTGCTTTTCAGGATGAATCAGATCCCTTCATCAGCGTGTCTTTCTTTCTTTTTTAGAGATCATTCAGGAAATTTGCCAGATTGGTTTTCAGCCTGAAACAGGCAGAGGGCAGCATTCTTCAACAGCAACAGACACCTGGAGCAGTGGAGTCTTTGGTAAATTAGATGATGGGTGACAAAGGCAACAAACACAAAGTGACAGAGCTCTTCCTACATGTTGTGTGATGGGCTGTAGTTCATGTTTTTCTGCTTCTTATCTTGAAAGGCATGCGAGCCGGCTGGTAGCTGTATCTGTGTCCTCTGGTGTCCAGCCATCAGATCAAAGGATAATTACAGGCTCGTCTGGTGGACTTGAAGCCGTGCTCGTGTCTTTTAAAAGGAGGAAACTCGTAAATGCACATTTCCTGCATTCCAGTGGAAAGAGAAACAGAAGCAGAGACTTTGCACACTTAACTCACGGCATTTTACAGCAAACCTAACTTTATGGAGAGCTTTAAAAAACACATTTTAACTATTATTTTTCAGCAGCATGTTGAACATTTTCTTTAAAATGCATGCATGCATTCACACACCACACCGCGTCTAAGCCTGGGGTCATGTATGAATGCACATACATGCATTTTCTCAACCCTGTGGGGACTCGTTTCCCTTCTGGTATTGAAACTCCCGTCCCCACAAGGTTTGCTTCTCAATTTTAGGTTTTGACTTGTTTAGATTTTTTAAAGCACTTTGCCAAACACATAAGGAGAGAGACGGTATGACATGCAACAGTCGACCTACAGATACAATCTCAGCTCAATGTCCACCTACCAGCTTCTTCCAGAGCTTTCAGACACGTCACACAGCCTTCATCAGTGGACGGGGTGGTCTCAGTCTTCATGGAGATGTAGCTGTTGACACGTGTGTTCAGCAGCTGCCATGATGTCATCTGTAGCCCATAAAGAGGGTTTTGGTTTGAAGTGCAAAGAGATATTCTACTCTCAAACTTCCTCCTGCCGTCCAAAGATAGGTGGTGATCAGATGGCTTGAACAGTTTCCTGCGGCAGTGAAGGCGGATGTTTGTCTGTACCTATCAGCCATGTTCAACAGGTAAGCAGCGGAAATCTAAGACGGATCAGAAACCAGCAGATAAAACATATCCACTTTGCTGCCTGAGTGGTTAGACATCGCTGGGAGGAAGTGAGATTTTTAGAGATTTGGACAAACTGACCCTTTAAGGCGAGGAGCAAGTCAAAACAATGTGTGTGCGGTGTTTCCTCTCAGGGGTGTGAGGAGGGGGCGGGCAGGTCGGCGGATGACTTTGACAGTGGAGGATTTAGTGAAAACGGCTGGCCTAGCGCTTTCCCCGCAACTGATGGATTAGACAAGCTGGAGCAGGGCGGCGAAGAAAAGCCGCCTTCACGCTCTGAGCAAGTGCAGGTGTTCGCCTCGGTGTGTGTGTGTTTGCCTTGCTTGTGTGTGTGTGTGTGTGCATAATTTCGCTTGTCTGCCTTTATGATTGTGGGCATAAAAAATGCACAGCTTGCAGAAATTGGCTTGCAGGCCTGCGTGATGATGGCACAATAAAGGTTTCCACAGTCAATACTCCAGTATAGTCCAATAATTTGCACAGGGCCATGCATCGCTGGGAACTATCTGAATCAATAAGTGGGTAAATAAATTAAACTGGCGATGGGACAGTCCAGGAAATATACCGCCAAATGGCAAAAACGTCAGTGAAATGGAGAGAGCAAGCGCTTTGCTCCTCCGCTGGCACAGGCAGAATTAATTTCAGTTTATGCCTCTTTGAACTATCAAAACACACGAGGCTGGTAAGAGCGTGTGGGTGGAGGAGAGAGCAAACTAAATCCAGAACCACATTCCTGATGCAAAAATATGCAAATGTACATTTCTACCACCTACAGCAAAGGTCGTCTCCCAGCAGCATTGATCCTGCCACGTGCTATCGGCTCGTTTTACAGCCCTGTCGCCACTGACAGCAAATAATCTGTGCCACAAATCTAATTAAGAAACAATCTAATTGAGGATGAAGTGTTTTGCTGGGAGAAAAATACATTTAAACGCCCTCTTGGGACCAGTGGGGATCAATGTTGTCTTCCCTGGGTTTGCGAGCTTTTGCTGAATTCAGGAGAAAGGAGGAACAAATCTGACGTGGCACCTTTTTGAGGCTATAAATAATGCAGGAAAACCAGGATGAATTGATGAGATGCATGAGGACAAAAGCTACAGCGCTTGTCAAGAGCCACATTTGCCAGATGACTGTGTCTCTCCATCATCAGACAATCAACACACGCTCAGAAGAGGGTAGGAAAATGGCTGGAATCAGGCGTCCAGTGGGACGTCTGGTTGAAGAGACTAAGAGGACAGCAGGACTCATCTGAAGGCCATTCAGGTCAGTGCGGAGGAGCGGCGATTTGAGCGATTACAGGAGCAGTGGGAAAAGGGTTTGCCATTATGAGTGGACTGCCAGGAATGAAAAAGTGGCTGGGATGTCTTGTGTCAGGGGAGGATACCTGCCAGTCGATGGAGGAGAGACAGCAGGCAGGAAGAAATAAGAGGGCACTCCAGCCTGGACAACTGAGGCAGCTGCATAGTCAAGATCAAGATTCAGCCAAAAAAACAGTGTCAGAGGAGGCTGAAGGAGGTGAAAATGTTTAGTTAAAGGGCTAAATTACATTTTGCTGCTGAGCCTGTGGTGCACGCTCCTCCAAACCAGGGGCGCGCTGATCGCCGATACAGCCCCACCTCAACAGATCTGAACGACCCTTCAAGTGCTGTTATTTAAAGGCCTGTGCTGGTGGCTGTGCAATTTATAGCCCATCATATACAACTCATGTATTTTACATTTACTGCTGACCTTTTTCCAAATTACCAACACTTGTGTGGTACGAGCGACAAGACCAAGCGTCTCCAGCCATGGCGGCAGCTCTGCGAGGTTGTAATTAGGCACAGCAGCGCTTCGAGCTACATGCTAACGATGCTCACAATGACAGTGTGAACGTGCTGGTGTTAACAGGGGCATTGTTTGCCACGTTCACCAGTTAACACAAAGTAAAGCTGAGGCGTGAGTTCAGGACAGCCACCGCTGATGGTGGCGCTAGCTCCATAGCCCTTTTAGACTCAAATATCAGCTTCATGTTGCACCATATGAAAAGTCATTGAGGTTCATCCTCTGGGCACCATGAACGTCGAGATACTTGTTCTCTTGACCCTTCTGTGCCACTTTTTTTTTTTTGCTTTTTGTAATACTTGCTGGCTGTAACGACTTCTTTTCCTCAGTGTGGGATCAATAACATCTTATTTCTTATCTAACACTGCTGTCCCTCGAGTCCTGCTGAAAACAAAGGGAAAGACAGGTCGCACACTCTTAATCCAGATGTGAAAACCACAGTGAAGTCATAACCTGACAAACACTGGGAAATGAAGCAGATGACTGAGAGGTTTTGAGATCCCTTCGAGGGGACCACATGTTGCCCTTCTCTACAGCGCGCTATGAAAATCAGTCAGGGAAAATTATGTCGCCTTTATTTTTTTTGTCACGTACGTCAACGTCTCAAAGCTGCGAGCAACAACTGCATCGCAGACTCTTTGCTGGTGTGTTCAAGGACGCTCTGACATCTGACATTTCGGAGTCAAATGTCAAACAGTAACCTTTTAAACGTAGCAAAAGACTAAATTCACGATATCCTTCAACGTCCGTGTTTATTTGTTGTTTATCCACTGAGTTTCATATTCTAACAGCAAGGCTCAGGAGAAGAACAGCTTCTGGCGACTCAGTTTGGGCGTTTTATAAAATGGTCCTTGCTGATGGTTGAATAACATATTGATATAACAGCTGTGATGGATTATGCATCTGGAGCAAGTTTCGATCTTCTAGGCTTCAGTTTTCTTCTATATCTACTTTCCATCATCCCACTTTTAATCTGTTTTGTCTCCTTTGACGGGATTGTCAAACGCACTCTATAAATAAACATCAGTGGATGAATTTGCCAAACTGCTTCATGAAGAAAGGTGTCAGGGTGGGAATAATGAGGGCCTGGTGCTGGAGTGCCTGAGTCTGCTCTCTACAAACTGCTTACACTTTATTTACTACCCTCGCTGTCATCTGCAGAGACGACGTATTGAAGCCATGAAGGATGAGCGCTCTGTCTCAAAGACTGACGCCAGCTGATGGTTTGCTCTCCGAAACCACAAAGGTCAGACGGAAACAAGCCGCTCAGCTCTTCTGGGGTTTGCAGATCAAAACAGCCTCATGGAAAGACTCCAGGAGGGGAGTGTGTGTGGTTTGTTCACACATTAACACACGATTTGACTTGTTTTAAGACGCTCTGGCGGTGTAGCTCTGCGGATAGAGACGCCATCAGTCAGTCAGTCCATCACTTTGGTCCAGACTCAAATATCTCAACAACTGTTGGATGGATTGCCATTATTTTTGTACTAATATTCAGAGACTCCAGAGGATGAATCCTACTGACTTTGGTGATCCTCTGACTTTTCATCTAATGCAGCAGGTCAGACTTTTACTTTGCTGAATACTTTCTACTTACTTTCTGCAAAACTGACAATCCCATCAGCTTCATTGTGCTTTGAGTTTGGTGCTAATTAGCAAATGCTAGCATGCTAACACACTTAAATAAGATGGTAAACATAATATCTGCTGAACATCAGCATGTTAGCATTGTGATTGCAGGTATGTTAGCATGATCATGTTAGCATTTAGCTAAAAGCAGTGCTGTGCCTAAGAACAGCCTCACCAAGCTGCTAGCATGGCTGCAGACTCTTTGTTTAGCTGTAAAGCTCTTTATTACTTTAGCTTAGAAACGTCTTCAGTGAATACACTTTATAGCTTCTCTAATGTGGGTCGGTCAGTCAGTCCACAAAAAGTTTTCTCCTCTTTGGCGGCCACAGTTTTGACCTGAGGAGGTTAAACTTTGCCATGAAGGTCAAGTGTTTGTTCATCTAAAAATGTGTCGACTGTCCTCAGAGCCCAAGGTATCGTGTTTGTCTGTGCTGCGTTTAGAGATCTTCAAGGATTTCGTCTCTGATGATACGCCGTGGAGGAAAGCTGCAAATCCTCAGAGAAAGTGGAACCTACAAATGTTTTGCATTTTTATTTGATAGAGAACTTCCAGAGGATTAATCAATTATTAAAGTTGTTGAATAATTTTCTGCATCGCTGTACTTTTAAACAGAGAACATCTTGTGGTGAAAAGGGGGTGTTAAATGTTACATAAGAAGGCCCATCAGCGGAAAAGCTGAAGTGACGGGTTAAACAGAAGCCTGGAGAGAAAACACACACTGACACCCGTCTTGTCCTTCTCCTCCACCATCTCCATCCCCATCACACCAACAGTCCCTGCAAAGATTGACAGAGCTCTCCAACAAAAGGGCCACTTCTTACACAAGCAACGCTCTCGGCTGTCTAAACTCCTAATTAAGCCTTCTCTTAACGGGCATCCCTCTGATCCTCGACACCCCTTCTGCAAGATAAGAAGACACTGATGAGCACAGAAAGACAGACGAGGAGGGAAAACGAAAACCGTGTCTATTAAATCAGTAATTAAGTCAGAGCCGCGGAGTCAATCGGAGAGGTAAAAACCAGGAGAATCCTGGGGCAAAAAAAGGCGGCGAGTGTCAACCGGTGTGATTAAGTCCTTGAAGTGTAATTGCACGAGGGAATCGGGGTATTGTCAGCATCAGCGAGGGATTTCCACGAGTGAAGCGGGAGGGAGGGGGAGGGAAATGACTGCATCTACACACTTCAGGTCCTGGAGCTCGGGGAGGAAGGAAGCCGGTTTGGGCTCCACTTAAAGCAAACAATACTGAAGTTCAAAGAATAGCATGAGGGCTGAGCGGAGGAGCCGAGTGCTCGCCGTTGATAAAGCCGACCATCTGTTGTTTATACCCCATCGTTACCTCGTGGGCATCCTCTGTGAAGAATATGAGACAAACACAGGGGAGTCGGAGCATCCATTCAAATTACAGGCCCTGTTTTTCTTCTTTACGCTCCCCCGATGAGCTCTAGGTTACCTTTCGAACTTTCATGCACGCTTGTGAATTCTATTGTGCGCAGACGTCTCAACCTCCCGCGCTTGTTTTTCACGCCAGATGTCGAGAGTAAGCTGTCTCTGGGATAAACCTGGAAGAGGCTCAGGACCCGATTGGCCATCTGCCCGGCTCGCAGCAAAGGCCGCAGTAAGAGCATGTCTGAGCTAAAGGTCTGCAGCTGATTGGACGGCGTCGTGCCTCGAATCAGGCCGCGTGCTTTACGTGACGGACGTGCGTGAGGAGGAAATTCAGAAGCAGGAGCGACGTGATGATTGTCCTTTCCTGAGCGGGAAGACCAAGTAAACCAGATGGATATCAGGGCGCTCTGACGCATGTGTGTCTGAAATGCATGAGAGCACTTTTATCTATTCATGCAGATATAAACTAACTGCACAGAGATTTGGTTTTATAGCCATCACTGAGTAACCCAGTTTCAGTTCAGTGCATCAAAACATCATAAATACTTAAGAGTAACCTGGCTGCTTATAATATTTCTCTGGCATGGAGACATTTTTCTCCTTTCTCTGTTGGTTTTCACCTTCAGCAGAAGCTCATTGTTCTGATCGTGATACAGAAAATCGGTCTGTGGTTCTACAGTTGTGTATCTGGATTTGTCCAGTCGGAGAAAATAACCCTGATCAGGATTATCTCAGCTCAGGTCTGACGTGGGGTTTGAAAGAAGGCACTAAAAGTTAGGATCTCGGCCTCTTTGATTTTGACCCTTTTTAATGTATGTTTTGAGTTTCCCAAAGTCTGTCACAGATAACAGAGCCAGAACTCTTAACTGCAAATAAAAAGTGAGACAAAGGAGCAGTCAGACTGAGCAGACGACTCAACAAAAACTGGACAGAAAAGCTGGAACTAAGCTGACGAGGAGATGAGCTGCAGGTGCAGAGATGGGCGGAGGGGCTCAGGTGAGGCCCATGAGGTGAATGAGATGGGAAGGAAGCTGATTGGCCGGGGAAAACACTGCAAACAGGGAGGGCTAATGAAAAAGACAGCTTGTTTTGAATGTGTTTTCCCATTTATCACACACTGTGTTCACCATCTTTGTAGTCCACATGGGTTAATGGGACTACAAAACCCTTGAGTGGCATCTTGAGTGACAAACACGGATAAATGTGCAGATTGTAGCGTGCAGAAGTTCCTCCCCTTTGATCCATGGATGGGAAAACAAATCACAGTTAACTTTAATGAATCTTCAGCAGAGATTCATCTATTCGAAATTTCAAGAGAAATTTTCCATGAACTGGTTAAGAGCAAAAAAACGACGTCAAGTAAAGCAAAGTTTTCATCAGAGGCTGGTTTTAAAGGTGAAAAATCACTTCAAGTGAGCATAAAAACCTTTTTGTTAACCTGGTGTGACTGCCAATCTCCTCTGACTTCCACCCTTTCTGTCTATTGTAGTTTTGTACCTTATCTTCTCTTTTAATGAAGCAAAATAAACCTATTAATAATCTGTAATCTCCCCTCTTTGTCCAACCTGAGGCCAGGCTGTAACATGAAAGAGCCGGGCGACTCCCTGCATGTAAACACAGGTAATGATAAAACACACGCACACAGTGTATGTGTGATACCTGACTAAGCTTTGATATAAATACAGGTGAGCTTCAACAACAAAGCCAACAGTCAGTGTAGAAGCAGGCTGGTTTATTACAATCAGGCTCACTAACTTCAGCTCTATAAAAGAAGTTATAAGTCGAAGGTGCAGTAGTGTTGGTGCACCAATCGGCAGGAAGTACGCCATCAGTAGATAACCAACAGAAAAACACCAGAGTCACAGCAAACCTTAAATGATATCACCTCAAATCAGCACTTTTAGCTGCAGCACTAAACGGCCAACAAGGCAATATTTACCTGTTGGCTTACCAGGGTATGAGGCTGACACACCTGTGTTTCCTGCGCCCCTTGAACATCTCATCGTGGTTTTAGAATCACAGGTTCAACAAGCACATACAGCAGGGATGTTGTGTGTGTGTGTGTCCACATACTTTTTGCTCTTGAGAGCTTCCTCGTGTTGTCAGGGATCGAGTGTCAAGTAGCTGTTAATGAATAATCGAGTGATTGGTTTCACATCCAGGTCAAAACGTTTTTCCTCTCATTAAGATCATTAGGAAATGATTCAAGCTAAGGTCTTGAGATGACTCATTACTTTAAAAAGCAACCCAAAGTGTTTTTACTTTCATGCCAGCACTCACTTTGTACAAGTGGGGGTCGTTTTTTTTTAAGTCAATTTGGAAGGAAACTCGCTCATTAATTCTGCCATGAACATTTAAATTACCATATCATTAATCTCTGGTGGATGGGCGGGAGTTGAAATCAACAGGCTGCAGTGACCTTGAGGTCTAATTCCCCACAGACTGCTTTAAAACTGCTCCAGGTTGTCTTCGCGTTGCGCCGTCGAGCCACTTTTCCAGTCGCAGGGTTCAGAAATCTGAAGTGTCCCACGAAGCGCTCTCCATCAAGCCTCCAGAATCAGATCAGCGTCTGAATTTCATGAGCGGGGATTGATTGGGAACGTTCTCCCGCACGACAGACGCTGTCAAAATGCAAATGAGGACCTTCGTACCCCGAAAACCGGGAACGAGGGTCGTGCACACGCACACTAATTAACCTGTCATTACCCACACCTGCGCTTCAAACCAACCATCGCCGGAGCAACAGAATTGATTTTGCTCCCCGGCTGTTTGGATGATTTGATGCTAAGTGGAGGTCATTTTCCGCGGCTGTCATTTTTCAGTTGGTTTGATCGTCCTGGTGTCAAACCACCGTCGGCAGCTTCTGTCCTTCCTAACATAGATGAAAACACTGTAACACAGACACCAAATCTATAATTTACATTTGAAGTTTTGGCCCCAAAAGAAGAAGAATTAAATATTTAAAGCTTCCATTTAGTCGATGTTCCCTCAGTGTTGCCTGACAGGGGAGGACACTGCTGAAACAAGCTTTTCTCCAAAATGCTCTTCGGTTTTGGATTTGA
Organism: Chaetodon trifascialis; assembly: GCF_039877785.1. Classification (NCBI taxonomy): domain Eukaryota; kingdom Metazoa; phylum Chordata; class Actinopteri; order Chaetodontiformes; family Chaetodontidae; genus Chaetodon; species Chaetodon trifascialis. The sequence continues at coordinate 22,041,256 of NC_092073.1, forward strand.
GTCCAGAACAGCGAAACTGAACCACATCGGAGCAACTGAGCTCCAAATATTTTGTTTTTCTTTGGAGCCTCTGAGGCGACTCATTGGTTAGATTGAACAGGTGTAAACTGTGATTTGCCAATTCACTGTATGTTCAGACCTTCTATTTCTCTTTTGGAGTTAGCTTTGCTGTCAGCTTTGCTTTAGCTTTGTTTTAGCTTTGCTTCTAGCTTTGCTGTCAGCTTTGCTTTAGCTTTGATGTTAGCTTTGCTTTAGCTTTGCTGTTAGCTTTGCTTTAGCTTTGCTGTTAGCTTTGCTGCTGGCTTTGCTGTTAGCTTTGCTTTAGCTTTGCTGTTAGCTTTGCTGCTGGCTTTGCTGTTAGCTTTGCTTTAGCCTTACTTTAACTTTGCTGTTGACTTTACTTTAGCTTTGCTGTTAGCTTTGCTTTAGCTTTGATGTTAGCTTTGCTTTAGCTTTGATGTTAGCTTAGTTTTAGCTTTGCTGTTAGCTTTGCTTTAGCTTTGCTGTTAGCTTTGCTGCTGGCTTTGCTGTTAGCTTTGCTTTAGCTTTGCTGTTAGCTTTGCTGCTGGCTTTGCTGTTAGCTTTGCTTTAGCCTTACTTTAACTTTGCTGTTGACTTTACTTTAGCTTTGCTGTTAGCTTTGCTTTAGCTTTGCTGTTGGCTTTGCTTTAGCTTTGCTTTATGTGAATGAAACATGACGTCGCTGGGTACAGTTCCCAGCTAGCAAAATCTGCCTGGAAACATCACTTTTTGTTTATTGATCATTCTTACACAACGTTCTCTTTTCTGTTGCAAAAACCAACATTACTGTTCTCAGAAAGTTCTAGGAATGTTTTGGAACGTTTTGTATTAGCTCGGTTAGCGTTGGCAATGACACGCTCCAGCACAGACCCCTGATGGCAGACCCTCATGCTCAGGGAGTGCTCAGGTGTTGCTCACCCCAGCTTTGAGAGCACACTGTGGGTAAAGACTGCAGCATTTCAGCCGCTGTCTCCTCTTACAAGGCGCTCTACACCTTCATCTATGTGAAACTTGCAACGCAGAACTTTGTCCTCTAATCCTTTCAAATATTTAACTTTTCAGCTGTCTGACATACTTTGGGAGTGTTCTCTGAAAAATTGATATTGCTTTTACTCACTCCGTTTCACACTGTCGCCCAACACTGCCTCCGACAAATAGGAGCCATAACTTTTTTCTTTTCCAGCGCGAGGAGAGAAGCCTCGTCTGCTGCCAGGCTTACACAGATGACAGTCTCCAAAGCTTATGCCAACAATCCATGATACATCCTGGAGAGCTCACATAATACTGCAGTGATACAAGGAAATGCAGCAGCAAACCTGGCATTTCATACTGCTTTCCAGAGAGGAAGCTGGAATTTCAGACATGAAGAAAACATGCAAATGAAGTGTGAACAGGTGAGAAGTGATCAGCCAGGTGGATAAATGCTGGTTTTGGAGCTGGTGGTCTTTTATCAAAAAGACTTTTTCCCCACAAACAAGCTGCTGGAGAGATTCTTCAGATCTGTAACTCTTCATTTTCATGGCTGCATGAAGTGCTTATTTGAAGAAAATATGGAAATCTGAGGAGAGTTTCGCCTGTTCTTGTTGTTGCTGCTGTGTGGGAAGAGTTAATGCAGCGCGTCGCTGAGTCACAGGTGCATTATTCTGCCAGCGTGCAGCAGAAAAATCAAGTTATTGATCGTCTCTGGTGATCCATCCAGAGAAGACTGTGGCTAGTTGCAGAAACGTTTGCAAAGGAAATAAAATGTTTGACTGACAGCAGATTTAATAAAGTGTGAAAGTCGTTCAACAGATAATGTTAAATGGTGATTGGAGGGAGCCAAAGGAAGATGGCAGGTGCTGCTGTGAGATAATAACAATAATACCTCGTCAGATTTTTATTCAAATCTTTTTCATTTTATTGTGAAACTTTTTTCAACTTATTACATTTAACAGCAGTTTTCTTACTGAATATTAGATTTAGTTTAGTTTATATTTCAACTTTTTCCCTTTTTTACCAAGTCGTTACCTCAGTCAGGTTTGTTCTTGTACTTCTTTACAGACTTTTCAGATGAAACGTGATGAGAATATTGTTATAGATTCAACTAACCAACATTTTGTCAGTTAAAATTGGAGCTTTAGTTCACAGATCCTGTTAACTCAAACATACAAATTTCCCAGAAATACATATAATTTACTTGAAATTAAGGGGAAATGTTCTGATTCTGTTTAATTAGCCGTGTTGGGGTTATGAAGAGTCTCTGCTAACCAGCAGTTCAGTGGAAATGATGATGATTACTGTGTCCATGTTCCTCATAATAAGCATCAAACTGCACGGTTCTTCACTGGAACCATCAGTTTAATTTACAGTTAAATATCAGCTCCTTTTGAGGAAATACAGGAAGTTATGGGACCTGCAAAATAAAGTGAAGTACATGTCAACCAAAGGACACTACAGTACAATGCTACTGACACATTTATGCATCAGCAGTAACAATCTAATAGTATATACTGATGTTTCACTCATATATATATAATTTAACTGTATTTAAGTATGCTATAAGTATTTAATACTTACAGTAGTGCAGTATTTTTACAGTGTGGCTACTTTAACTTAAGTAATCTTGCACATATTTTTCCACTTTCCTTCTTCAGAGCTGAACCGCTGGAGCAGCTTTCAGTTTCAAATGGAATAAAACTCTCTGTGGTTCCTTCACATTTACATCATGCATTCATGTGAGGGACAGTGGGACCCTCTGCATTCAGCTGAGATCCCACCTGTGATTACACACTGGTCCTTTTATTCCACACTGTCTGTTCACCGGCGAGCCTGAAAAGCTTGTTAGCGACATGACGGACGACACGTTCCTCTTGACTGTGTCTGCGTCTTCTCTTATCAGCCCTGTGAGCTGCTAAATGTCCATACAAGTCTCTGCAGGCGCACTCGAACACAACACACCAATGACAAGCTGACAAACTACCTTCTTACACCTCAGACCCCTCCACCATTCAGCTGTGCCATAAATTACCCCCAAATTACCTCCAGCCAAACGCAGCCTGACGTCCAACATTTGCAGCAGCTCTCAGTTTGAACTGCTCTCTCATTTAGATTTAACATCATACATAATACTACATTGGTGTTTTTCAGAAGTAATAAATCTCCTCTAATCACACTTTGTTGCATTAACAGGGACTCTGTGTAATATGAAACGTGTCATCCGAGAGGTAAACCTCCACAGAGCTTTTTCTTTTTAGCACCTTTGAGCTCATTGTTCTGGTTTTTACTGCAGATTTACTGTTTCAACACTCAGCAGCTGACAGACAATGACAATGATGTCCACTTCCTGTCTCCTGGGTGGGCATTGTCACCTCTCCCCCACCCCCATCAGGCATTTTCAACGCCAGCACAGTACTGATGGACTGTCGCTCGTCCATGTCCAAACAATACAACACTGATACAGTTCAGATTTAATGTTTGTGCCTCTTTTTCATGCTCAGTTCCTAACAAAGTTAATGACTCTTCGGGGCAGCATCTCATTTCTGAACTGTCTCTGTTTGCCTTTGATGCTAACGTTAGCAACTAGCTGCTGAAGAAAGGGGAACAATAAATGTCTTCCTCAGGAGTTGGTGGACAGCTAAAGGGACAGTAAATATTGGGGTTACACAAACTTGATGCTAAATGAATGATAATGCTGCTGCGTGTCTGCTGGATGTGAGAGTAGGCAACTGTTTTCTGCCCACAAGTGGCAAATGCATCGTCAAATATCATGTTTAATGTTGTGTCAGCGTTATCTGTGGTGGCATCTGCTGAAGAAGATCATGTGAGTCGGTCAAAAGCTCCAGATCAGCTGCTAAACTGCCCTTGTTTTGTCAATAACTGTGTTTAATAAGACACCTCTGATGACAAAAGACTACAATTCTGAGCTATAAAAGACAAAATATATGTTTGAACATTCATCTTTTTTACAGCATGAAATGTCGTCATTAGCAAAATGACTTCAAACCTTTTGCAAATGTTTTTATGACCAAATCCAGACATTTCCAAGGAGAACTGATGCACCTGAAGAAGCTCTTCTGTGGTTATTAAAGTAAAGGACCGTCATTAGCAGTGAATGCTGGTTGTGGCTGAGCTGTCCATGATGAGTCTGGTCACCATTAGCGGCTGCCTGTGAGGAATGGAGGTGTTTTGCTGCAGCGAAGTCGGCTTCAATTGGTCCCCGGGGAGCGTTAATTACCTCCCTCACACTATATCAATAAATATTTGAGGAGAAAAGAGGTTCCTGGGGGTAAACAGAGAGAGCCAAGTTCACTCAGCCATGAAATATGGGACTTCAATAAATAAAGCTACACGGAATAAGCTGTTTTATTTCTGTGTGGAGTCGAAGAAAGAAGCATTTAAGAGGGGACCATCTGTGTTTTCCAAGCAGTATTTCTCCACTAATGGACATTTCTGTTAAAGCTGAAAAAGGTTCACAATCCAAAACATTTAATTTCACAATGAAGACTGCGGGAGTCCTTGTTGTTCAGATTCAGAGCGTTTGCTTTAATAGTTCACCAAAGACAGCTGCTGCTCGCGTCGTCACCCTGACGCGAGCAGGAAACTACGACAGGAACTTCACGGCATTTTACAAACACACAGGCACAGAAATGACAAGCCTCCTCTCTACGCTTCTCTAGTCGTCCTCTTTAAGTTTCTGTAAAAATGTTGCACAGGGCAGTTTTAATTTGAAAAAAAAAAAAGACAGGAAGGAGATTGACAGGAAGGATATTCTCTCAAATCAAAGGCAAATGTGAGTGAAACGATGAAGAGGAACAAATGGATGGAGAATATTCTGCCTCTCCTCCAGTGAGCTTTTATTGGAGGATGCTTAATTTAACAGGAAAAATACAAACAGCTATAACCAAAAGCGGCTGGTGTGCATCTGTATGACCTTGTGAATATCCTTGGCTTTGTGCATGACAGCATTTTACAGTGTTTGCATGTAAATAATGATGGGCTTTTACCACCTTCAGATCAATAATCTCATCTATCAGCAATGTACAGTGGCTCCCGTTACATCACACCAAGTGCCTCGTTCATGATGGATCGGCAGAGGGAAAGGACCAATGACAGGTTCATTTATCATGAATACAGTGTGGATAATCAGAGCATGTTAGCGCTGTTAGTCCCGGTCTGAGTTTATGTTTCCTGCAAGAAATCTCCATTGAAACCAGTTATTTTGGTGACGCTTCATTCTTAATTTCCTATTCAATCACAAAGGAACGCCACTTTTCTTCCTTGTTTTAAGTTAAATAAGGCTAACGACAGCGTTTGGGTTCCATCTTTACCACAACGGTGACCCGGTGAAGCTGGTTCCTCAGCCGATATCGAGGCTCTGTAATCAAAAACCAGCTAAAGCACCAGAAATTTTGAATATTACTGAGGTGTGGGCTTAGATTAAACTGTGAAAATGTGGTTAAAATAAGAGCGATGACAGGGTGATCGGCTATGAAGCTAACAAGCTAACGTTTGTTGAACAGAGCCGATCACGTTCTGTGCCAAGGTGCTAAAAACTGTACAAACGTGAGCTGAGGACCCCAGAATAGCTGCGCAGACGGAGCATCAGAGGTCACCCATGGTAATAAAACGCATATCTTGGCACTTCCTTTCACACGTGGTGGTGTCTAGCTGTGCAGATAGTCCTGGAAACTCTTTTTAGAAACCCTGTTAGTCTGATTAGAATCAATAGAAACCGCATCGAATGCGTTCCAATAAAAATTTGTCATAAATGTTGTTTTGCAGTATTCATACGATGCTTTAATTCCACCTTCTTCTTCTATTCTTTCATGCTGAAAAACTGTGGAAAATCATACTAAAATCATAGCTTTCCCAGCACTACTAATAAGGCAGTTTGTTATTAATGCTTTATTGATCTGTGATACATTGATGGCTACGTCTGGGCTGCCAGGTGGAGTTCAAGAGTTTGATAAGAAAACATGGTGGAGGAGGAGAAACAGTATTTTTTTTATTGTTAATGTTCCTATAAATGATTCATTTCTGTTTTATACAGCATTAAAAATTATTCAGTAACTGATAATAAAACCCTTATTTACATCTTTTAAAGTCTGCCCCATTATAAAGTTGTAGTAATGTACTCATAACACCGACATGTCGCAGCCTTCATCGACATTTCCCAAACATTGTTCATGCACTTTTTATTTCAACTGGCATTTTCTCCATCTCAAGTTTTCTTGGGTGGCGAAGAAAACCACCTCGACCTCAAGCGCGGAGAAAGAAATTAGCAAGTTTTTCAGAGACCGCGGAGCTTCGGGTGCTCGGCGCTAAAAATATTTCACCTTTCAGCGGAGGAGCGTCACACTTGGTAAGCGCTTTCACTACAGTCTCATAGCAACAGCAGGAGCTGCAACCAGCTGCTGGTCCATCGTGGACCAGCTCAGCTGAACTTCACTCCGACTCTCGCTGCAAAACACAGCTGCCCTGTCGTAGCCTGAACACTGCGATTTAATCTACTTAAGTCCAATTTAAAGTCTATTTCTGTTGAAGTGGGAAGAAATCTCAGACTTTGTTTTGGTGACAGGTGGTGAAATCATGCTGATATGAGATGCCAAATGAAAATAACTCTAAAAAAAGAGAAAGAGTTCTGCTCATTTTTAAAGGAAGTAGACTCTGATTTAAGGCGGTAAATTCATGCTGAATGGAAAAATTCCTGTAATTCATGAGGAAAAAGTCACCTTTTTAAACCTTTAGTGGCTGGATCATGGACATGTTGTAAATAAGCAATTATTTTTACCAGAACAGCTGCATATACATATTTATATATAACATCTTGGTACAGTACATAACCCTTTATATACTAAATACCAAAATGGCCACACTTTCTTTCCTTACGTTGTGTCACTGGTGTGTCATAATAACTCTGAGTGCTCTGAAGTGTGCTGAGCAAAATTCATGTCAAGAAAAAAAAAGGTTATCAGAAAAAAGTGAGGAAATTACAATCGTTCTGTACATGACGAGGCTGCTGTACAAAAGAGTCCGCCCTGTTTGTGTGTACTGTACACTCCAGCGCTCGAACGACACAGTAAACAGACAAATCGCTCGCCTCAACATATAAAAGTGAAAAGAAAGAGAAACATCCATCTCTGCGGATGCGAGATATTCAAAAGCAGATAAATCGATGCGGCCGTCATTAACTGGAACCTTGCAGCACCCGCCCACTCGTGACCTGTTACTGACCCATCACACACACACACACACACACACACACACACACACACACACACACACACACACACACACACACACACACACACACACACACACACACACACACACACACAGACACACACAGGCTAAACACACACCATCGCACTGCTGAGCCCATATCTACCAGTTTTCTAAATCAAGGAAGGTATTAAGATGAAGGGAGTCGATGGTGCGTGGGCTGCCGGTGGTCAAAGCTGGAGAGTCCATCTTTGGAGGACGATGGTGGTCTGCGGGTCAAGGTGAAAAGGGGAGGGACAGCTAAATAATCGATGAGAGATAATACGCAAAGCATCCGTGGGAAAACAGAAAAGGGAAAGAACTAGGATGCTACCGTAAATGTCCAATTTTCCATTGAAGAAATGGTTTGACATTATGTTTATGAGCTTTCGTGCCAAGAGTTACAGAAGATCGATAGCGGTCTCATACACAGAGCTAGAGCCAGGATGTGGCTATTAGCCTAGCTTAATGACTGGTAGCAGAGGGAAATGGCTAGCCTTAAAAAATATGTCTACAAAGACACATCTTAAGCTCATAAAATAACATGTTTTATCTTGTTTATACAAAGACCAGTAATGTAAAAACGTCAAGTCTGAGTTTTACAGGGAGTTGTAACTAACTCACGTAGCATGTAGCACATGTAGCTCTCTGTAAAACCACCTGGAAGCAGGGGGAAACAGCTAGCCTAGCTCAAAGGTCAAAAACACGCCTTCAAACACTGCCAGCACTTGTAAAAGGCTGTAACATGTTGTTTGTATAACCCGTACAAAAGAAAATGTAAAGCAGTGGTTTTATGAGTAGTGACGGTGTGTGCTATAACTCATGTAGCATGTAGCACCTAGCATTACATTTCTGTCTGTGTAGAGATTAAACAAGTGCATACACGAAGATATAACGTGTTAATAAGATGGCTTTAGAGGCACTGACAAAGTTCCAAGCTTTTTAACATGTGAGAACCAAGCTAGCCGTTTCCCCCTGCTACCAGTTTATGCTAGGCTAAGCTAATCACCACCTGGCTCTTGAACTGTAGCCGACATAATGCACAGAAATGAGAGTGGTATTGATCTAACTCTCGGACAGGAAGCAAATATTTCCCAAAATGTCAACCTTTTAAAGTTTTATTCTGTTTTGTTTATCAGATACCCTGTTAATTTTTGCTTGCTAGCATCCCTTTTAGGCTGCACAAAGTGTCCCACCATGTTCAAACAGGCCGGCAGCTAGTGAAAGGATTAATGGTTCAGTACAGAAATTGTCAGAAAATAGTGACCATTCCAAGTTCTGACAGCCCATGTGACATCTGCAAATTAGCTGTGTTGTCCATCCAAAACACAATGATACTGAATTTATAATGACATACAACAGAAAACAACAGCAAATCCTCACATCTGAGAGGCTGACAAACAACGAATGTTGGTCATTTTTGCTTAATAAATGTCATGAATGAATCATTTACTGACTGCCCAATCTCTTGACTAATTCTTTCATCACTAATCCAAACTTTGTGTTTTTAGTTTAGGCCTGTAATATTCTGGCATGAATAAACAATACAATCCATGTTTTTTCTTCTTTTTTTTTTTGACAACGACGCTTTTGCTAACCACATGGAGCCATCACAGCATCAGTCTGCTCTGAGCAGGAACACGTTGTGTGAAAGAAAAACATAAAAAATAAAATAAAGGCTATGTTGATTTTGAGTTTCCCACATGATTCAAACGGGGCCAGACGTGGATCCTGCACAGTTAATTCCTGCAGCATCAGAGAACGGAGAGCAGCCAAGTCCGAACTCTTTGTGCTGCAGCACCAGCTGGAGACGCCGCACTTGGAACCGACACTCAGCTAAACAACACTATGATAACTGATGTGTTTCTACAAACCGCAGACTAAACGGGCAATCCAACGACTGGGAGTGTGAGTGTCAAATCGGCCCTCAGCCAAAAAACATATCAGCTGGCCAAAAACAAATCAGCAGGCAAACAAGATTTCTGGAATAATTCCCAAAACATTCTTTTGGAAAGAATGGGAGGAGAGGAAAAGGGCTGTTGGACAGGAGGAAAGTCAAGGTTTGTATCTGTATTTCCATTTTAATTTCAATCTCCCAAATAAAAAAACAAAAGGGACACAATGGCAGACCGTCTGTGGATCTCCTCCCTGTTCTCCTCTTCATCGGTTTCTCTCTACATTGCTCTGTAGTTTCCTTAAATGCCCATGATGTGAGTTTAGTCCCCTCTCCTGAGCAGAGTCCCGTCCTGAGGAGAGGCAGGGCTGCTGGGGGGAATCCAGGGGGTCCACGGCAGTCCGAGCAGCCTCCCCCCACCCTCAGCCGCAGGAGATGACAGTGAAGCGTTTGGAGATGCAGGACATGTTGTGCAGCACGATGCCCAGAAGGAAGAGCAGCACGCACGCCACCAGGATCACCGTGCACACGCCGGACCACGTGGAGCCCTTCCCTCCTCCCACCGGGCCAGTAACCCTCCTCTCGCCCTCGCCTGCCTCCAGCCCCATCCCGACACCCTCCAGAGCCATACCCAGGCCCAGAGGCTGCTGCTCGGGTACGGTCACCACCGTCACCCCCTTCTGCTGGCTGCCAGGCAGGAAGCGACATCCCAGCTCCCCCGGCAGGCCGAGCGCCCGCTCCTTGGCGACCGGCAGGGGCAGCATGTAGCATCCGTTGCTGGGGAGGCGGATGAAGACGGGTGTGTGCTCAGAGGCGTGAGGAATGGCGATGACGGTGATGATGTCTGGGTCATCCGGGAGCTGGGAGACGGATAGGCCTGGTGGGAGCTTGGTGACGCCACGGCACCAGGGACAGCGGATCTCCTTCTGGCTGCTGCGCATCTGGGTCAAACACACCGAGCAGCAAGTGTGTCGGCAATCCAGGAGTTTGGGCCTCCGGCGGGGGCTGTAGTAGTTAAAGCAGATCTGGCACTCCAGAATTGAATCCTGGGAAAGAGTCTCCATTTTTTAAAGATCGGTAGGTGGTCCCTTTTTAAGTTCTCAGGCAGACAACAGCAATTATTTTAGAGGAAGTAAGTCTTACAGAGACGATGCGCAACTCCAAGGGAAGCTAAGAAAGCACAACCGGCTCTGACGCTTGATGTTCCACCATCGGCCGCGACTTCACTGTGATCTCACAGCTCTTTGATGGCAGCATGGTCATTCATCTGCAACAAAAGAGAAGAGAGAGCGTTGTTAAGACAATGAGGGCAGCAACAGGAAGCGCTGTGAGGACCTTGGTACTTATGAGAAACTGAGCTTTGATGTGAACGCTGACGTTAACGTCAGAAAGGGCAACATTTGAAGTCATACAAGAAAAATCTGAACCTTTCTCTCTATAATGATTTTCACATCTACCCTCTGGTCAGAATCACAGCTTTTTCAAAATTGAGGTGCAACCGGTTCAACGCCAGTAATGAGCCTGCATTTATCCTAAACGCTCGTTATTTCAATACACCGTGAACTGCACGTTTCTTATTCCAAATATCAGTTACTGCATCAGGTTTGCTGTTTGCAAATTAGTAATTCTGCCTCTAAGAACGCCACCTAAACATCATCACGTGGTTTCTCTCTAAACAGACATTAATCCTCTCTAATCCAGCACAACCCTCATCACTACTTTTGATCCGTCCTCCACGTGGCTGCAAACCCCACCGGGCGCCTTTCAGCGGCAGAGCGCTTTCCCTGCCTGATTTTATTGACTTGTGCAGCTTTTGTTGATTTGGTCATTATTCCGTGATATTTGTGCTTCTAACACAGGTAAACAGGCTTTTTTAATTGGGTTTATCGTTGATATACAACTGGGAGTCTGCACAGGGGGTTTTATTTTGAAAATTTACCAGACTCTCGACACTGTTCCTGGCTCTGACTTCGATCTGGTCTGTGCAGCGTGACGTACATCTACTGTTACTCAAAAACAAGCACACAAAAACCAACGTTCAAACTACATCAGAAAGGATGGATTGCAATGCTGTTGCACGACCAATCACATCTTTGTGACGTCACAGCTTTGCAAAGAAAAAGACGCACATGGCCTTATTAGCCTCGATTTTAACCCAATCCACGATCCTAAATCTGACCGAGTCAACAAAGCCGGCACGGTGTTACGGTCCTTCAAACGCTCGTAAATGATGCCGAACATCCCAAACATTCAGAAAGAGAAACACTTTACAGGCGACTGATCTCACAGCAGGGAGCACGGCCTCGACTGAAGGAGACGCAGTGGTCAAATAATGCATCATGGATGATGGAGTCATTATTATGTGCATCACGCGTCACACACTCTGCCTCCAGCTGACTGCAGCAGGGGCGAGTTCATGAGACCCTTCACCTCAGTTTCTGTGTTAAGTATGGCTAATTCTTTTAACTGTCTCCTTCGGGCCACAGACTCCATAAACAATTTCTTCCTCCTCCTACTCCTCTTGCATAATCACGTCTACCATGTTAATCCATGCGGAAGCTGTGATAGTTTACTTTTACAGATGATTAAACCCTGTCAAAATAGCACCAAGGAAACAATGAATACCAAACAGGGCCCTGCCGACGTTTTCTTTTTATATTTCGCCCAAATCCTCGAGTGTGAAAACTGCTGAGGAGGGAAGACGGTAAGATTTTTCCTCCCCTTTCTCTGCGCTGCCATCTCCACAGAGCCGCTGTCCCTCCGGGCAGGACTGTGGGTAGACAGCTGGAGTGAAGAGTGAGACAGATGGAGGGGGAGAGGTGGAGGAAATGGAAAAAGGTGACCACTGACTGCCCTGCAACACTGTACGTCTCAGTGCTTTATCAAAAACAAGATCGCAGGCAATTAAACTGCTCATAGCGCCCTGTGAGGACACGACGTGGCAGTGACAGATAAGACTGTGTTCACAGCAGGTACGCTCGGAGCAGTTTGTTCAGTCTGCAGTCCGTCAGTTTGGCTCATTTGGAGCAGAGACGATCGCATTCGACCTTGGGCGGTCATAAATAACTGCAACACGACCGGCTTTAGGATTCCAGAGCGTTTTATCAAATTGAAATCCCACACAGATTCTGCTTATCAAATGCTTAAAAGCATCTGATCGATTGATCCACCAATACTGAGGTCCAGGACGTCACTGCGGCACACTTACCAAGTCAGCCCAGGCGCCCTTGTCCTTACCCACATCCCCCAGCTCCTCCTGGGGGATCATAAGGTATTCCCAGCCCACACGGGACACATAAGCCCTGCAGCCTGTTCTGGGTCTGCCCAGGGGTTTCCTCCAGGTTGCCCTGACCAGAATACCTGCCTGGGAGCCTTCTAGCACCAACTCGACGGACTTCTTTCAGAGTAAAGAAGCAGCTCTAAGTTCTAAGACCCTCTACTTTTCAAACATTACTGATTCTGTTTAGCTTTCGTTTAGCCTCCACACACTGATCTGAGTAGTCAGTCAGTTCCAGCACCTCCTGGTCTCATGTGACTTACATAAAAAGATCCCATTGAGTTTCACACAGTGCGGTTACAGATTCTGAATTTGGGAAAAAGTTGTTACTGGTATTGAATTGGTAACTCTAAGAACCAGCATCAGGGATCTCCTGAATTTAAATAGGACACAAAAACCCAATCACCTCTTCAGCCTCACGCTCATCTCCTTCCTTCGCCCTCAGCAGCAGCACCACCTGCCCCACGGGCAAAACACTCCCTCCCCCGCCAGGTCCGGAGGCCAGACCCTCCACTCCTCCTGCCTCCTCGCTCCCCGGCTGACCTACTTTCTCCACACCGTTACCGAGCCAAAGTCGAGGCAAAGCGCAGGAAAATCCTGGCAGGTTTATGGAGAAGCGAGGAGAGAGGAGTCTGAGCACAGGAAGAGGAGAGAAACCTGTCCTTGAGGGGGTGAGACAGCCCAGGGTATTACTGAATCCTTCTCCCAAAGATAAGGATTAGCTTTGATCTGACATAAATGCTTTGTGGCTCGATATTCCCATACACCCAGTCGCTCTCTCCAGCCCTCCTTCTCCCCGTCTGACTGAAAAGCTTCTCCTCTTCCACTTCACATCAATTCTTCATACTTTTCAGACGGTAATTTCTCTCCTTTTTCCCCTCAGTCTTTGCCTTCCACCACCTCATCGCTCGTTTCCTCCTCATTTTCTGTCGAGGATTACAATAAAGCTCCACAATGAGTGCAAAAACGCATAGAAACAGGGGGAGGGAGCATGTTCTTGTACACAGAATGTCTAAAACGGGTTAATTTTGTGCTTTAATTAGTTAATTAGTCAACTTTGTACCCCAGAAGTTAAATTATACACTGAACGAAACATTGATTTCATTCAAAATGAGCCATATTTACAGGTAATGCTCCTCATCAATGACGTTTTAAAGAAAAAAAAGATGATTATGCAAGAAAAATTGGCGCAATTCAAGTGAAAATCAGCATTTTCATTATTTATTAATTGATCTGTTGTTTATTTTCTTGATTAACTGGCTGATTGGTGCAAAAATGCTAGGAATTAGTAAAGGGTGACCATCACAATAGCCCATGTTTGTGTATTCACATTGTCTGTTTTGTGCCACCGATAGTCAAGTTTAACATCACAGACGACCAAGAAAACCAGAAGACTTTCCCCTCTGAACCTGTGAGCTCTGCAGAGCCTCGTTAGCTCAGGCGATCATCTGAGGTAACGATGTCGCGTCGTTCCCCTCTGAACGTGAAGACCAGGACGCGTCATGGATTTACAGTGGAACGAGGAGCTCGAGGAGCATCCAAAGCAGCAGCTTCACAACATGATTTATGGGTTCATCTGAGCTGAGCTGAGCTTGTGACCCATTTTCTCTCACGCCCGCAAAGAAGCTCAACAAAGCACCGTCCTGAAAGGTCCGCAGCAGCTGTAAACAAGCGTCCTGAACAGGCCGGCTCCGCTGGAATCCAGATGAGGGGAAGCGTTTCTGGTTCAGACTCCATCTGGTCTATATTTGTAAAGGCGTGACTCTGAGTGGTGTTTGTGTGGCGTCATCAGGGGAGCAGGGAAGGACGTATGATTTAGTGATGATGCAGAGTGACCGAGTGGCGGCTTCCACCACCCCAACATGCCTGTGGTCTACTGGGAGCAACCAAACACACACACACACACACACACGCATGCACACACACACACACACACACACACACACACACACACACACACACACACACACACACACACACACTCCCTCAGGGCCTCCACACACAATCAGCCAAGGAGAAAGTGCACTCGTCCTAGCAGACAGAAGTTAAAAATAACCACCACAGCCAGAAGTACACACAAAGACACACACATAGAAATACACCCTGTCACACACACACACACACACACACACACACACACACACACACACACACACACAGCTCCACCCAGCTCCACATAATAAACCACCTGAAAGCACAGGGGGAGGTGGGCTGTGAGCAGCATGCAGGAAGACGTTGATAACCTGCAAACCCTGAGCTGGTTCGAGGCGGTGAAATGTCAGCGAGACGATGATGCAACTGTCCATAAAACACACGAGCGCGCCGGTTCATTAGAGGACAGGTGTTCACATCCGGCAGGTGCACGGCAGCCACCTGAGACGTGCAGGGCTCAATAATACCTCAGCTGGCTGACGCTGGATTTTAACGCTGCACTTTACGACACAGAACCACGACGTGTGCGATGCAGACATTAATTTGGGGCTCGCCAAATTGCCGATGTGAATTCTGTTCAGAACCAATCAGAAAATGACTCGGAGATGGATTATAGGTCTCAGCATTGGTTATATCCATGGCGCTGATTGAGGATTTAATTCCCTTTTCATTGCACATTTCACCCCCCTGCAGCCCGGTGCCCTTGAAGCCTTGACGGGCCGAGTGTGCGAGTCCAGAGGTTGGACATTCGGACGCAGTGATAATAATAAACTGGTCTTTGGCTGTTTGCTGCACATTCAAATAAATTTTCATTTAAATCTGCTGGCAGGCATTTGAGCCATCCTAACTGGGCTCCAAGCAGACATATAAAATGACTGAAACTCTGTGGCAGCAGTAAAAATAATGCCTGGACCGTCGCCAGCGCCCCCGTTTCCTCACATTTTAACAGATTGGAATCCATCCGAATTAAAGCCGCCGCTCATCTCTTCTCCAACACACCATCTTTTATTTCCCAAACGTCTTCATCCATCTTTCCTTCATCAGATAGGAAACTGACAGGAGCACATTTCCTCTCTTTCAGATGTGGCAGCAGCGAGCAGCTCCATTTGGAGTCCGTCCGTGCGATTTGTGGCGTCATATTTCTAATGAATTCCACTATGCTCCAGCGGACGTTCAGTCATTTCAAATGACAGATAGACACATTGTGCGGCGACGCAGGTATTGCACATGTTGAATTTATGCTAATTGCTTGTCACTCGCTTGCACTCTAAAGTATGAAACTGATCTTAATATCCTCGTTCTTAATTTGTGATGAAGACATTTCGTCAGTGAATAAAAGCGACGGCGGTTACGGAGCAGTCGATTCATCTCAATATGTTTCAGCCGTGGGATTTTTTTTGCAGCAGCATAAGCGTTACAGTACAAACATGAGTCCTGGCTGTGGGCAGCGTGCTGAGCAGACATTTGCATACAGTTGGTGCGCTGATTTCCTCACCCACACATCAAGACTTTGGATGGGAGTCAACATCTCCTCCAGAATGCATTGAACAGCTAAAGCAGTCAGGCAGCGGCTCAAACTAAAGGCCAACAGCAGCTTCTTCACTGCAGCCTGCGTGTGTGACTGTGTGTGTGTGCGCGCGCGCGTGTGTGTTCATCCAGACCTCATCAATTAACCTAAACTGCAGCCCATTTTTCATATAGGTTTAATGTGAACCGCACAGGCGAGAAGGACGGGGAACAGTCCGTCCTTGACTGAGGCTGCAGTCTGGACGGCTGATGCTCACTTCAGGGCTGTCTCACTTGCAGGGTTAAGGACGGGGATTTGGCGTTTTATTGTGCATCAGCGTCTTATAAAGCAAGAAAATTGCACAAGTACTGTAACTAATTTCATTTAATGTGACTGGAGCCATAAAGGAGATATCTCTGTATCTTTGGGATCAAAGTAAATCTGCATGAGTTTCTCTTTGAGTTCAATTTTGCAAAAACCTGACCTGACAGAGCAAAGCAGAGAGTCGATAATGGGGAGAGTTAGCGTAGCTTATTAGCCGTCGTGTTCCATGATTCTGGCCTCCTCCATCCAGCTTTAAGACAGTTTGTTTATCCCTTTCCTGTTTCCTGCACACAGCCGGTTCTGGTGTTAACTCACATGCCCGGAGCCCTGATCTCTATCCCATCATGCACCTTTGGGATGAGCTGGGATGCCAACTGTGAGCCAGACCTCATCTCCCACATCAGTGCTGGACCTCGCTGATGCTCTTGTAGCTGAATGAGAGCAAATCAGTGCAGCCAGGGAACCAAACATCTGCTGGAAACCAGAGGAGAGGAGGCAGCAGATTGATGTGCTCGGGTCAGGAAAGAGAAGCTCAGCTATCGCATACGTCCTCTGTACACTTACTTTTGTCACTGGTTGTGCGTGCTGTCTGATAAGTGAGTGCTTTGAGTTTACTTGTCTATGCACCATCAGCCAGTGTGAGGTGTAATGCATTGTGTGTGTGTGTGTGTGTGTGTGTGTGTGTGTGTGTGTGTGTGTGTGTGTGTGTGTGTGTGTGTGTGTGTGTGTGTGTGTGTGTGTGTGTGTGTGTGTGTGTGTGTGGGCTCGGCACAGATGGAGCTCCTGATAGAGGCCTGTGCAGCCGACCACTGCAGGACACATTATGGCAATTTCCAGCCTGAGGAGCCGGCAGCGTCAGCGCCGGCGGGGGCTGCGGGACGAGCTCGGTCCCGCAGATCCGCCCGAGTGTGACTCGAACTCCTGCAACGCTGGGACGCCGCCCAGGAGGAGGAGGCGAGCGGAGGACGGCGGCTCGTCCGGTGCGTCTCTCCAGGTACTTGGTTTCATTCTCTAAAGCCAATATTTGACTAAAGAAGACATTTTCCTGACTTAACAAATTCACCCGGGAAAACAGAAAGGAGGCAGCGCTGATTGAATTACCTCTCAGGTCAGAATGTCCTCAAACACAAATAGCAGACAGAAGAAACTCCCTTTATCAATTGAACTGTCTTTGTGCCACAGTAAAACATCTAAAAAGTACTGTACGGTATCACAGTGTCTCCAGTATTGATACTTAATACTAGTTAAAGGGCTGAAAGCTTCCTCCTTTTTTACAGAACTGCCTTTTTACAGAATATTTAATGCAAACTTTAAAGGGACATTAACTTTCAGCCTCTAACAGGCAGCTTTCCTCATGTCACAGCTGGTCATTTGTCATCTCGTTGAGGTATTTTCTCTGCTGCTGTAATGCAGTTTTCACATCATGTATCATGAAACATCACCGGTCAGTCACTAAAAGAGTCTTTCTGGAGCTTTCAACAAGCATAAATGAGGAAATCCGTCAGAGGAGGAAGCCTCGATTCATCCACCTCAACGCAGCAGAGGTACCAAAAACTCGCTCTGCCTTCGCTGGTTTGTCTGCTTCAGCTGTTTCCTCACATGCAGTTAAAGGTGGTCGGTGGAGCTTCTGACCACGATCAGTGCTACGACGAAGTCCTGCTTTCTTTGCATTGTGCCGGTTTATCTGTCCAGATTTTTTAGATCTGTTGCAGAGGTGCATGCGATCGAATGAATGGTGCTGAAAGCATTAAAAGAGGCTCTTTCTGCACTCGCACAGGGTTTCCGAAGGGTTCACCAAATTAAATGTAAGACTTTTTAATACCATAAAGGACGCTGCTTCATTAGTTTAACTGGCCAAAGTGTAAAAGTATGATGGAAAACCAGTCGGCTGATGTTTCCTTGAATTATTGTGTCACTTCTTCAGTACTTCCCAGCAGTACGATAATTACTGATGATATAAGTTATTAAATTATATGCAGGTCCGACCTGCACGCAGCAGAAATCGGAGGGATTACACACATCAGACGAGCCGTTTAAAGATGATTCACTCCTTTAAGTTCTGCTCGAATCAACAGTATTCAGTAAGTATGTCACATCAGAAAAAGCCATTAAGTCAATAATAAATATAAGGCTGTGAGAATTTTCCTTTGTTTCTGTCACATCTATTATTAAGAAACCAGCCCACTCAATATTTAAATCACAGTAATGTCAGCTGTGATTTGTTTTGATGCTCCGTCGTGAAAACTGGAGCTGACAGAGGCAGGAAAGCATTTTCAGTTCTTCTCTGACAATTCAGAAAGTGATGGAATATAAAATCCTGAGCTTTAAAACAAAATCCATGTTCATATCTGGGCTACGTCATTCACAGAATTTGAAGTACCCAGAAAACATGAGAGTAGTTTTATTTATCTACTGCGAAGTTTGACTCGTAGCAACAGAAAAAAATGCATTAAATACACACAAAGTATATTCCTATTGTATTTTGCACCTTTAAAGTTTCTGTGTTTTTAGAGATTTGCATGTGTGAGCTCACACGTCAGCAGTGACAGGCGTCCAGCACTGTCCAATCACTCGTCAGCGAGGTCACACAGAGTCCAAAAACTCTCACGCAGGACAACAAATCGCCGTCCTCTCCGCTCTTTGATGAAAGGCATCCCCACACTGAGAGACTGTGCAACTTTCAAAGCAGATGAAAGAGGTGAACGCTGTGATTCTCCGCAGCCGGAGGCCTGATCTCCATCTGCAGATTCAAATAAAGATCCTGGAGACCTGAGATAAAGGCAAGCACAGCAGCTCTGCCCAAACTTCAAACAACACTGACACTTTTAATTAAGCTAATCTGCTGCGACGCCGCTCAAGGAAGCTATGGAAATGAGGATTATTTGAAAACTATTGACCGTGGGACAATGGCGTCAACACTTTATACCCCTTTTCACAATAAAAGTTGCTTCCCGAGAAGTTCAATTTCAGCCCTCGTGAGTGAAAGTGGTCTTTAGAGGACTCATAACTTTAACTGTAGGCAATAATGTTCTTTTTCCTCTCATGCCAGAAATCATTTTGTCAGAGCAGGTCTCATTTCTTCAAATGGAGTATATCTCGCTGTGGAATGAAACACTTCGATTCACTTATTAAATAGAAGAGTTCACCGCAGAGAGGGTGATAAAATTTACCGTCGAGGACAGGCTCGGGGCTCTGTTTCTCCAGAGGAGATGGCTCGAAAACCACGTCTGAAAATCACAGACTTTTATGGAAAAGAGCTTCTGAGGTTCGTCTGCTCCGCGGCGGGCGTCTGGCTTGTGCTTTTTAAGACTATGGGAGGTGGTAAATAAGAATCTTTCCTGGAGACAGATTTTAACGTTGTGCATCTTTTTGCAGCTGCTTGAGTCTCTCCAGCACAGAGCGGCGCAGCGGGCAGCGAACGCACCGCGACCCCTCTTCCTCTCGCTGAGTATGAGATCATTCGCACATCAACGAGCAGCACAGCGGGACCGCGTGGGCGTGCACGGGCGTTTGAGCGCGTGCGTGTGCGCTCCCTCCACCGCGCGCTCAGGTGTCTGTTCATAGCACGACCATAAAAAGATCCAGCTTGAGATTTGAAGAAGCTCAGCGGGTAAACGTTCGGGGAAAAAGAAATAAAAAACTCTGGAGGAGACGCTCGAAAACAGGCCGATTAGACATTCATCACACGTGCTGTCTCTGCTCAGCCCGCGCATCCATCGCACTCAGGGCGACGCTGCCAGCTAACGCTTTCAAGAGCCTCTCAGTCAGTTTCTAGCATGTTGCTAGGAGACAGACGTCGTCTCATCGCCGCTGTTTTGTCAAAATCTTGCTCTGAGGTTTTCGGGGAAAAGGGCCAGGGGGGTGGGGGTGGAAAGACGAGGTGACGGGGGGGGGGGGGGGGGGGGGGGGGGGGGGGCGTTTTGAGAGGTGCCCTGAAACTGTTTCATGTCACCTCGTCACCATTAACGTCTTCTGCTGCTGCTTTGACACGTTAATTATGGGTAAACCCAAACAAGCGAGGCAGGCGACGACGTCTTACACCTCAAAGAGATCTCTCACACACACACACACACACACACACACACACACACACACACACACACACACACACACACACACACACACACACACACACACACACACACACACACACACACACACACACACACACACACAGGTATTTGAAGCCTGAGGACTTCCTGGTTTCAGCCTCCCCCTCAAGGAACAGGACAAACCGCCGATTCTGATGTCTTTAAACGCTTCCTGACAACTGCGTTTTATTTAAGGTCTTAATTAACGAGCAACCCTTACATGTATGCATGTGTTTTACTGGAGAAGAGTGTGGAAAAGCATTTATCACGACGCTAAACTGAGGCAGTCTTAAAACTTTAATTCACACCTTTGGAGGCTGATTATTAATCAGCGTCACAGCTTTTTGAAATAAGATTCAGTTCAGATATTTCAAATAAATATACAATCAAATGCGTTAAAATGTGTGACTTTAAGGCAGATTAAGCACAACAAACCATATGAAACCCACTAGATTTGCATGCCACTTTACTAAGCTAAGCTAGTTAGCATTAGCAGGCCGGTTTTATCCGGTGTTACTGTTTTTTGTACTTTTGATCAAAAGTTTACTCTTGTATTTATGTGGTATGACCAACTCAGCTGCTGAGGCTGGAAAGGCAAAATTTATTTATCTTTTTTAACAGGAAGCAGGTGAAAGAGGGTAAATTAGCTTTAGCTAAGGCTAACTCAGCTAGCATGATGTCACAGCAGTTTGTTTATTACATCAGTTTTCCAGGTCAACATGATGATGCCACAGAGAAGCTGACCTTTGACCTTTTGGGAATGAAATGTCATCACTTCATCGTTTCATCCTGTGAGACATTTGTGTCCAATTCTGTCATAATTAGCGCATTAATTCTGGCGTTATGGTCAATAATGCGTTTGACCCTGGACCACCAAAATCTCATCAGTTCATCTTTGAGTCAAAGTGAACGACATCAACGGCTGAGTTACATATTATTGGATGTTTGGGCACGGACAAGTTAAAAAACTGCACAGGAAATGAGAGTAAAGCTCAACAACGAGCGCGAGCTGCTGTAACAAGCTGACATGAGTCATATTTAAGCGTTGGGTTAATTTCTTTCTTCCTATCACCGCAGCTCTGATCAGATCCAAACCTGATGCGTAACTGCTTCTCTCCACTTAACGCAATTATGTTTGAAAATGCCATTTAAACACGCGAATATCAATCTGAATAATGTGAAAGGACTCGAGGAGGCTGAAGCACCACGACGAGGCTGGAGGCTGATGGAGCGTGTGCTGTTGCCAGGCGATGGAAAGCCAAACAGTCTCAGCACCAAACAATCGCATTTAGAGGAAGATGTTGGAAACGGACACAGAGGCTGACTTTGACAGAGGACGGGCTGTGTGTTCTGTAATCCATCCTGTGTAAACAGGCTGCCTGCAGTCATTACAGCCACACAGGAATCAGCGCAGAGTAAACAATTAGCCTGCTTACTTTCCGATCTGAGATCAGCTGTATAAAGAGGATGTAAGCAGTCTTTATCTGAGCACACTAGACGACACAACAGAAGATTAATACGGCCGGGTGTGCAGGGGAGGCTCAATACGAGGATGAAAAAGACGCCTTTTAGGTCCGTTTAATTCTATTACATTATTTATGTTCGATCAAAAACCGATTCTTAATGCATCGAATTTTTCATTTTCATACTTTCAACACGGCAAAATCCACTTGACATGAACTCGCCTCCATTATCATCTATTAACATATCTGGTAGGTTAAGTGTGAACAAGTCGACACGGAGCGGCTCTGACACTCGCTCGAGGGCTTTCTGTTTGGCATCAGCAACAACGACGGGCTGCTTTTCCTCCAGCTCCTCATGGAAACACCTAATGTGATTTCCAGCTCATCTCCTTTTTCTTCTCCACTCTGCAAAATCCAAAATGTGGCAATTTGGACGGACGGAAAATCCAAAAAGACAGATCAGTCTCAGTCAGGAAAGAGAAAACGCATCAGTGCTGGACGCGGCTTTGAATCACTTCATACCACTGTGAATGTTTTCATCTCTATTGATCAATCGGTCTTCCACTGATTGATGGAAACGATGGAAATCGATCGATGCAGCAGAAACACAGATATTAGCTTATCTTATCCTTGCATTCTTCTTCTTGTCAAAACCCAACGCCTACATCTCCCACAATGCAACTTGTCTACAGTTCATTTGGCTCAAGTGACTCAAGTGACATCACTTGAGGACGTTTATCAGCCTTCGCACAGAAAGGCCTCAGTGCAGCACCTGGATTCACACGCTGATAGAGTTTAAACGAGGGCTCGAAGCCAGGAGGCGATTAGCGAAGCTAACCTGGAAACGGTCCAGCAACTAACTCGCCATAAGACCACAACTTTTTACATATTTGATGGAGTGCAGATTAACCAAATACTTACATGGACATGCTAATCAGTGAGCTTTAGACATGCTGGTAGGCGTATTTTTTGACTTTGGATAGAGACAAGCTAGCTGATTCCAGTCCTGATGCTAAGCTAATCACCTCCTCACCTCCATCAATCGTGTCATCTGTCAGCAAGAAAATTAATAATCATATTCCAGAAAACGGTTAATTAAACTTAAACTGATCAATACGAAGCAGCGACGTGGCTCAGATGGATCACTGTTGTGTTGCTGATCAGTCAATAACCTTCTTAAACTTCATCACTTTTAAGAGAATCACAATATATCTG
Organism: Chaetodon trifascialis; assembly: GCF_039877785.1. Taxonomy (NCBI): domain Eukaryota; kingdom Metazoa; phylum Chordata; class Actinopteri; order Chaetodontiformes; family Chaetodontidae; genus Chaetodon; species Chaetodon trifascialis. The sequence continues at coordinate 22,064,219 of NC_092073.1, forward strand.
AGAATTGATTATAATTATTATTATGCTACCCCTAATTACCAATGCTGCCGCTCCATAGACTGCACCATAATTATCAGTTATTATAATAATAAACTCAGCAGCGACTGGGCTGCAGACGGTGAACCTCGTCTGTGTCCTCACACCTACAGAAAGTCCCAGTGTCACCGTCCTGTTTGAGAAAACTTTCCTTTTTTCTAATAACTCCATCTTTCAAGCAGCGAATTGAAACATTTTTTATTATAATCCAAAATCCTTTGAGTACAAACCAATTAAGCACATATAATCCCTCCATTTAAAGTGCAAATTGAAATCCTGGAAACAAGGAAAACTTGAGGAAAGCGCAGTATAGATAGCAGAAATCATTAAGCAACAGCTGCGGTGTTCCTGGAAGGACAAAGAGACGCTGCTCGTGTTGTAAAATACACATTAAAGGAGCCTGAAACGCCTCAAACATCGAAGGACTGGCGATAAAAGCCTGCAGACGGACGTATTTCCTGTATGTGCTGTAAACTGAACAGCTGAGTGTGAGGCTGCCGGCCCACCTGCTGCTACGGTTTGAGAAATGGCCGTGATGTCTTCCATCGGCTATTTTCACCCCCCCATCATCTCTTTTAGTGAGACAGACAGCGCCGAGGCTGAGGACACGTTTGACGCTCAGCCAAGGAGAGGAATATTTCACCCGGACCGATGTCAGCGTGGACACCTCCGGCTGGCGAAAACACAAATGGGTCGATGCGCTGATTGGCACGCAGCTGCCGAGTCACGGGTCAGGTCCTCCTCTGACGGACTGAGATAAATCCATCAGGACGGACCACATGCTGACACTGTAGGTGCTGGCCGGCGGTCACTGCAGCCACGGAGCAACGTGAATGATGGATTTAAGATTCAGCGATTCCTCAAACAAATTAGCCACGTCTGTTGGAAAAGCTGTGAATGAAACTATCTTCAATAGAAAAAGGTGACATTTTGAGGCAAGTGGCCCGACTTTATGAATGGAAGTCAGACGCTCGGGGTGAATTATTGGATGGTCTCAACCTCATGAAACTCATCAATGAATTGTCTAAAATCAATAGAGCAAAACAGAGAAAAGCTACAACATTGAATAAAAACTAATCAGAATGACATTAAATCAACCACTTAATCGACAGCTCAGCCCGCAGTGTTCACCTGATACGGCCTGCTGTCCATAACCTGCCTTCTGTCAGTCGTCCAGCTGCAGTTGAACCACAGGTAGTAACAGTTTTTCAGGCCTCTGATTGGCCAACGTGGCTGTAGGCTTCGGGTTGTATCGCCACCTGCTGGTTTGGCTCCTGACTTGTCCTAAAACAGTGCTCAGTGTTTGTCAGCCACTTTGCATAAAAGCATGTAAATCCTATTCATAATTTAATAATGAAGGACTTGAGAGACGAGTTTTCCTCAAACATACAGACCAAAGACAAGGAGCTGGAGGTGTGAACACATGATTATTCTCAGCGTATGCTCTCAGTTTCTAGCTCGTCCTCCAGAGGAAGCTGAAGTGAAAACACTGGGGTGGTTTGGAAACAAGGGCCCGCTCCTCGCTGATATATGGGGGATTGTAAATCAGCTTTGAGCTCAATTCTCTCTGGAGGAACGCCGGCACGCTAATTCCCACTTTAAGGGCAGCCTGCGATCGTTTCTCTCCCTATCATCCTCCAGAAAATGTCCCCAGATGTTGCCAAATAAATAGGCTTTGATATTCCTACATGCCTTATCGCTGGCGAGCTCGCAGTCTTTAAAAGGGAGCGTGGCGTTGGTGCATCTGACAGCTGAGCGGGACCCTGTGATGCCGGTAACGACATGAGGGATGACAACAGAAGCTCCGACTTCAAAGCCCTGCAGCACTCTCACACACTCTCACACACACTCACACACACACACACACACACACACACACATACATATTTGCAGCAGATTACCGAGGCCAGTTATTCATCAGTGCTTACACGAGCTGGGTTACAGCTCAGAACACATATACACAGTCAGTGCAGCTCTGAAACGACTCCCGCAGCTCGTTTGTTCATGAAGAAGAAAAACAGAGCGCCTCTCAGCATCCTATCGACACTCACTTAAGATAATGAGGCCTGTTGGGGAGGATATAGATTGGAGAATGAATCTCAGAGCTTCTGTGTGCCGGTGAATGGGCAGGCGAGGCAGATAAAGGGCTTTAGAAAGAGACTCTTCGCTACCCGTGGTAGCAATTTGTCAGGATTAAAGCTGGATGGTGTCTGTCATTGTGTGTGTGCGTGTGTGTGTGTGTGTGTGTGTGTGGTTGCAGCGTCAGGTGTTGTTCATTACCCCCCGAGGTTGACGGGGATCGGAGCACTGATCTGAGGTCATCTGAGGCTGCGCTTTCATCCGGTGCATCCTCTGCACGGGCAGCATTGTTTACTTTATCAGCCAATGTATTGATTGTATTATCGGTTAACTGATTAATCAAGCTGATAGAAAGCAGAGGTCTAAAACCCAAAGATGAATTTCTAATGATAGCAAACAGAAAAGCAGGAAATCCTCACAACTGAAGAACTGAATTCTTAAGCATTTTTGCGTCATAAATGATTGATTATCAAAGTTTAATTATCCATCAATCGACTTCCTAAATAATCTAATTAACCAAGAAATCATTTCTGCATTAAAAAAAGTCCATTAGTCTCGTGTGGTGAAGTATGTCGCAATCAAAACTCTTTAAGCATCAGTTTTAATTGCTGGAACAATTTGTTGATTAATCAATAAGTTGACAGACAGCAAACAGATCAACAACAATTTTCATTATTCACCATAACAGATTAATCAATACATCAAAAAATTTTCTGTTTCCAGCCTCTTAAATGTGACGATTTGCTGCTTTTCTGTGTTTCATGCGACTGTAACTCATCAAGACATCTGAAGACGTCACATTTCACTCCGTGAATTTGTGATGGACCGAACCATTAACCACAAAATCAATAAAATAACTGATAGGTTCATTAACGACACTGACAAAACACTTTTGCATCTTGAAGATAATTTAGATTTTATTTGAGATCCTTGCTGCTGCGCCAACTGTGGGGTTTGTGTTTGTCAAAGAACACAAATGTAATTTAAAATATCGGCTCTTTTCAGGCTTTAAATCCTGGTTCCTGCATGAATCACAGACTTTGTCGGGCGCTGTTGCTCATTCACGAGCGTGAAAAACATTAGGCTTAACATCACCTTACTGCTTAAATCAAACCCCGACAAGCTTGGACGACTGAAAAAGACGTCGACATACACAATGTGAGACCACAGGAAGAGGTTCACACTTCAAAATAAAATCATTCTGGGTGTGTTTCTCAGTGTTTGCTGCAAGCGGGTGGGAAAGAGAAAGAGAACAGACCCAGAGAGCCTCACATGGTCGTCTCTGCATCCGCGAGCTGAACGACGCCCTCCGACCTGCTCAGACATCAAACACACCGCCGCCGACGAACCTGTGATTACCTCCCTCTCCATCTACTCTCTTGTAGCATCATCTCCCTCTTTGAACCTCCACGCACATTCACTCATGTTGCCTGATTCAAGAGCCCTGCGGCAGAGAGGACGAGGAAAGAAAAAAAATACAAATGTCACAAAAACACGGCCGACACACATGACCTTCAACAGCGTCTCCTGAGGCCAAACATGTGAAAGGCTACCTGTGTTCAAGCAAAGATCCTCCGGCCTTCTGCACAGGCTTTCCAGCTACCTCTAATGAAATTGGTTCGGCTTCACAATGCTCCCTTTCTGAGCAGATTCTGCGACGGCAGATTGAACAAAAAAAAAACAGGAAGCAATTGGTTTCCACAAAGCTGTCGGACCTTCAGCTGACAGCGAGAGCTGCTACTGTGCCAACAACATGTGGCCAACATTAAAGAAACGTCTAAACCCCAGCAGAGACAAAGGACGCGCTGTCCTTCCTGGTTAGGTTAGGAAACATGGAGGATTTACACAAATAGATAGGAAGGCTTTATCTGCATCCAAAGCCATTGTGTCAGATAAATTCATTAAAGTCGCTGTATGAGCAAAGATCAAACAGCGAGCACCAGAGCTGAGTACAAAGGCAGCGAGGAAGAGCTGGAAGACGCACAAATGCACCAAATGCTCAGCAGGTCTGACCAGGCAGCAAATCAACTCATGGTTTAAATATAATCATTTTAATTCTTGCTTCTTCTCTAATGTACATTGAATATCTTTTCCCCTTTGAATCTGAAAACTTGTGATTTTTTTTTTATAATGTTCTGACATTTTGTTGACCAAATGATTGATCCAGTTAATTTAGAAATAATTCAGCAGGTTAGTCAATAAAATAATTCAGCTGCAGTTCTGCTCCAGTTCATAACAGGACAAAGCTACTGATGGTTCAGCTTTTAGACTTTATGTTTAACTGCTAAAGGTAAACGCTAAACAAAAGCAAAATGCAAAACTTTAGCATCTTGCTTTTATATTAAAGCTAGAATAGCATACTAACATGCTAACCTTTAGGATGTTTTCAGATTAATGTTAGAATAGCATAATAGCATGCTAAATGTTAGCATGTTGCTTTTATATTAATGCTAGTATAGCTATCGATAGCTTTAGCATGTTGTTTTTATGTTAATGCTAGTATAGCATTCTAATAATTTTACTTTTGAGATTAATGCTGGAATAACATTGGCCTACTATCATGCTAAATTTTAGCATGTTACGCTAAGATGGACAAATTATCTGATCACAGCAAGAAGGTTGCCAGTTCGATCCCCGGGTCAGGCGGGGCCTTTCTGTGTGAAGTTTGCATGTTCTTCCTGTGCATGCGTGGGTTCTCTCCGGGTACTCCGGCTTCCTCCCACAGGCCAAAAACATGCTCATTAGGTTAACTGATGACTCTAAATTGTCCGTAGGTGTGAGTGTGAGTGTGAATGTTTGTTAGTCTTTACATGTGGCCCTGCAATCGGCTGGCGACCGGTTCAGCTCATGCCCATTGTAGCTGGGATAGGCTCCAGCCCCCCGCAACCCCGAAAGGGATAGGCGGTTTAGATAATGGATGGATGTTAGCTGTACAGATACACATTTATCTACTAAATATTACATGGTGAATATTAGCATATAAACACACTAACGTTAGCACACCAGCAAGCCTTTGCGCTGAAACATTGGGCTCTGGAATCAGTTGATTAAAAGCCTTCAAACTCATGGATGTAGTCTATAAAATACCCGACAAGGTCAATGAATTATGTACACAATATGTTTAATTAACTAATCTCTTCTAATGAGCATCTCAGAGGTAACTTTGACAATCACAGTTCCATGAAGTGCATATTAAGACTTACAGGGGGTTATATTTGGTGCCGTGTCAGCTTGATTGACAGCTGTCTCTGTCTATCACCCTCAGCCATGGCGGTTGCCACTCACTCAGCTTAGTTCAGCTCCACGCAGGCCAAATTTTGAGTTTCTGCCTGAAGCAGCTGACAAAATGGTGTTGAGCATAAATTCACACTCCGGGCTTCAAAAAGTCTTCACTGAGGCCTGCGGGCGACGTCACAGATACCACATCGATGTTTGTCTGCGGCCGACACCGCGAAGCCTCAAAAATCAGAGGGACTGACGGTGAAGTTGTTCAGTTTAATCTTTATACTCTCTCCCAGCTGCCAGAGAAGTAACACAGACCTGAAAGCGTGTTGGTTTCGCTGCATCTTTCCATCACATTTACACATCACACTCGGTTCCCTGACAGCAGCACAGGTGTGGACGGACTCTGTCGAGCAAAAGGAGCTGCAGTAACACCTGGCACAGCATTTTGCACAGTAACCCAAATGTTAATGACTTGAGCAGTTGGTGGGCAAATTGACAGGATAACAAGCTCTGATGAGGCTCGCAGAGTTAATCAATGCCAGTGACATCCGATGAGATGGCCGTAAAGGACCGGGCGAACACACAGAGACAGTCAATGGGAGGCAACCAGGACCCAGAGCACAGTCAATGAAGGGCACAATGTAAACTCAGCAAGCGAGAGCTGCACAGCCTCAAGCATCAGGAAAAAAACCTGGGGTTTGCAGGGTCAACGGAGAAATCCGCCGACTCCGGTGTGCAGAAACAAAACCCGAGTGCTCCTCAAATGAAGAAGACGGGAGAGGAGTTTCACAGCAGGAGCGAGGTCATAAATCAGCCGCCGGGCATCGTCTGCCGTCCGTCAGGCAGCAGAGTCAGACTCCATGTTTCAATCAACAGGCCAACAGACAAGCTGACAGCACGAGGCCCACAAAACTGACGGCGCCCAAGGACTACGACCGGCTCGAACGAGGTACGAGACACCGGAGAGGACGCCGTTTGTCAAGCATTAAAAAAGGAGGACAGACACAAGAATAAACTCCTGAGAAGAAAAACAACGTATTCAAAGCGAGCCTTCAAGTCAGGGATGTGGGTCATACGTCTCCGGAGCTGATAATCATGGCAGCTTTAATATGCTGTCACACTGTAGTACAGTACAGCAGCTCATGCATATTCTCTCAGACACATCCTTCATCTCCACTTCTCTTCCTCTCTTGGGCTTATCAGTCCCCTTAAAAAGCCCTTTGCTCCAGCAGACGCCGCCTCAAAGCTACTTTTATCATGTGGTCACATCTGATCAAAGCAGGCAGAAAAAAGGAGATTTTACTGAAATTGTCATTAAGTTTCACAAAGAACTGTTAAAGCTGAGAGTTCAGTGTTGACCTCGACCAGCTGTTACACAACAATGTCTCTGCGAGGTTCATTTAGAAACTGTCCTGCAGCTTTCAACTGGCTCCATTTTGGCTTTAAAGTTGAGACTGAAAGCTTAATCCTGGACCATTGTTTCCAGGATGGATGCAAAGTCATTAAAGTCATCAGAAACAAGGAACTTTGAGTTCCTCATTACAACAACAAAGCAAACTCCATCTGCTGAGGGAGACTGTGTGATACCATCAAAGGTCCCTCAGGAACCGCTCAATGGACCTTGTGGTGAGATTGTTTCGTCAATAATTGGTGGAAGTCATACTCTTATCAAAATGAGAGCCTAACTGACTGATATGAGCAGGAGCTTCCAATCACATCACGTGATCTTCATCGCTGGATTTCAGTAACTTTGCGGCCAAGATGGACAAGAAGCAGCCTGATAATCAGACTGAACTGCTTCTGTTTGTGTTGCTTTAACCAATCAGTAGCAAATAATATGTCCAAAAGCTGTTAACTTTGTTTGTTTTTGACACGTTCAAAGAAAAATTCTGCAACTTGCAACAACTTGCGCAACTATGTCGATCTCATCCACGTTCAAACGAATCAGAGAAGTGACATTTAAATGTGAGAACAAGTAAAACTTCATCTGCTAATGGAGATAATGTGATGCGATCGAAAGCTGCTGTCAACCACTGTTTCTAAAGAAAAACTAGTTTTCTGCACAGGTCTGAACTCATAAAACCACATCAGCAGACGATAAACAGTGAACTCATTTTAGCAGATAAAATCGATTGAATCCGAGCAACACTAACGGTTTAACACTGGATGGAGCGCTCGCTCATTAACACCATTTCCTGTGGGGGAACATGTCCACACAAGACAGCAGAAATGAATTCCAACAAACAGAATAAATCTACAAATCTGTCTCAATTAGTGAAGGCTGGAACTATCTTTCCTTCTGCGGGCCTGGTTTGGGATTTAGTTTGATCTAATGGTCGTAATTATACATGAGGAGGCTGCCTAGTCCGGCATTAAGCAAACACAGCCACAGGAGATGCAAACAGTCATTCTGAAGCCAAGTTTGACACAATCCCATGAAATCCTGCCTTTGGGATTTCAAATATATCAAATAAAAGGGCGGCCAGAACGATGCGCTCGACTCCTCTAAGACGAAAGAAAAACGTGTGAATGCCACTTTCAAGCCTGCAGCTCACAAAACGGAAGCTCCACCCGCCCTCCATTAAGCACTGCTCTCCACCTGTGAATTTTTGGCAAAACGGCCGATAAACTATTTATTTTCCGAGAAAAGCGGGGAGGGAGGCAAGGAGGCTGTTTGTTTGATGCCGCAGCCAGCTCATGCTTTCGCTCAGGCCACCCGACGAGTGGACAGATTATCATCGGCTGTCTCGGAGGAAGCCGAGCTGCAGGATCAGTCCCCATCCCACCGAGGTCAGGCCTCTGGATGCAGATAAAGCTTTCCTTTTCATCAAACGCCTCATGGAGAAAACCAATCCCAAAAGCTGCAGCGTGGCGTGGCAGAGCTGTCAGACTTAATGCTTCAAAGTGGTTAAATAATAATAATAAAAAAAAAGGTAACAGAAGCAATTTCAAAGGGCGAGTTAGAAAAATGCTGCTTTTCTTAAAATAACCAAAATTGTGCTGGTAGAACTGCGTTGTGATAATCCCACACTTTCAGCAGGGCTCCCAGATGAAATCAAGGCCATTTACCAAAAAGCTAAATTTCCATTTCGAGAAACGGAAAAGTAAAATTCAAGAAACTTTTAGATCAATACCCAGAAAGTCAGCAAGGTGACATCAAGTGAAAGCACACACAGCGCACTCGTGTCCGTCCTCCCGTCCAAACTGTGAGCCTTTAAACCAAAGGAAACCCCAGGAAGCACAGCGGCAGCACATCTGACACGGCCAAGTCCAGCTTTCTCTGGACGGAGACGCTCACAAATCTGCAATTCGTCCTTTCCTGTGAGCGAGGATGTGTTCATAACACATGCCAGATTTTCATTTGGAGGGAATCCATGTTGACTCCGTCTGAGGGAATGAATGGGACGCTCACCGTGCAGCCTCGTTTTGTGATATCGGCTGATTAACTGACGGCATTTTCATATTAAACTCTTCCCTAGTGAATTCAATTTCATGCCACCGTTTTTTTCTAACATCAAATTGACACATAGAATTAAAATATTTTCTGTATTTGGATGCATTATGTGATCATTTCCACCTGGTATTGAAGTAAAATTCTGATACTTTTCAACCTTAATTCTCAAAATTGTGTCTGTTGTGATTGAACGTTGTGTTGAACGACACAAAAAAAACAACATGCGTATGGGTAAGCTGTGCTATCATCTTAAATTTTACATGAATCATTTAAAATAATTGTCTCCATAGCTATAGCATAGCTTAGCATAAGGACTTTAAGCAGAAGAAGATCCATCACTAACCCTGACCCTGACCCTACCCTCACCAGGAGGTGAGCAGACTGGAAGGATGGAGACAGCTAGCCTGGCTCTGTTAGTAGTTACAGCTAATAACACCTCTAACGCTCACTAATTAGCAGCTTGTATCCTGTTTGATTAAACTAATTGCCTCCGTAATTAACAGCTCAGACATGATGGCGACTTTCAATCATCTCATCTCAGCATGGAAAACAAACAAGCGCCTTTTCCAAAATGTCAAGCAGGTACTTTTTCCTCCTCCAGACACTCTTAAACACCAGGTATGAATGTGCCTTCATCCGAGCTGATGTCTCAGGAGTCAGTCCAGGTGAGCCTCTTCTTCAGTGTGCGTGAGCAGCACCTGGTGCAAAGTGCTGAATGTAAATCCAGCCCACCGAGGGAGCAGCTAGCTCAACACAGATACCAACGTGCACACCTGTGGGCCCTCCTGTTGCCATGACCACCAGCAGGAGCAGCAGCAGCAGCATCATCGTCATCGTCACCGGCTGCCGACGGGGACTCAGCGATTCCTAAACAAATTAGCCGGGAGAAAACTGCTGAGGCCCGAACCCTTTAATTACATCAACCTGAAACCAAATTACAGGCCGACTGCTGAGCGTAATAACTAACGCACACGAAACAAGCCCCGCTCCCCGCCCTCCTCTTCCTCCCGTCCCACTCCATCATCAGTTTGGAACATTTATATCGGGGTATTCGCTCCCAGGAGAGACAGAGAGAAATGTCAAGACAAGGGAGACATGGCTTCTCCTCCCTCCCTGGCCTTTTCGCTTCTCGTTCTATCACTCCCTCCATTCTTCTTGCTCCCCGCTTCCTCTCCTCATTCATTCTCCGCCACGCTGTCTTTCTCTCTTTATCCTGTCATCTACATTGTGAGGAGCGTCTGGCGGCTCCTCCGAGCCTCGGCTGTGTAAGCAGAGCAGCCGAGACGAGGAGCAGAGGTGCCGCACTCGGAATAGTGAGGCACGAAAGCTGGAAGCGATTTACAATTCTGCCACCGGTGGAACAAAATGTCCGTATTTAAAAGGATGTTCTGCTTTAAAAATGGGTTGTTGTCATCAAAGTAAGGACAAATAAGGTTTTCTTAAGTCTTATAAAGAGTGTTTCAGACGGAGGAAGTGCTGGAAGAAGAAACACGGGTGTCACAAACAAGATGTCGCCAGAGGGATCACCCTGGAACCATTTCAGGAGCTTCGCGTGTTTTGACCCAAAGAGCCGACGACTAAATTTAGCTCGTCAGCCATAGCTGTACCTGCTCTGGGTGCAGGACTTTGTGATGGTCCAGGACTGCTGGGGCAGAGTTTTTAGAGCTGAACGCGGCTCGAACACAAAACTCATGAATGCTCACACTCAAGAAACAGATTTTGCTGCGTTTCTTTAATTGTTACAGGTATTAGAAAAGGTTTGGAAGAGAGAACGAATGTTGACCCTCATTAGTTCGACTGTTTTGGGGGCAGTTTTCAGTACTCATGCATTCAAACATCCTTCAACAGGAAATACAAAGAAAGCCCTCAGTTCACAGTCGTGGGAAAGGTTTTGGTCCTGGTTTTTAGTTTTGTATCTGTGGTTCCGTCGTTCTTGGATCCGCTCAGGTGAAAAAGGGCCATTAGGGAACTTGTGTCGATTAAAAGGGTCGCAGGCCAACAGTTTGTGAACCACAGTTTGTGGTCGACAGACGAAAATCAACAACAGTTTAGTGATTAGTCACTCAAAGCCATTTATCAAGAAACAGTTAGTGGTTCCAGCTCCTCCAACGGTAAAACCTGCTTCCTTTCTCTGTTTATGGACGACAAAGGAGGACGTTTGAAGAAGTCACTTCAGGTCAGAGGAATTCATTATTTATTATATGAGAAAAACTGGTTATTTCAGTTAATTAGTTAGGATTCGTCCTGTTCTACAGTATTGCATTTATTCCAAAGTGAACATATGAAAATGTTTTCGTGTGCTGGCGCATAAACCTGAAGCTCATCGATTCATCATGACAGCACGTCAGCCTGAGTCCACGTCCACCTGCTTACCTTTTGGGTAGAAAGACAAGCAGTGCAGCCTCGTGGAGGCAAGTCATATTGTTTATCTTCAAGCCATTAGAGCGCCATCCAGGCACTAAGGCAATTAATTACTGAATTATACCATGCTGGTGCACAATGAATGCAATAGGCCCTTGGGGCTTTTTTCTCATTACCAGGTACACACTGTCCTACACAGGCGAAGCAGGGGAGGCTTTTAATAACATTTAGTATTCAGATTAAACTGTTGTTTGCAGCCAAAGCTCCGGCTTCCAGGGTTTCAGCTCCAAAGTAGGATCAATTTACAATCCAATTAATTCAAATTGTGTGGAAACATGCTCACAAGGAGGAAAACAATCGTCTGTCCTATTAAGGCAAAGACAAACAGGAGTCTGGAGCACAAAGATGGTGGTGGTGGTGGGGGGGTCCAGTACAGAACCAACACAACAAGGAACCTGTTAAATGAATGAGAAACCTTTTATATGAGTATCTGCTGTCCTTAAAAAGCCGCTGAGCTTTAGACCTCCACAAGCAAAAAGTTTGACTTCCAGCTCGCCGAACGCTGTTTGAGTCTCGTTTTAAATGAAGAGCTCACAGAAAGCAGGAAGCAGTACTCTCCATCACAGGTCCTCTTAGCCGACGGTTCTTACGTCACCCTATCGAGCCAATCATCTCTCTTCCTGTCTCTCTGCTATCACACCACCTGCAGTTTACTCCACCCAAACAGTTCCCGTCCTTTCTTATCTCAGCGGTGATGAGTATCATGGGCTCTAATCGTCTTTCCTTTCTGACCTGGACAGATGTTCTTATTCATTTCCGATCAATCTCAACAAATCTCCTCCTGCGGGCATAAATGATCAATAATCTGTTTATATTTGATTTTAAGTGTGACTCTTAAATCTTAACTTATGCTTATCTGTTCTTTTACAGGAAGCGGCTGAATTTAAAGTTAGATATTACGAGTGAAAGTTAATTTTCAGCCTAAGAAATAAATGAATAAATCTCAGCTCAAGGTCACTTTCATCTCTGACGCTGGAGGTCGTTGTCAGCAGATGGTTTGATTGGTTTTCATGGAGATGCCTCAGCGGTCATCACATCAGCTGTTAGCACACGGCCAAACATCCTGAGGTCATGTGATGACAGCTGATCCGGCTCCGTTCGCTTGAATCTCGAGTTCAGATGGTTTGTCCAGTCAAGCTAAATAAACTATAATCAGCTGCATAAAAACCTGGAAAATATAAAAGCTTTACAACCACCTTGAGCTGTTAGATTCAAACAGAAATCAATGATTTTTAAAACTATTTTCATTCAACTCAAATAAAAAACGCTGCATGCTTTTATCACCACCTTCACTGGTTTAATTTAGACTTCAGGTTTTTATAAAAATCCGCCATATTGAGCCGATTGAGTCAAATAAACTGTGATTATCTGCATGTTTGACTCACAAAGCCACAGCTGCATTCCTCAGCTGGACGCCATCTTTGTGTGTCTTTGTGTATGCGTGTTAAAGCGTGCGTGTCAAAAGGGTCAGTTCCCGCTGCGCCACATGTGACCATCCACCTCCCCGCTGGCAAGGTGCTGGGCGAAGCCTCGCCGGCTGCCATGGAGATGCAGAGACACCGAGACGCCTCGTGAGGCAGGAGGGGACGCCGGCCCGGTTTGTCGTTCTGTTTGTGCGCTGATTCAGACTTAAAAACAGGTAAAGGGAAAAGAAAGGGGGGGCAGAGTCACTGAAGCGCTTTCAAGTGGCAGTGAAGACACATTAGAGGCCCAGTGGAGGATTTGTGATGGATGAAGTAAATGGGATACTGCTGCAGACTCCCCGGTGACCACGGCGATATGAGGATGTATTTCCAGCGCTCTGCTTGAAGTTATCTTCTGAGGAGCATGTGTGAAATTCGCAGAGATATTCCCTTTTACTGCGTAACGTAGGAAACCTTTTTTAGTGCGTGCATTGCATAATGAGACAGCCTACGTGAGACGGACTAGTCTGTCAGTCTTAAAGGCAATCAAGCACATGTGGCGTCTAATTCCGACAAGCGGTCTCTGCGTCGTATCCTTTCTGGATGAAAATGAAAGAGGTGAAAATGATTCATTTCAGCACGCCTCCCCCTCCGTCCCCGCCACCCATGACTTGTTTTACGTCCAGCAATGATCTGCGGAACGGCTGCCAAGTAAATAAATTCGGCTACGAGGACAGGCTCATTGGCAGAGCTGAGCAGAGTGAGCGGTGCTAAATCCAGAGGCAGTACGTCTTTATTACGGTGTGAACGGACGGAGCGGCGGGCGGCCAGGGTTCGAAATGCGAAGCGGGTGGAGTGGAAAAGAAAGGGAATGTATCACCGTTCCCATCTGGCACTGAAACCATCACCTGTTACATAAATCAGTCAATCATGCATGGCATCAGAAACAGCGACAGAATTCAGAGGAAAGTGTGTTACGGCACAAACGCCAAGGTCATCCACCGGGTGCGTTTCAGAGCGTTCTGCCTTCCTGTTTAATTAACTTGCTCAGATTTTGCTGATTTGGTCATTTTTCCTTCATATCTGTGCTTCTACCATGGATTTCCGTTTTTGTCTGTTTTAATTGCATCCACTGTTGATGTACGATCGTGAGTCTGCACACAGGATGTTTTATTTTGAAAATTTTCCCTCTACGCGTTCCTGTGTCTGACTTCCTGTCTCGCTCTATCTGCTCCGTGACTGACGAGTCGTCTGTCTGTCAGCCGTCGTTTATGATGGTAAAATTACTGTTTCTGTAACTGGAGTCTGGTGAGAGTTCAGCCAGTTTAACCACTTTATTTGCCAGTAAAACCAACCAAACCATCACCTCCTTCTTCTCTTAAATATAATTTTGGCTGATGTGTAGGTTTGTTAAACCCTCCCTGAACCACTAATTGTCAGACTGCTCCTCTTTTTCCCCCCTCAGACCTCCTCGTAGATGGTGAATGCAGTTTTTCAGACATTATTGCTTAAACTATGAGATCCGTGCCAGTTACAGTATATAAACAACAAAGCTTTAACTTATCCTGTTGGCATTGACACATGCTAACATGTTAGCATGCCAACACAATGTAACTTGATAAAATGCAAATGCTAGTATGTTAATTTGCTAATGTTAACCATGTACCATGCACGCATGTGACTTACATTGTAAAATGAAGTTCACCAAACGTTTAGCATGTCAGCTTTAGCGTGACACATTTAAGGGTTTACAGTTAAAACGGTGGTTCTCGGCCGTCCTGGGGCGCCACGGCGCTGCTTCTTGCTCTACCTGTCCCTGATTAGCTGGATCAGGTGTGGCTAAGAGCCTGAAGGCGCCGACACCTGATCAACTACGTGTCTTTGCTCATCCGGTGTGGATGGAGCAGTAAATGTACATTTGAGATCTCCTCTGAGAACCACGAATGCCAACTCTCAGTCCAACCATATTTGCTGAAATGCTTAACTCGAGACCAAAGTGTTACTTAGTGCCTCCAGCGCGGTTAAAAATCAGATAAACTCCCCCGCTGCTCATCTGCTTTTGAGCCTCGTGCTCTTTCTTTTATCTGCCCTCCTTTCCTTGATCAATCATCTCTCTTCCCTCCTTTATCTCCCCCTCCTCGCTGGAGCTCATTGCCAAGGTTCCATCAAACCGCATCCCTTCAGGGGTTGTGTCCTTGTGCGCTGGAGGAAAAAAATAAAACCCAACAATCTCAATCACGGCGGGCGAGTGTTGTGACTCGTCTACCCTACAGACACAACCCAGCGTGCTGCCTTTCCACAGAATGTCCCCAAACAAGCTCCGCCAGGTTCAAAAGGGGAGGTCACCCTGAAAACAACACATTTAACAAAGACCTTCCCCTCCTGGGATAACAACCATATTAACGACTCTCCTCCCGGGCCCCCAGCCTGCCAGAACCCCACAGAAAAAAAAGAAAAATTTTAAAAATGCACCCCCCCACCTCGTCTGACTGCAGCTCAACCGAACCACCACTGCGAGCCAATTTTTATGAGGTGAAATAGCTTTCAAATTCAATCCCCAAGTCAAATCTGAAAGTAAAATTAGATGCCTGTGGCTAGGAAGTGTGGGCAGAGGCGGCGACATATCTGTTTAGCTGGCCGGCGAAAACGGCACCGAGGATGGAGACAAATAAAATAAATAATAAGAGCGGATTCATCTTTTCGTATCCTCTGTAGAATCATTAAGCCACCGTATGCTGCAGCTGCTGTTGATGCTGCTTTTCTCATGATGCTGTCACAGATTGTGTCATGTCCCTGTAATAAATAATGAAGGCATGTGCGAGCCGGCGAGGCAGACAGCCGCAGATGTTGGAATAAAGAAAAGTGGGTCAGGTGTCTAGCTGATGCTAACCGCGCGGCTACATGACGGCGCTGAGCTGTCGGCCTAATCAGGAAGAAAGAGTGGACAGCGGCGCCTCGTAACGGTTTCATCTATATGCAAAGCTGGTCACATGACAGCCACCGGCGTGTAAAGTCAGACCCTGATGGGCCCGCTGGATGTGGTTCTTCGTTTGCTTCCTTAAAAGGTCAAGAGGTCAGGTGCTCAGCTGTGTCACCTGTGTCGTGAATGACTCCCATAGCTCTGTCAATACATCAGCCAGGTGCTGGAGGGGGGGTTATGTACTGTGGACCTTCATAGCTCAATGATGTTACACAAGCTCATCCATCTGAAATACCACGCATCCATCATCCTCCACGTCTGCCTCTGATGCGTGCCCCCCCCCCAGGCCCCAGCATCCCATTGGCATCTGATCAGAAGTGACACATAAACCTCAACAAACGCTCCCGCAGCCAGCCGACGCTGGATCGCGGCGGCGTGCGGCGGCGTGCGGCTTCCTCTCCGTCGTAAATCGACCATAAACAATGCGGCTCGTCAATCATATCTGCACCATTTGACAATCGGCGCGCCACGCCCCCGTCAAATTAAAGCCGGGTAATCGCAATCATCACTGCAAAGTTAAAGAGTCTCCTTTGGTCTTTGCTCACTCATAAAACCCAATTACACATGAGGTTTATGAAGGAAAACAGCGTTTATTAAGGCTGTTCCTGCACGTCTGCGGCTTCGCCATCAGTTTTCCACCCGGACATGTTTGGCATCTATGATTTGCGGCGCGCCCTCAGCTCTGACACGACACCGACGCCCTGTAAGGTTTATAAATCCTGCAGTAAATTATCTGTGGATGGCCCAGCGTTCCCCTGCACGAGCGAATTCCTCCGCAGACATAAAAACACATGAAATATTCTGGAGGTTTTTTTAATGCGCGTCGCTGCAGATACTCAGCGAGAAGATCAGACACCAAAACACTGCAGCTGATAAGCCTGGCTCATAAACACAATGAGGTCAGACTTTACAGCGCTGCAGAGTTATCACCGAGGCTTGTTTTCTGTACGCTCTGCACACGCACACTGAGGCAATAACCCCCCCGTTAAATAATTCTTTGAATTTTAAAACTGCAAATGATTGTGAATTATTTATAAGCAATTAATCTGAATTAGCCCATCTTTAAAATAAAATGCTCAACATCTGAGTCAACGGTTTTAAAAATGTGCTCTTTAACCAGCCAGAGGAGCTTCACATCAGTGTTTCTGCTGCGATTATCAGAACTATAATGGCTTGGATTATTATTACTAATTGTCAGGCTGCATATTTACATATATGTAAATACATAGAGCATAACGCAGGGTAATATGAGTGTACTCTGGTTAAAGCAATACAGACACAAAACCAGCTTTGATTCAGATACAAGTATACTGTATTAGAGTATTTTGGGCTACATGTGGACTTTGCACAACACTAAACGTTGCGAAGAATTCGACCTTGAACGTGCACTATGGCTGTCACAGAAATGAGGCTGAAACAAACGCATCAACTCAAACCAAACGTTCTGCTCGTGTGCAGCGCGTCTGCAGCCGAACGCTCCGTCAGAAGTGGTTCCCGAAAAGGTCTGAGTGCTCGTCATGTCAGATCTATGTCCTGACCCCTCACCTGCACAGCCCCCACCCCAGAGGGACCACGATGGAAACAAGCCTGAAGGCTTTATTGTGTTATCCTGACGTTTCCTTTGACGTAAGCGCTCAATCAATCGATCAACACCGGGAGAGGCTGTCTGAGAAAGTGCACCGTTATCCCCATTTCCACCTGATATCCCTCCCTCGTCTCTATGACGACCAGGTGGTGGACCACCGTGGACGTTAAAAACATGACCTTTATTACAAACTTAATATCTACGGTGTCATTACTTCTCACATTTGGCTGCTTCCATTCAGCTCGGCTTGCTAGTTAGCTCCATTAGGCTAGCTCACTGATGCACCAGGCAATGGGTCAAATGGACCGTGGTTTGTGGAAAAGCCCCCCCGCCCATTCAAACAAATACCAGCAGGTCACTCGATTAGCACACTATAAAAAGTGACTACTGTATCTAATATAATGCTTTGTACGCAGAACTCCAGGTAACTTATCCAGGTAAATAAACTGAGCTGAATACTCACAACCCAGTCCAATCATGACTCCAGCGAGGTAAACAGCATAACGGGCTGGTCGACCTTTGCATCATTCAGGACCCCCGCTGCACCAAATCAGCGGCCTCATTGAAATGAATGAATTGTTTTGAGTCCTGCTGCCAGTTTGAACGCAGCCCAACTCCGCTCGAGAAGCGACTGTAGCTCTGATTAGACGAGCAATTATCATCCCCACGTCTGCGCGGCTGATTGATTGAAGTGACTGCAATATTCTCTCTGTGACATCACACGTTAATTAGCTATCAGAGGCGCTTTAATTTTACACTCAAACCCCAACAAAAAAAAGGTGTTTTCACGTGTTTTCCAATTCCAGAGCATACACTTTGTGTTTTTAATGACTGTAAATTACAAATGACTCTTCTTCTGTGCAGCTCTGTCCCTCCCCAGGATCCCACTGAAGGAGGAGGATCTGTCACTGAGGTCAAAGGGTGTTCAGCTGTCGTATGAAAAGCACTATAAAAACCCAGAGTGCTGAGGTGTGATGGCACTTTGCAGGTCCCTCCTCAGGGGTACGAATGACCCAATGACGCTTGTCTGACACCAGACTGCAGGTTACAGAGAGGAGCAGCGACCTTCATCCCAAAGGCTGGAACATGCTTCATCCACACCCACTGAGGTGCTTATTTACTACAGACAGATCTTTGTGCTTTAATGGAGGAAGTCGCCGTATCGATATCATCATAAGGAACACTGGGGACGCCGCAGCAATAAACCACCTTCAGTTTCCTGTGAAAGAAACTCATCTGAACACATGATGTCACACATTTAAAGTCATTCGCAGGCGAGGATGTGACGCTGAAGTCCTGTTATTTCCTCTTGCATCTGTGCTTTGGAGGAACCAGGGCAGCGACTGCATCGCACACAATGATGCAACCACCAATGACGTGCCTCACGCAGCTGGCGTGTGGACAGACCGTGCTGATTTCAAGAGGCCTGCAGCAAGGTCTTTCACGTAACGGCACACTCGTGTGACGATGCTCGAGCCTTTTTCTCGACATGTTTTCTAATTACACATCCATAACTTCTGTTAGAGAGCTCTGGTGCAGCGAAGGAACGACGTGGACGAGAAGGAGCCTCGTGTTGACATGTGCAAGCAGGAAAACCACAGCTGGACCCACTGACGGCAACAGCAGCTGCATTTCATTTAGTGTGCCAGTTTTTGGTGTTTGCACGCAGGCCGGGCCTGACTTACTCATACACTTCAATGGAAACGCAGCCATTTTAGACTGTTTGTCAAACTGAAAAAGCCGTTGTTAGACCTCACTTTGCTTCCTGGGAAACACACATTTTTACTTATTCATTTTTAAAACACATGTATCTTTACAAACAATCAGTTTATTGAGAAGATAACACTGACATTTAACAGTAATGAAAGGAATTGTCAGCTGGTGTTCGGACTAAAAATAAACCTGCAGCGGTTTTGATAACTGGTGATTCATTATCAAGCACATAGTCAAATATTTGATGCTTCCAGCCTCTTAAATGTGACGACTTTTCTCTGCTTTATATGATTTTAAACTAAATATCTTTGGGTTTTGGACAGTTTGTCGCACAAAAAAAAGACATTTTAATGAGCAGTTTTCTAAATTTTTGGCATTTTCTCGACAAACAAACACACGGATTAATCAGTAACACACATAATTTTTAGTTGCAGCCCTGCTGATGCAACAAAGTCCATGTTCATCCTTCTGCTTCCCTTGTTTCAGAGTCATTGTAAAGGATGATAATAATAATGCAACCCTGCTGCTGTCATCACAGACGCCGTGCAAACAGCTGCCCATACATCCAGCGGGGCTGCTGGAGGCTGCATGACATCCTTAAATTGGCTGTACGGGGAGACGGACTTACTCAGACTCGGCTGGTTGTAATTTCCCACATTGAAGCAGAGATGAATGCACGTAAAGGCGCGTGCATTATGTGTAAACTGCAGTGTCCACAGATATCAGCCAGCCCACAGTCTGTCAGTGTCATGTCGGGAGTGAAGCCCCCTCTGCACAGCCAACTTTTCTTCTCCTCATCAACTTAATGGATTGTGAAAGCAAGGTAAATGATTTTCCTCTGACGGAGGATGCATTAGCCTTCACTATTCGTCACCATTCACAATCCATCCTGCGAACGAAAATAACGGCATCTATCATCGGAGGAGACACCCGCGAAACAACGGGAACACCGGGGGGAGTGTGATTGATTCAAATTGGATCCTTTTCAGGAATCCCGGGCAGGAGAGGAAGCGAGCGGAGCCAGACGCCACAGGTTCACGGCTTTCCCCGAGACGACAAACTTTAAAGACAGTCATTAAGGACAGATGGACGAGGCGGCGCTGGGCGTATCAATACGCCTGCATATATGCAAGGAGCCTCATTTTAGATAGAGCGGCCAAACAAATGGAGTGTCAGGCAGCAGGGAAGAGGAGCACACCAGTATCTGCTGACGAGCCGCTGCAGACTATCCAAAGCCTGATATCAGGAGCCTCAAACACAATGATAGCCGCATTAAATAACACGTCTAGTGATGTGTGCTACTATTCTCCGAAAGAGGCTCAATTTGTGGATAACCTTGGAGGTCTAACACTGCCAGTTACTTCTGTCATCTTCCCTCAATTGCCACTTTAAACCTCATCGTCTTCTCATCTCTTCCTCTTCTCTGCTGTTTCCCTTTTTTATGGCAAATTAAATTTACCCGAGTAATGCAGGCCTGTATTTCAGTCTGCCCATTCATTCAGCGCCTCCTTATGCTGAGGAGAACCACCACACACAAACACACACACACACACACACACACACACACACACACACACACACACACACACACACACACACACACACACACACACACAGATACTGACACCTTACCTCATTACAGAAGGTCAACAGTGGCACCCCATCAATTGTCAGGAAGCTCTCAAAAAGAGCTTGAAATTGATTCATCACCGACGGCTCTCAGAGGGGATCATGTGGCAAACATTATGAATGAAAATGCACAGACGAAGTGCGAGGAGGAGGAGGAGGAGGAGGAGAGATGAAGGCCCCAGCGGAGAGCTCAACACTCAGAGGAAGCATGAGTTAAAATATGCTTCAATATAATTCAATATCACAATAATGAGACTAATGTTAATCTGGGATTACAGCTATTACAGCTGGATCATCCTGAGCAGTGAAAGTGATTTTCAGAAAAAACAACTTTTTGTCTCTGTCATGAACTTCCCTTCACTGAGCAGATCTACGAATGCATCAAAAAATATGTTTACATTTAGTCATTTTATCTCGCTTTTCCTGCTGTTCAAAGCTGCATTTCGACCAACAGATCAAACTTTATGTGTCTTTGAATCGGCGCCGTTTGTGAAGCTGCAGCACGTTTCTCCTGCTGGAAATGTTTTGGGCTTTTGCAGTGTTTGTCCTTATCAGCCACCGTAGCAATGGACATTAAATGCCTGTAGGAGTGTGATACAGATAAAGTCATTTATCGCGGTGCGTTCAGGGGTAAAATTACCACACACAAATGTCTGTTTTGTTCCTCATCAGGTGAAGGAAATATCTGAAGGTGCTATGAAAAGGTACTCTGAGAGCACGGCTCATTGATTTCTGACTTTGCACACAAACGTTTGATAAACTCAGATATTAAAATGAAGAATTCTTTAGATTTAAACTACGTGGCACATCTCTAAAGGTAGTGACAAATTTAAAAATTTACTGGAAACTCAGAATATTTGACACTGATGAATGACTCACATATCAAACGTCAGCTAACGTTTTATCTTTGACTAATCCAGCAGATCTGAGGTTTAACGAAGCCTGCAGAAGCATTAAGATCCAGATTGTGGTTCAGAAACACTCTGAAGTTCAACAGCTGTGTATTGACTTAAAAAAGCACCAAATATCATCAACAAACTGCTTCATCCTGATACACCTTGAGCCGGTTCAGACTGTTCATAAAGGCGGCCCTCGATCCAAACACAGTGTTGTCTGTTGACACTGGACGGTGCAGCAAAGCGAGTGAAAGTAAATGTGTTTTCTTTAGGCTGCGCGCAAGTAAACAAACTGTCTGAACAAGCGTCTCAGTGTTTCCTGTCACTTCCTGTTTTGGTTTGCTAGACCTGGCCACTTCCTCCCCTGAACCCTTATGTTTGCACAGAGAGCAGCCCGTGCTGCAGATAGAGATTGTGAAATTAAAACCTGGTATTCACACGGCAGGAAGTGCACACGATGCGATGAAAACAGCGAAGTCACAGAGCTGTGGCTGCGAAATAAAGCATTGCCACATCAGGAGAACAGTACATTTCGTTTCTGTCCTTCCTGTTGAGTCAGAAAACTCCGACACAACATAAAAACTAAATCATGCATTCTGTGCATGTTACTCCAACAGTGCTACAAACCCTTTGTCGCACATTGAAAAACAACCCAGAAGACGCTAAAGCTTCAAAATTCTCAAGCTCACCTGCTGCAACAATGTGAAGGAGACAAGAAGAGTCTGTGGGCTCTGGGCGGAGGGAAAAAACTGAATTAATACGGTAAAACTCCTGACACAAATTACCCAAGATCCCGTAAAGGCCGCTCTCTCCCAACAGATGGGAACCAATTAGCCACCTGACTCCCAGAAAACACTTGGGCAGCCGTGTGAAGCCAAGATGCAAATGAAGCAGAGGGGAAGGTGGAAGCGGACCTGCCGATGTCTTGGGAGAGGAGAAATTAATGGAGGAGACAGCGGAGGTGCCGTTTTGGAAAATGGAGAGAGAATAAAGTGGGAAATGATGTATGGAGGGCACACGGAGCCGGACTGAAGGTTCCTCGAGAGGTTACAGAAACAACGAACGAGGGCAAAAATATCTGTTGATGGAGAACGTCGCCTAATCCTGCGGGCGGTGAATCCTCCATCAGGCGACATCAACATCAGCTCGACGTATTCAATTTGAGGCTAACATGAAATCATTGATCTAGTTAATGAACATCTTGTCATGTTTATTTAACCGATGCACTGACTAGACCGCAGGGCTGCAGAGCATCACAACTCTCAATCACAACGCTGAGGATAAAAAGCCAGTTAACCCAGCTGTGCTCCTGTCGACCAGTTCTCCAGAACATAAAGCTGCTGGTTTCAAGAACTGTTGAAAAGTTCAGGCACTAATCTTCCAATCGAGCTTTGTTAACCTGACTGTGTTTTGTTTTTGTTGTTTTTGCTTTTAGCACAAAGTGTAAAATGTCCACATCCCTGAAACTGAGTTACTGAGCTACCCGCCCAAAAAGTAGGCTAACGTCTATAAAGCTAACTACATTAGCAGTCTCGAGCTGTAACAGTCACACAATCTAGCTAGCAAGGATAGCTGCGAAGCTAATGACATTCTCAGTGTTTTGTGCTAATTAGCGAATGTTAGCATGCTAATACAGTAACCTAAGATGGCAAACATGGTAAATTTTATACCTAAACATCAGCAAATTAGCTTTGTCACTGTGAGCATGTTAGCATGCTTCCATTAGCATTTAGCTTACAGTGCCACAGTGCCTCACAGAGCCTCCTGGACTCTCTGACACACAGTTTGCACATTGACAGACTTGGAAGTAGTCAGTTAGTCTTCGACTTTCTCCATTAGACTAGAAATATGAATCATCCCCGAGCATGAAAACATCTAAATTCTACTTCTGTCCAAATCACACAAGACATCAATCAGCTTATTTAGAAGCAATAAAATCACCAGACTTGGAGAAACAGCGATGAATGATTCAAAACCTGCAAGGGACAAAAAAATAAGCTGCCGGTTTCAATTTGACACCGACGCCACACACCTGGCATCAGACTTCTAATATCTCACATCCCTCCTAAGTAAAGAAGGAGGAAAAACACTGGAATAAGATGCCAGGACAAGTTACGCTCCCAGACAATTTCAAAGCTCTGGACGCGTCTAAAGCGCCGTGTCTCAGCAAATTCAAAGGGACTGTTTGCCTTCATTCCCTCCGACTGCTCACACAAGGCGGCTGTTAGATAAAGCCAAGTAAATATTGGTAAGTGTGGGTGATATAAGGTGACGTATCCCCCCGGAGATTTAGTCGCTCTGGCTGAATTCTACATGCATAATGTGGTGTTTGTCCAATGAGTGCATGCAAATAAAAGCACTGTTCCTTAAACCTCAGTGATTCAATGACAATATGTCGCCAAAAGTGTATGGACACTCCACCCACGCGTGATTGTTAAGCATCTAATTCCAAGATAATTGGCATTGATCTGCTGGTTTCAGCCTTTCCACCAGGTGTTTGGTTCCCCGGCTGAAGGGATTTGCTCCCATTCAGCCACAAGAGCATTAGACATGTCCAGCTCTGATGACGGGTGATAAGGTCTGGCTCACAGTTGGTGTTCCAGTTTATCCCCACAGTGTTGGATGAGGTCAGAGCTGTCGAGTTCTTCCACATGAAACTGGGAAAACCATTTCTTTACGGGGGCTTTATCGTGTTGAAACAGGAAAGGGACAATCACACACTGGTACCACAAAACTGGAAGCACACTACTGTCGAGAATATAATTCTGTGTTGCAGCGTTAAGACTTCTCTTCATTGGAAAAACAGCTCTAGGCCAGAAGTCCAGTCTGTCCACATACTTTTGGCCATTTAGAGAACCTTATCTCATTCAATCTGAGGGTTTTGAGGGCGTTGGAGCCTCTCCAAGCATGCCTAAGCTGGTGGCCAGTCTATCGCTGTTCTACATCTTCAAATGACCAAATGCAACAACAGAATCCAAATATTAACCCTGGAAAGGTTGGATTTGTCGCACCGTCACTGGATTGCGTTACTTTCTGCAGACATTCATGATGTTCTGATCACCACTGTAAAACATACAAATGAAAGTCCTTCTCTTCTTTCAACAACTTGAGCAAATTAAACTTCTGCGTCTGAATAACTGAGCTAACTTTCCCTTGCAGCTCCGGACCTTTGCTCTTTCTCGTGATGCCCTCCAGTTTCCCTTAAAACAAAGGCCGCAGTGTTTTAGTGAAATGCCTCACCAGCTTTTACTGTGAGCCCGAATCCGCGAGAGGTTTAATGAAACACTGGTTTTATTTGGTTTGTTCGTGCAGGTGAGAAAGATGCCATTTGGACTCTGAAAGAGTGAGTCATCATTCGAGAATTAGGAGCAATAACAAACAAGGTTTTATGGGTAAAATCCAGTATAAACACACTAATAATCCAGTCAAATCCATCACGTTTCCCTCAAAGCGCAGACTGATCAGATCAGCTCGGTTTTGACTGGCCCGTCTGTCGCTGCCAAACGCTCTAACCTGGCAGGTTGACATGTCCGACTCTGTCCAATAAATAAGCGACTTATGAATTCATGTGACTGTTGTTTAGAGGACTCGGTCAGTGTGAACTTCAGCGAGACAAAAACAAAAAGGCAGCAATGTAAACCTTCCCAGAACAGCTTGATCCAGAGCATCTAAACTGTTTAAATGTCTACCTGGACGTGGAGATTTTGCCCGTCTCTCGTTGGAAGGACAACGCCGTGGCTGCATGATTACACACACTGAACTCTTTGTCCTCCTGCATCCTCGTCGCTGCTGCCGTAACATGTGGACTTGTTTGTACTTGTTACGACATCGTCTCCTCGTGAGTCAGCGACGCTGCTCAGTTACTACACTTGACAAACGCAGCAAATACCATGAACATGTTCATCATGATCATGATTGTTTCACACTGTATTCAAATACAGGCACAGGAGAAAAAGGTTGACTGACAATCATGATTTCAATTATTAAAACCAGGCAAATGTTTGCAGCACTGAAGCACAATATCAGCTGACATGATAAAGGCCTTAAAGGGCTCTTCTGATGGACAATAAGCTCTGAAATCCTGTATTTTTTAGCCAGCAAGGCTACAAAACCTCTTAATCCTACATTTCCCATCATGCAGCTGACCAGCTTCTTGTGAGTTTCCAAGCCGGAGCTGAGATAATGCAGACGGAGCAGCACTCCCCATGAGGAGTAAACTGATTTTGATGTGCAAAATTGGCAGCGTGCACCTTTAAACTGGGTCCTGCTTTATGACCTGATATCCTCACACACACGCTGCATATTCCCAAACTGACCTGTGTTTCATAATACTCTCTTACAACATGGTCAGGCAGTGTCCCAGAATAGACGCCAGAGAAGAGGGAGCTGAGGGGACACAAGGAGCCAGCAGCTAATTTTTGCCTCAAGGCCTCCAAGCAGGTTAATCTGGCCACGATCACAATGTTCGAATTCCTTGTTTTGTCCAAACAACACCCCAAACCACAGGGTGTATCCTGCTACCAACAGAGGAAGGAGACAATGGCCGTCAATGCTTCCTATCAATTGATTAATCGGCTGATCTGAACACACTTTGCTGCACTGTCATGTGGTGCACAAGCTAAATAAATTCACCACAGGCACCATCCTGAAGGCTGCTGCCGAGAGCCCGGACAGGAAAGGTGATAAGTTGCCATCCATACAGCTGTGAGCACACATATGGCCGTAAACAACCCACCTGATAGACTTTAATCTCCAAAACAAACTGCGGGACACGACTCACAAAAGGTTTACGGCTCGCAGAACAAGAAATCACACTGAGCTCTGGTTGGAGCGCAGTAATCCTGCAGGCAATTAAGTTAGCCCAGAATTAAGTAAGAGTTGACACATCCTAAATGTTGGATGAAGTCCAGCAGCAGCAAATCAGGCTTTAAAAATAAAGCAGGGGGATTACAAGGTTTTCAAATTCATGGAGGAAGAGGAAGACCTACATACAGATGTAATGAGAAATGAAGAACGCAGCGTTAACTGCCAACAGAATGCAGCTTCTCACATCTGGCTGAAAATCCTCCTCATCTCACCTCTTAAAGCACCAGGCTGGACGTGGACGGCCTGTGCACAGCTGCATCTGAAGACCACCAAAGGAGAGGAGACTCACATTTCACCGTCCCTCCACTCCACTGTGACTGACAGCAGAGAAGCTCTGGATAAACAAAACTCAGCTTTCAGTCTGACACCAACAAACCTGATGGTCACTGAAGGAGCTGGGCGCACAAAATAAGCACAAATTCCTGTTTGCAGAATAAAGATAAAAGTTTAGAGGTTTTAACGCAGAGCCAATCACTGGAACAATGGGCGACGATGACATTAATGCAAGTGGAAAAACCTCCCTGTGAGCTGTGAGGTGGAGGTGCAGGAGTCCGGATAACAACACAAAGGACGTCTGATACACAGATTCACACCGAGCCACGCAAATGTCTGCAGCGCGGGGGGCGTCAGGTGAGAAAGGAGTGGGAAAATATCACAAGTTTACCAAAACACCATCTATTCTCACTCCCTCGTGAATCCCGTGTTGCATGACGGGCTGAAGCCAGCGCACATGCAGAAGTGTGCAGACACAAAGCCGAAGAGGAGGATGCTGCTCCCACCTCTCAGGGCAGAGACAAAGCAGTCCTCCCCTCGGAAACAACTTTGTTGCGTTTCCTCAACGCTCCGAAGCCCCTCAGCCAGACTCCATTCAAAACACCATCATTTTAAAGACAGGGGGGAAATGTGGAGCTCACCTCTGGTAGTTCCTGTGTGGGGTCGCAGCTGCGGTGTCCGTGTCCGTCTGCGCTCCGCCGCTCGTTGAATCGGGGCAGCGGTGGCGAAATTGTTGATGCGCGCTTCGCCTTGTTTGGTGGGCGGCGTGGCTGCTCGCTGTTTTCTTCCTCGGTTTCAAACCAGCAGAAAACAGAGAAAAGCCCTCCCACTCCCTCCACTGGCGCTGTGCTGGCTCAGCCTCCCTCTGAACGCGGATACGCCCTCTCACCGGAGGAGACGGGGGGAGACGCGGACACGCATGTCGGAGGCTTCAGGTGGAGGGGAGCCGTGTCACCGCAGGATGGGCTGTGATGTGATGTCTGGCCGGCGGTGAGCAGCCAGAGCAGGCAGACGGGAGTCCTGCTGCACCGCTGCGCTCCGCTGGCTCTGACTGCACTGCAAAAAATGTCCATCCTGACATGGCTTTGTGGTCTCTGGCACAGATTTAAAGTGGCGACAGAGGCGCGCGGGGGGGGGGGGGGGGGGGGGGGGGCAGCCTGTCCTCTGTGTGCTGGGTGCCATTCATGTTTGTGCCCTGATGAAGCACCTTCACCCTAATGTGAAAGAGGTGCCATGTGAGGCCCAGGTGACCTTCCTGTCCCCCAGCTGTCTCTCTGATTGGTCTAATGTCCCTCCTTTCACTCCACATGCTCCTCTGGTCACTTATGTGTCCTCACTAAAATGCCGCTGCGGTGGGTCTCAGTGTCCCTGTGGTCTGCTCTAATGTGCCTGTCTTCTTGCTATTATGTCCCTCTGATTTGGTCCAATCATTCCTTGTGATCAGCTCAGTCGCCCCCGCTGGTTGTCCCTTTGGTCGGCCTAAATGGCCTTTTGGTCGCCAGTTGTGTTTTCAGTCTCTGGAACACCCGCTGCGTGGTTCAATTATCCCCTCTGATCAGCTCAAATGCCCCCGCTGGCTGACCTAGATGTCCAGCTGGTTGGCCTGAGCAGCACTTTGGACACCCAGGCATCTTTCTTGTCATGCAGTTGTCCCTCTGATTCGTCCCTCTGGCCACTCCCCTCTGGTGAACCAATGGCGCCTCTGGTTGCCAATATTTCTCTCTGGTCAAACCAAATGCCCCTCCAGTCAGCCAAAACGGCCTGTCAATCACCCAAGTGCCCCCCCCCAATTAGACGGTGGTTCACAGAGTCCTGCTTTGACTTCCTGTGTGTCTGTGAGGAGGCTCGTGTCATAAAACGGCTAATGCTAACGAGCTAATAAAACACACTTTAAATGATTAATTAATTACAGGAGCTGCAGAAAGCATTTGTATGTTAACACGTTGAAGCTGTCTTCAAACCGTCCTTGAAGAAAGTTATGAAGAAACTCACCGATGAGGGACAACGTGAAAGTTAAGAAACCAGAAGGTTAATGCTGTAATGCTGAAGTGTTTTGATTTTTGGTGCATTTTGCACCAAATCACATCCCCTCGTCCTGATTACTAAAACATTTGCTGAACATGTTGCATCATGTGCAGATTTCAGCCTTTTCTCTTAAAAAAAGTGAAAGTGGTTTTTACATGTTTGAGGACTGCACATAATACTTACTTTATGCATTTGAACTAATTCGGAATAAGTATAAGAACTGCATTAACGAGGCCAAAATTTAAGCTCAACCTTCCTCTAAAGAAAGTGAGAGGAAGTGACATCGCAGTGCCAGGTAGCTCCACCTCGCTGGCAAAAAATTTGCCTTTAAGCAATTTTAGCTTTAATGACTTTTTAAGATTGATATTTTTTGCAGTGCGTGGCTGCTCAGAAGGCTCTCTAAAGAAACGGGGAAGCGTTTCCTCCCTGAGAAGTCAAGTTAGGACAGATTGTCCTTATTTGGGCTGATTATCACTCAAGCGTAGACGAGGGCTTCTGTGTTTTAGTCTTGAGGTGTATAAACCCGTCACTTTAAAACATAAAGGCACTCTGTGAGTAAATTGAAAGGATGCTATTTAATAAAATTGATTCGACAAGAGCAGAATATTCCCTTTTCCTCTTAAGGAGATAAAAAATCACAGCAAACTCGGTATTAATTGTCTCTCGAGCACCGCAGACACAGTCTAACTGCTCCTCTGAGGGTTTACAGGAGTGTTAAAACGATCTCCTGTCGGTGAAGGAGCACTGATTTGCTCTAAAAATGATTTCACCACCATCAGACTTGAACACTATAATTAAATGTGGCAACCAGAGTATAATTAAAAGTAGTGCCGATTCCATTTTGCAGCACGATAACTCACAATTTCGGGTTAAATTATTAAAAAGGAACCCCGAGGATGCATTTAACAAGATGCTATATTTATATACGTGTGTGTGTGTTTGAATATGTTAGAAGCCACCTGGGCTGCAGGCCTGAGCCTCGCTCCCTCTGGAGCTCGCTGACAGTATCGCCGCAGCGTAAGCAGTCTTTGATATATT
Source organism: Chaetodon trifascialis (assembly GCF_039877785.1). Taxonomy (NCBI): domain Eukaryota; kingdom Metazoa; phylum Chordata; class Actinopteri; order Chaetodontiformes; family Chaetodontidae; genus Chaetodon; species Chaetodon trifascialis. Next base: position 22,093,842 of record NC_092073.1, read on the forward strand.
TGCTTTAATTATGGAGGATAATGAATTTAAATTTGAGATGCATCAAGGCTCCGAAATGGCAAGCCACCCCCGGAGCCCGTAAATGCCTGATTCTGCTTCAGGCTCCGGGAGAGTTTGGGAAATCTTATACAAGATCGAGTTGATTAAAATAGATAGGCCTCTGAAATGCTAATGTTGACTTTTGGTGCCTAAATCTGGCGGCAGCCCACGGGACACGGCGAGCTGCAGCGGCCCGCCGGTTCGCTGCTTAGAGAGACGCTCTTCCAGAGAGAGCAGCGCCAACCTTTCGCTTCAGATAGACGCTGCACATTTCGCTCCTCGGTCACAAACCAACAAATCGTGCTTCTGAGACCAATCAAATGGAACAAAAACCAAAAAGAAAGAATAAACATTGGCTTCATTCTGTCGGAGAGCAGCGAAGCTTTAATCTGCCTCAATTTCTCATCCTGTGTTTCACAAAGAATTATCCGAAGCGTGAGTTCTGCTCTCAGTCGACATCCATATTCGCTCCGTCCGCCCACGTGCAGCCGAGCCGCTGGCAATTAATTAAAGCAACCACATGCACCGCTCCGCCAGCTTGTCAGGCCTGCCAGTCATCAGAGCGCCGTGACAATGATCTGACCATCACCGGCTTAATTGGCATTCGGAGGACATCCTCTCCTCCTCACTGTAGGCTAAATAAACACACAGGCAGGCAGGATGCAACCTTCAGTCCTCGTTTCTCTTGATCAATAACGCCGCAACATCGCGTCTGACACGGAGTAACAGCTGCAGGAGCACCCTTCAACCTCCGTGTGATGCGTTGACTGAGCAGGTTTGTACTTTTACCCACATTGACGGCAGACGAGCTGCAGAGATCAATTAGAAACCTCTGCTGAAGGACAGTCTGGGAGTTTGAATTCAAAGGAACAGTCTCGCTCAGCGGCTCTGCCTGCCTGGTTTTATATCTCTGTGTGCAGTCTGAAGGTAGCTGACTCGTGAGATTTGCCTCGTTTAGCTTAATTATTTGCAAGATCAAGCTGCAGTTTGATCCATAACAGCTTCTGGACCTCTGGGGTAGCTTTTAGGGTGCTTTCCATTCAGCTAATCACCCCCCCGTCCTTGCTCCTCCATCCTCCGGCACGTGACCCGGATGCTGATGGAGGCGTCTTGGAGGAGACGGAGCGCTCCGGGCGAGAAAACCACAGGTGTATCTCATGCAGGGGTTTTTTGTTTCTGTGTAACCAGATGGCAACGGGCCTACTTTCAGAGTCAGCTGACCCGATGGGGCAGCAGAAGGAGCAGCCACCTGCCGAGGAAGAGGAGATCTGGCAAACAGAAACGACGTTTGCTCATAAAGTAAAAATGTTTTCTGAATCAGTGAGTCCTGAAACACTTTTAGCCAAAAAGCTCCTCTTTTCCTTTTCTTTTTGTTCCAAGCATCTTGGCTCCTTTAGGAAAACCGAGGTCCAAATATTTGTCCTGTACAGCTTCACAGTCGCGGTTATTATTAGCCTGACAATATCAGCCCACTACTGCGGGAATTTTATTTTATTTAACTCGTTCTGTGATCGATCAATATTAACTGTGTATCGGTGTAATTTCTGTGCCAACATTTAGGTTTCAAAACACAGGCAGCAGGTGTTTTTTCCTTTTCAACTGTATTCTTTCTGCACATTATGGGACAGTTTAGATGCTGAGTAGTTGTCGTCTGCTCAGAACGAGACTGCAGGGAGGAAGGAATCATCAGTTAGTGTTCACATCCGGTGACATGATTCTGTTTTACGTCCAACATCATCTCTTTCTTTCATGCATAGCTCTGTTGTATCATTTCTGCTGTATTTTTGGGCGGTGGTGGAGTCACCGCTGTCGGTGTCTCAGCCGTGAACATAATGCTATTTTCAGGTTAGCCTATTCATGTGAGTGCTTCTGTACATGCTGTAGGACACCGTATATGAAAGAGGACATTCTGCCTGTTTTCCTCCCACCTGTGACACCGTTTGCAGATATGAATGAATGGAGGAGGACGTCAGTGTGGATGGGACATTCTTTGCCTCAATGCTGACAAAAAGTTACCTTTAGCGTAGGCAGAAAACAAGCCGTGTTCCTCCTTTCTTTCCGCTGTTTGTTGTGTATCAGCCTGCTCTGTATCTGGTAAAACATTTCATCCTGTGTATATTTTCTGTTGTTATCTCATTGCGTCGCTGTCATGTCAGCTTCAACATCCTCACCAATGCTGCTGCACAGAGGTGAATTTGTTTGTGTAAAACTTACCGTCCAATTAGTGACGAGAACTTTTTACTTTTCCTCGCCACTGTCGCCAAGTGCTTGCTCATGGGGGAATTGTTGGTTTCTCTGTAGATAAAAGAGCTTGGTCTGTACCAGCTCTATATGGAAAGTGTCCTGAGACAACTTCTGTTGTGATTTGGCGCTATACAAATAAATAAAATTGAATTGAATTGAATTGAATTTACTGCACGAAATGAAGTTAAATCCCCAAAACAGACCAGGAAGAATGGCTGAGTGCAGAGAAAAGAGAAAGAAGAAGAAGAAGACTTATTTTGATGTACTCGTGCCAGCAAGCATGTTAGCGGCTAGCTTGCCAGCTTCTGTAGTTTAGCAGTCCGTCCTGAGAGTTTTCACTTCTTCATCAAACCTCTTATTTCTTAAAGATTCATTTTGCTGTGCTTCTTTCTCACCAGAGCTTCAGACCCTACACTTTTCAGTCCACGTCAGTTATCACCACAACAGTCTGTCCACCATTGCTGAGATCTGCTAACACGTTAGCATCATGAGCATGCACCACAGGTTTTGAACAAACTTCCTCTGAAGAGAAAACAGAAAATTATCCCCCAAACTGTGTGAAGCTGGAGCCACTTAGCTTAGCATGGCTATTACCTGGCCAGAGGTGAACTAGAGGAGACTGGGCCAACAGGAAGTCACTGCATCTGGCCAAGAACTGGTCTGCAAGACTATCCCTCTTAAAACCACAGCTTGTTGATTTATGGTTTGCGTACAGACTAAACAAATAAGATATAAGTCGAGTCAAGTGTAAGTTCCACTGGCTGCACTGGTTTCTACCTGCTTGCCAAGTCTGAGTCACGTCCACCTTTTTCTTCTTCTGTGGATGTTTATTTACTCACACATATGTGAGCAGACAAAGACATCAGTGAGGATCCTGTCAATCACGGGCCTTCGGCCTTCTAGCCGTCAACCCGGACGCACGGAAAGGACGCCTTTTCTCCCCCAGCGCGCCTCCCTCGCCGCCTTCAGTATGAATGAGTGGTAAAAACACAGAGCACTTACATTCCTGGAAAATTAGGTCAGCAGCTGAACGAAGCAAAGAATCCAAATGGGACGGAGGCTGAGATGAAAGCCGGCACACTTCTGTGGAAATTTTCCCTGCTCCTGTCGACTTTTACATCACAAAACATCCACCACCTGGTACCACTTCAGGCTGAAAAGAGAGCAATTGGGGGTGGGGAGGGGAGGGGGGGGGTCTTTTTCTTCTGTACAATGTGAAGCATCAGCAGCGAGTGTGTGACTGTCGTGTAATTGTGTTCATAAGCACTGACGGCGGACAGACACATTCCTCAAGCATGCAGTGTTTTCAGCGAGTCAATAAAGGTGATTGTGATTCTTCTCCTGCCGGGATCAGACTCCTCGAAGGATGCAACATCCCCATCGCCCCCCGTCCTCCCCCTCCTCCCCCATTATATAAAGACTGTGCTTCCTGTGCTTCCATGGGAGCTTCTAATTGCCCATTGTGCTTGCTGCTCTGCTGTCTGGGTGATGTGCAGTGACAAGCCGCATCCTCAAAAAAAAAGTGATGTGCGCTCCCGAGGTTCTCCCGGAAGAGCTTTATCTGTCTCTCACATGACTCCCCTTCAACACAAATCTCCCACAATCCTCCCCCCCAGTGTCTGCTGTACTGTAAAGCGCGTATGTCAAGTCGACGCGTAATGTATGTCGAGTGGAAAGTGAGCATTAAAGCCGTGTTCCCAGGGCAACCGCATGAAAAAAGTTGAGCAATTTGTCAGTTGTTCTCGCCGCTCATCCACAGAAGTTTGCTCAAAGTTGTTCTCGGGAGCTGTGAGCCGTTTTCCGTCTCCACTCAAATGAGTTGGGAAGTCTGGGAAGACGCAACGCGAGAGGGAGAAGCACTCTATTATCTCTGCAGCGGGACGTCAGCGGTATTCTCAGGCTGGAACAGTCTCGTACAAATCAGCGACAGCCCACATCGTTCCTTCACTATTTGCCACCTGCTTTGTTCATTCACATAATAAAATCATGCAGCACTAATGCTGTAAATATCTGAGCTGAACTGCTCAAACCAATGTGACAGATTCTGCAGATCACTCTTAAATTTAAAGGAATATTTTGGAAAATACACCTTTCTGATATAGAGTTGATGACTTCTCTCATATCTGTCTGTTCAATATGACACCACAGCCAGTTAGCTTAGCTTAGCATACACACTGGAAGCAGGGGGGAACAGCTAGCCTGGCGAGCACCTCTGAGGTTCACTAGCTTCATATTTACCAGACAAATTTAAGATTAGCATCTCAACTATATTCTCATCTAACTCTCCAAAATGTTGAACTTTTCCTTTAATAACAAAGGCGATGGGAGTCTTATCAAACAAGAAAGCTGCTCTTTCATTTGAACTAAATTAAATAAAACTGTTGACAGTCACACTCCCTTTGTATCTTCAGATATTCAAAATATTTCAATAAAGTTTTTTTAACCTTTATTTAACCAGGTGAGTCCTGCTTACATTAGGAACTCCTCCTGCAAGGGAGACTCGGCCAAGACTGCAGACAGTAGCTGACAAAACCATCAGGCGGCGGATAAAACACGACTAGATAAGAATATTAAATTAAGGCTAAAAGTAGGCTAGGTCTCCTCTTGGGGCAGTTTTTGAAGCCTCCATACAGCTTCCTGTGAAATGAGACAGGAGAATGGAAAGGTCTAACTCTGACGAGAGCAAAGAGACTCCATGAATGAATTCAGGTCGTTTGAACTCGAGACTTTTTCCTGGGCAGGAAACAAAACCAGCTCCAGAACTGACTCCAAACAAAGTAAATCAATGGAGTCCATTAAGGAGGGGCGCTTTCTCCTCTGTTGCAGTACAACTTTGTGATTGAGGCTGATTGCACACGATAGTTTCCAACTCTGCGAGCTGACAGGACGGAGTGAAAGCTGCAGTACACAGCTCACCGCCGTACAATGTGTTTGACTGGAGACGCTCAGTCAAAGCTGGTCTGCAGTCCTTCGCTGCAAAATGAGGCAGGACTTGTCGACCTGTTATGACGTACGTCGTGTTCGGTGCACACATGCAGACTTTGGAGGATTCAGCACCTGAACTGGGACCAGCAAACGTAGTCTGAGAACTGGTTTCATGTGAAAAGGGTCATGGCAGCTTTTGTCCAGTGGTCTTTTTTTATCCACCAGCCGTACATCCTGTACGCTTGCTGTTGCCAAGAAACCGTCACGAACCAGTATGAAAATAAGTAAGTTGTAGTAGTAAGTTGAAACGTATTGAAGCTTTTAAGCACTCGAGCATTGGGAGGACAGCGTAATGACATGCAGTGAATTACACAATGAAAGCAAACAGGGCTGCAGCTTCCACCGAGGAAACTGAGGTCACGGCCTCAGTATTATTTCTAGGAACCTGGAGGGTTTAAAGGTCCTGTGGTGCCACTAACTAATGCCACTGTTTGGTTTGTCCACTCTGGGATACTGTACCAACATGGCTGCTGAACATGGTGGACAATTATTCTTATTTTCAGGTGATAATACAGTAATGAAAACCATACATATAACCATGAATATTCATACCCCTGTTATACCCATAAATCCAGCACACTGGTTTATATTCACATATTATTAGTGATGCTGTTTTTCAGGCCGAATCTTTTATTTGTGTGATTCTGATGAAATAAAATCAATAGGTTTTAGTTTTTGAATAACATACATGTAGGCAGGGCTTTGAAACAACATGCAGATACACAAAATGAGTTTTCTTTTAAATATGCAGAAAGTTTGATTGAGTTCAGTTGGTGGCTGGTCAGAAAGAGTTGGCAGGGCTCTGCTGGGGGAAATTTGGACTCATGACCTCAGTGTTTTTTAAAATCCCACAACAGCCCTGATGTCAACTGCTGCTGAGAACATGCAACAGTGCAAACTGTAGAGAAAAAAACACCATGACAAAACAATTGAGGTCAGCAGTGTGCAGAGAACAGCAGTGAACATGAAGAGATGCCGAAGGACGCCGAGGTTAAGTCAGGCAGCTGCAGAAAAAAGCAAACGAGCGACTGTACAGCATCCACGATTCGTCCTGGTTCTCGAATCCAGCAGACTGGAATTAAAGCTCATCTTTTAAATTAGTGTAATCAGTGAACCTCTCTCAGTGGCTCATCGGAGGGATCTGCCCCGTCCCCCATCTGCTCCCTGCCAATTCCACTCCAGCGCTGCCTCTGGCCTGCGGACTGATAGGACCCCGCAGGCCTGGCACCAGGTTCAGCCACCATGATGAGGACATTTACATTTTAAGCATTTGGCTGATGCTCACATCGAGAGTGATTTACAGTTAGCAGGACCTGAGGGCAGAGACTGACCTTGTGTGAATCACTGGTCCTCTTTGTTTTATGATCTAAGCTGTGGCAGAGTGTGTACAGTCATGTTCTGTGTTCACCGTTATCAGACATCAGGATAGGAGCTGGACTTTTCCCACAACATCATACGTTTAAACATCTCGTATCTCTGGCCTGAAGTTATCAACAGGAGCAGGAACACAATGAAATGTGTTGCTAAGGCCTGACTAATGAACATGTATATGAGATCAGTGTACTAAGAGTTACTCTATTTCATGGTTCATGGTGGAAAAAGGATAAAGGGTTGCGTGAACTACTCCCACACCAGTGACTCTACTGTACTCTGTACATGCAGTATTTACAACATGATAAAATAAACAATATATGGTCCAAAGGGACTCCTCTATAATTCAAAATAAAAGCCTATTGTGATGCTGGCTTTCATGCCAGAGAGTCTATGTAACTTCTACTGATTAGCCGGCACTATGGCCACAAGAGAGCATTACATGAAAAACACCTACACACTGAATATCCAAAGACTTTCCTAAAATAGTCACGGCGGGAGAACAGATCAGGCCAAGCCCGCAGGAGCAGCACTGGGCTGATTCTGGTGTAGTGGCCAAACTTTATCTGTAACATCATTGTAAAACAGATTCAGCAATGATGTTTTGCATTATTACAGTTTGAGCCCTAAAAATTAAGAAGTCCAGAGGAGCAGCTAGCAGCTAGCACTAACGAACCAGATGGTATCAGTGACCACGATACTGGCTCCACAAAGGGACTCCCCACCAGTCAGTCAGATCTGAAGAAGCCCATTGGATTAAAAAATGTTTTTTAAGTTGGGTTAGTTACTCAGTATTATCTAGCCAAAGTAGCTAACATTAGCTAACATTACCCTTAGTTAGGTTAGCTATCATTGCCTCACATTACCCTTACCTAACGGTGGCTATGTTACCCTCAGTAATGTAAGCTAATGTTATCATTGGCTAACACGACCTTATGTTTGCAACCACTGGTTAACGTCACATTTAGTTATGTTGTTAACGCAGGCTAACATGACCCATAGTACTCTACCTCATGTTATCGAACATTAGCTAATGTTACACTTTGTTACTGTCTGTAAGCTAACATTGGCTAACTTTGCCTTATGTTTGCTAACATTGGCTAATGTTACTCCTAGTCATGATACTTAACATTAGCTTACATTACCCTGAGTTATGTTAGTTCCCATTACCTCAATTTACCTTGAGTTATATTAGCTAACAATGGCTACTACTACTAGTAACCTACTTCAAACCTTAACTTAAATATCCCTTTCAAAATTCCAGACATGTTTTATATAAACTTCATCATTTATGGATTATTTGAAAAGATAGAAATTACTTTCAACCTTCCTGTATTATCAGATATGTCCAGGGTGTCTCCTGATGACCACTACCTGCTGGCACCAGTTTCAGGCCTGCAAGGAAAAAGTGCTTTCCACCACCTTCCATCACCTTCAGCTCAAGATCAGAGGAGGATAAGAGGATAAAGAGTAATGTCTTACTAAATCATCACTTTTCTGAGAGTACTGTTCGACCTTTTATAAGACACTGCTGTAGCTCTGCTGACAGTCAAGTCTCTTGTTGATAATGATGCTGGTTGTTGAAGTTTGTCTCTGTTATATACAGTGTTGACATGTTTTAACAGCAGGTCATCAGCTTGTTTACCTTTTCTTTAATCAAGTAAGAGTAAATGAACACATAAGTTAATATAAAGCAAACACACATGGACCAGTGGTGTAAAGTACTTAAAGTTTTTTCTTTACAAATATACACCAGAATTGAGTATTAAAGTTTGCTTTTCTTGTTTAGAAACCTGTTTAAACCCAAGAATTATGTTTTTCATAATTGTAGAGCTGACCTGCCGAGATCTAGAAACTCATTTTAAACCACCGGGTTGAGAGGTTTAGCTGATATAACTTTTTTTTTTTTTTTTTAACAATTAATGAATCTGAATGTAGGACTTTCACTTTTACATTGAAGTATTACTACTTTACTTAAATAAAGGACCTGAATACTAAAACTACTGATATGGACATACAAACCTGCAAGCAACCACTCACACAAACAAATACACAGAACCTGAAAAGTGATAAGGCATCTGCTGACTCATCCCTCGACTGACCATCTGACCGCCGCCTTCGATTCACACTCCAATTGGCGAGACTCCCCAGGCCCTTTTTCTCCCCAAGGCATTTCTTTCTAAAAAGACGGGAGGGGATGCTGATGAAAATTTAGCCGATGAACACTCCCCACCTTCCGCCTCAACTGCTATCACCCAATCAAATCCCCCTTTCAACCTCGGCTCGATGAGGAAGAGATAGAAGCTAAGGTGACCTCGTTCTGAATGAGGCCGGCGAGGCTGTATAATTGGATGCACTCTGACGTGAGATTGAGTTTATCCTAGGTAAAAAAAAAAAACTGACCTGCTTTCCTGGAGTCTGTGCTCAGAGATGGATGTTTGTGAATGAGAGTAATCACTTTACAGAGGCTGAGATGGGGCTCAGAGGCAACAATCAGTATCCTGTGTTTACCTCGCCGCGAGGTAAGCACAGCAGAGGTCGACCTCTTCTTCAGTTACCGTTGAGTCCTGTGAAGGATGCGTCCACACAGCTGTTCTGTCATCTGTGTTTTTAGGCGTTATGGCTCCATGGATGCCAACATCAGTCCACCACTTTGGTCCAGACTGAAATATCTCAACGTCTATTACAAAAGATTACGTTCATGTTCCCCAAAGGAACATTAGTGCAGTTCAGGGGTCCACCAAGCCACCCGATGAAAAAGCAATTTATTAGTAAAATCAATCAATTAAAGGCTGACCCAGTGATGCACCCTGGCACCAATAAGACAGGCAGTCAATATGACATAAAACCATAAATCTAAGAGGCTACAGTCATGTTAGCTGCGAGGCTAATGCTTACATTAGCATGCTAATATGCTATTTATCTACTAATGAGGAATAAAGTGCAGCTGAGGATGGTGGCGAGGAAAATTTGTTCTGCAGGAATTTGGCCCCAAAAACATCTCCAATTAATTAAAATGATGAATTAGCATGTTAGCATGTTGACGTTAGCATTTAGAGTTGCCGGCATGTCTTCAGACTCTTGTTAATACGTTTATTTTTGTGCCGTATTTTCTGTCCATCTCTTTTACTTCTTTCTTTATTTCCTCCCTTCTGTATAACCCCTCTCCTGAAAAGTACTATACAAATAAACTTTACTTACTTACTCACTAAAGAGGACGTGGGAAAAGGGGATTAAAATGTGCTCTGAGTATCTTCGATTACAGGGAATTACAGATAAAACAGCCTCTCCTTGTCTGATTATCTGTTAGCATTTAAAATGAATGCTTTAATGGTATCCTGCTTCTAAAGTTATTGCTCTCTGATGTAGTTTAAATGAGTGCGGTGGCCCACAGCTTCTTTGTCTTTGAAGCCAAGTTGAAATAAATTCAGGGAATATTGCAGGAGAGGTCGGATCAAACACACACCTCAGCAAAATCTGGCTTGTGCAAATAAGCTTATTTCCACATTAAAATAAAGGATGAATAAAATATAGTTCCCACATTAACAGTCTGTGTCTGTGTCCAGTTTTTCTTGAAGTTTATTTTCAGAGGGTGAAACATTTGGCCATGAAGCAGCCAGTGATTGTAGCTCTACTTAAAAATACATTTTCATCCCTTTTGAAGAAGTTAAAGGATACAAACTCGGCACTGTACTTCATGTACCTGGTGATGTTAAGAAGTACTGTTATGCAAACCTGACTGAAAGAACAAGCCTGAACACTGACAATAAAGAGTTTGCAGTGGTGGAAAGTACATTTACTCAAGTACTGCACTTAAGTACGAATTTGTATTTTACTTGAGTATTTTACACGAACTTAATACTTGTACTCTACTGCAGCTCAGAGGCAAATACTGTTTTTCAGATTAAAATATTCACATCCTTCCTGTCCAGTGAAAACCACATATCTCCAGATGTGTTAATGTTGAACGTTTGCGCTGAACTGAAGGATGAATTCTTCCTTTATGTCTCCTTCTTCAGCTAAATAAACTCTTTAAAAAGCCTCTCGGATCAGCAGAAAATGCATCGTCACAAAGCTGAAAACAGGCTGTTTTTCTGAGCTCGACAAGCTTTTTGAAGATACGTGGTTCTCGAAGGACGGCCACGCTGCAAACATGTGATGATGCATTGCTGTAGATTAAACCAGCCAACAGGATATAAAGCAGTACAAATGAGCACTACACTACTTAAGTAATGTGAATACTTGTTTCACCACTGGGTTCTTGAACTCAACTCGAAGCACTGGACCTGAAAATTGACACCAGTTCTGTGTCTAGTTGAAGAAAAAACTAGGATGAAACTTTCTTTCACGCAGTTGAACGACGCCTGCAGCACACTGTGTCTCAGTTAATGATTTGACAAGTCTCTCTGCCATCATGGCCAAATCTGACAAATCTCCAAAGACGTAAATGTTGCAGGGTCTGATCTCGGGATAAGACCACATTGGCGGACTAAGCCGAGCAGCTCGCCACATGAAAGACCTCCGAGGACAACGGCAGCAGTTCCAGCATTAAGAAGCTTTCAGTCCGCACAGTTTCTGTCTCTGTATCTCACTCTGCAGACACACACTTCCTCCACGCTTCACTACGCTTCATTCTTTGTCTCCAGAGCCAAATATCCTCCCTCTTGTAACTCCTCCTGTCTTCCTCTCACACTTTCTGATCCCTCTCTCTCTCTCTCCCTCCCTAATTAATTCTCTCATCTTTCTCAGGCTGTGGGTGATCGATGATCTCTCACTAATTTAGTTGGCAGCACATACAGCGCGAGTTGGACGCTATCTGGTGGAGCTGGTGGTGGTTACATGGCGGCGGGGGCCCGTGTGAGGTGTATGAAATGAAGCGACCTCTGAATATATACGAGGCTGTATTAACATCCCTGTCGCAGCCTGGAAATGAAGCAGAAATTGAATTTTGAGGCAGACCGCTTCCTTTTTCATAAGGCTGACCTTCAATTCTGGCGCTAAGTGGAGATGGATGAATATATTATATATTGTGTACACAGAGAGCGGCCACACTCACAGACCAAACTGCATTACCTTCTGTGGAGGGTTTTGGACATTTCTGCACAGCCTCCTGCAGCATCCACAGGTCTAATGACCTTCTTATGAGGTGATCTCCAGGGAGAAATTTCATGCATTTTGAAATGAACCAAACCATGACAGTAAATGTGTGCACTTTCACACCTGGATGGCGCCTCTGCCCATTGGCTTCATTTCCTCCCCACCTCTGATTCCAATTCAGCTCCACTAATCCATGATGGAGGCACAGCAGGGTCTCCAGAAATCAGTGACTGGGTCAGATATTTCCTATCCATGAGGGATTATCTAAGCCTGCCTCCGGAAAGTAGAGAAAGAAGAAAAAACTCCATATCTTGTGTTAACAGGCCCCAAAAAGCAGGGGGGAGATCAAGTTTTCCCTCGCTGTTGAGGTTTTTCATTGCAGTTAAAGGGATAAGCTAATTTTCTGGGAAAAGCGTTAAATTCAGCAAGGTTACCTTGACAATCAGCTTCACTTTAAAGCTTTACATCAGACCATCGGCTGAGAGGAGCCTCTGCCGTTCAGTATCACAGATTTAATTAGGCTGTGAAGAGTGTGTCTTGGAAGTATCGATGCTGGCGCGATTGTTTGCGGCGTGAATCTCTCAGAATGGGAATGGAGCGTACAGTAGAAGCCTGGGAAGAGTTTTCTGTGCAAGTCTCTTAGCAGACCACATGGTAGAAGCTTTCGTGCCATCTGTGCTTCAGTTTCATCATCTTTGGTGAAAGCGTAACAGGGCTTATCACAGGAGAAGCACAAAGAGAGCTCGGCTAAAAGACGACATGATGGTATCTGACAGAATGAAGGCTGCGTATCTGAAGGAGTGAAGCTCTGTCTGTTCCGCTCTGCAGCAGTTTGTTGCCTCATGATACATTATTACAGACTGAGCTTTCTAGAAAGGCAAGTTACATGTTCATTTCAGGGTCAAGATATAAATTACTGGATATCTCTAAGGATAAAAGTACACATTGCAACGCTTAAGACGGCTACAGCTAATGTATGTGAGTGATATTTCTGGGTCAGATTTAATTTTCCAGGTTGAATTCGTCACAGACAAACAGCTAACGGGTCCTTTCATTTCAGAAAAACACATCTGAAACTCTCGGGTCACAAACTGACAGTCACCTCTGTGATGTAGTTCAAGTCTCCATTATGAGACCTGCACCTGACAGCAGCTCTTCAGTCCAAAGCCCGGCATCACTGCTCCCAGGAGGAGTGATATTTACAGGTGAGTGACACACTGCAGGTGAAAACATCGCTTAATCATGCACTGTCTTCTTTCAGACATGTGGGTAAAAAAATACATATATATGTGTTTATTTTCTGGATATTTATGCAAATTAGTGCATATTTAATACAAAATGATGAAAAGTTTAATTCAAATCTGTGACCCATAGCTGGATTTTTATGACATTTTGTTCCTAGAAACACCTAGAATCAGTATTTTCTGATTAATTAATAAATTAGCTTATTAAAAACACACATAACACCGCAGTGCATTCATTACATACATTAAAAATCACCAAGAATGAAAACACAATTAAGCCCTAAGGCTGATTTTCATTGCTAATAACAAGAATCCTCTCACAAAAAGAGAAATTAAAAATTCCCTCTGTGAAAACTTTTGACTCCAAAATGAAACAAACTTTATGGAGAGTTCAGATTTCGGCTTGAGAAATTCATGCAAATTGGTGCATATTTAATTAGCCATGCATAATTTGCATATTCAAACACAACATTTCAGAAAACTTGTTATACATAAACTAATTATCGCATCAGCTGGGGGAGTTTGGTGGTGAAGGCTCAAACGAGTTCAGATTTTTACTGTTTTCACCTGCAGAGCCTCCGTTCATACCTTATTACAGATTCCAGCTCTTATAAAACTGCATGCTTTTCTTCTCCGTGCAGTCTGAATGTAAAGCTTTCAACGCTGCTAGTTAAGGAGGAAATGTGGAATCTTTCATTTTTATTCGCTGTCCTGAAGATACTGAATGTTTCTGAATAACATTAAGAACATTAAAGGCTTTGTGACAGGAGGAGAAAACTCCGGCTTTCCTCTCGTGTCACAGTTTTATCAGCCGTTAAAGAGGCTCACAGGTAGGTGTGAGTGTTACCCCACCTCTTCTCTGCACCGCGTTACATAACCAGGATTAGCTCATTTCTCCATCCTGCATGTTATTGTTCGCTAACCCTCGCCGTCCTGTGAGCCTTTCTGCAAATGAGCGCCTCTGATAGCCACATCTGGTACGTGTTTCTGGCAATTAGGCTTGCAGGGGAACATGACGTTCCTTCGTGTCCTCCGAGGGCCTCAGCTACATGTGTTTGCAATCTCGCTCTTCCTGAATGTGGTCGTCACTGGCATTCCCCCCGCGGTGTTTGTTTGGGTAAAACGCCCTCAGTACAGGCCTGTTCCTCTGCAGAGCTTAGACTGGGAAGCCCAGAACGCCATGCTGATTACCTCCGGGTGTGGTGGCAGCACTGCCAAGAGCTCAGCCCGAGAAAAGAACTCAGTGCTCTGCTGTTCACAGTGTGTGTGTGTGTGTGTGTGTGTGTGTGTGTGTGTGTGTGTGTGTGTGTGTGTCATCTGGGCTGATTTGTTCAACAAATACATATTGTGACATTAATCATGTGGATGATTATTCCCACAGCAAAGCCAAGCAGCTGAACATGTCTATTCGCTGCATGTCTGAAGACGTGCAGGACGTCAGTACGTGCTGCTGATAATCACTGAGATGAATGTTTTGTTTGTTTCCTGCCACTTGAGACATTTGTGACTGCCACTTCGTGAAAAAAAAAAAAACAACAACTACTTGTGCAATGCATATTTCATAATTCTAAGATTATAAAAGGCTAATTTTGACTTGCTGCTTTTGAGGCTACTGTACGTGCAACGCTGTTGTGTTTTGTCGCACACAGACCAGATCCATAGCTCACCGTGTTTGCAGTATTATCAGGGGTGCGTGTAACTGGAGCATAGCTGTGTCTGCGTGCAACAAAGGAGAGTTTACTTCAGACTTTCTTGGTCTGATTGAAGTGGGTGCTGACCACCAAGGACAGATGGACTCGTGACTCTGTGTCATGACGCAGGATTGAACTGGACAAAAGAGTCTTGTCCCTGCTGCAATGTCATAATTTTTACCAAAACTCCAGTGCTGTGCAAAATCAGCTGATCGCAAACTTCATCGCTGTGAGACATTTAATAGCTCTGTTGCACGGAGGCATGAAACAGATATCAAGATCATCACTGATGCAAAAGCAGCCGGCTATGAGTGATGCTGACGGTGACCTGCAGCAAATGTGCACACGGCGTTTTCTGGCCAACATCCTTGACACATTGTGAAGAGGTTTCAGAAGGAGGGATGCTGATAGGGACGAGTCATGTGACCATTTTTTAGTTTTTGATCCTTCAGCTTGGCCTCAGGAAATGCAAGACCTCCACCGTTTTGACAACACAACGATGTGCACCGCTCTTTAGAAACACCTTGCAGCAACTAAACGCACTTAAAAGAAGCAGGAAAACACTTGGCAGCGTCGTCTGTGTGCAATCCAGACTGTTACACCAACAACAACAGCTTAACAAGGTGGCTGAATTTGTCTCTTTCACTGCCTTTGAGCAGTGCAGCAAGCGAGAGGAGATTCTCACATCCCAACGTGATAAAAAGTACAGGCCTCGTCTCTCAGCCCTGATTCACCTGTCGAAGACGTCCACAGAGACGCAAAGCCAGCTGTTGACCTGTGGAGGGAGACAGCAACTCAGGGGATCCACCAGGGACTGCGAGGTGCATCTTCATCATCAATCCTGCAGGAAGCTGAAGAGGAGGAAGACTGTGTTTGTTAAGACCACGGCAGGTATGAGGTGAGGACCAAACATAAAATAGTATATGCAAGCCTGATTATTATACTGGAAGAAGCATTAGAAACACCGGCAGTGATGGATGCACCCTCAGCCACTGGATGCCCCTACGGTGGATAAAACATGATAAAGTGCCCCCTAGAGCATCCTTTCAGTGATGCAGCGCCACATTTACGCTATAAAACCAGTTGCGTTCTGCTTGCTGCTGCCCTCTTCATGTTTTCCACCAACATCACGTTCTGATACAACCCTGCTCAATGAAATCCTTTCTCTGAAGGTTTCTTTGACTTATTGTAAAGCCGTTCTCTCTGGGTTCATCGCCACTGGCCGCTCTACAAGGCCTGCGAGCTGCGCGTTTTTAACTCAGGTCATCTGTCAAGCGAAAGACGTTAAAGCGTTAAAGCTCCAGGTATTAAGACGGCGGAGCAGGAGCTGATCTATGTACCGTCAGCTCGGCGGTGGAGAAACGCTGAGCCTGCAGCGATGGACGCTGAGGCTCGTTCTCGTGATGGAGCTGTTTGACAGCCCCGTCCAGCTAACAAGTGGACACGCTGAACTTTGCCGCCTCTGCTTCCCTCTGGGTTCAGCCATTACAGAACATGACGCCTGGAGACCTTACACCGCATTCATTTTCACAGTACACCGACTCAATATCCAGCAAGGCCGCGCTCCGCTGTCGATGGTGTCGCAGAGGACGAGCCGACAGGGTTTCTCGGTGTTGTTGTTGTTGCTCTGACGCTCTCTGGTGTATCTGAGTCGGGCTGAGAGCTGCATGATACGTCGAATCATCCCAAGGAGGAAAAAACAAAAACATGCACCCTTGACATTTAGGTGTGGGGCTCAGAGGCAGCCGTGCATCACCTGCTTTTGAATTTGACCTTCTCAATAAAGACTTGTTGTGAATGTTTGGAAAATAATGATGGTCTGAGGCAAGATGTGGTTTTGAGTCCTCATTTCGCTCTCATGTCAAACTGTGGCTGTGATAAATGAGAAATGCTGTGCTCGAAAATGAAAAACGTTAGTTACAGTTGCCAGTGAGATTTTAAAAGCAGCTAATTACTTTATTGGTTACATCCACCAAAAAGTAATCTGCTACAGTGACAAGTAAGTATTTTTAGATGTTTGCTTGAACATGCTAGTTTTCAACAATGCAATTAGGAGAAACCACTCACAGCTGCAACAACATGAAAGTGTGAACGGTGCTGAGACAGGACAACCAAAAGATGGTAATTAATGCTCAGAAAACATTTTGTGGTTTTGGGTTCAGCCTCCTCGTTCTAAGGAGAGGAAATCTTGATGTTACAGCATACAAAGATATTTCAGACACCAGCTTTCTTCACTTTGTGTTTGTCCCTTTACAGTTTCACCATGACAGTGCCCCTATGCACAAAGCCAGGTCCGTAGTTGGATGTGGAAGAAGTTGAGTGGCTCCCACAATACCCTGACCTTAACTCCATCCATCACCTTTTGGATGACCTGGAACTGGGAGCCAGACTTTGCCCCCGAACAGCAGTGTTGGACCTAACTGTTGGAGCAAATCCCTGCAGCCAGGTTCGAACATCTGGAGGACAGCCTGAAAGCAGAAGAGCTGGCTGTCCACATACTTTTGGCCATGTACTGTATGGGACCGGGACTCATCTCTAGATACTTGATACTTGGTGAAATGTTTGTCACTCATAGTCTTCATAGACAAAAGAAACTCATTCCCGTGTAAATGCAGTCAGCGTTGTGTAAAAGCAGAAACACAGTCAAGGTCGTGTTTCACTGTGGCGGCTGGCAGATCAACATTTCCTCCAGCTGCAGCTCACTGCTGCCAATAACCACAGTGCAGCGCGACCTTGAGTGTGTTGCTGCTTAATTGAGTGCATACACCTGAGTGTGAGAGGCCCCGGTGGAAATCAAACCCTCAACCCTGCCGATGTTAGTGCCACTGAGCCACACGGGACCCCCTCTCTGCTGAAAAATGACCACACACTTTACAGCCACACATGCAGACACACACTTTCACTTTGTTTCTCAAGTTTTTGTGCAAATGCTGCACTCCTGCAGGACCTCTGGGTGCACTCACTCACCTACATGACAGTAATCCACTGATTTTCTTCATAATTTACCTTTTTCTTGTGTTGGCAGTGTCCACTGTATGGTGGATCTATTAACAATATATGAAAATGCTGCAGAGGTCCTGCCTGATAAATCATTAGCATGCACACTGGAGAGGAGTCCAGAGTCTGCTGGCCTTACAGAGTTGCTTTTGTTACAGTGACCAATGGGCTAAAGTGCCAAGAAGTCAGTGTGGTCCACTGAGTGACTGATGGTGCCCTCCTACCTTTCAGTCCAGCCTGGCCAGCCGTAGCCGGCCCCTAATTGGGCGTCTGGATGACAGAAGGGACCCTTCAAAGACGCATCCATCATGGCCTTCAGGAGCCGCAGAGAGCAGACGGCACTGTCACGACACCGGCCGGGTGTTTGTCTGTGGCTGAAGGAGGAGTGAGGAGCTGATCATGCAGACACACACAGATCTTCACAAATACACTCAGTTCTGACTGTACAGGTGTTGTCTCGAAGCACGTACCGAAGCACGTAAATGGCAGTTTAACATAAACAGTATGTAAACACAGATGTGCTTGCATTCAGTACAGTCATTTTTTTGTTTCACATGGGACACAAACCCCTGTTTCATGCTGAGAGTGAGAACAAGTTGTCTCTAGAAGTCTATCAGACTTCTATCTGCAAATTGAAAAATGACACTAAAGGGGCACTCAGTGCCTGAAAAGGGTCCTGACCAAGAGTCCATATGTGACCAGCTGGAAATGAGAACAGATTGCAGCAAGTAATTGAAGTAAATACTGCATCTCACAAGACTGGATTACAGTAAATCTGCCAATTTTGGTGAATTTTGATGCACTTTCCCTTTAGTTAGCCAATAAGAAACTGACAGCACTGAAGTTAAAGGGAACAGAGGAAGCTATCGTTAGCTGTGCACCATCCACCTATGTGATTATTGTGAGTAGGCGTATAAACAGCGACTCTGAAGAGTCATGGTTTGATTACAGTTATGAGACAGAGGTCTAAGATTTCAATAAGTCTATTTATTAACTATATTAACCTATAACTGTAACCATATTAATAAACTAACTTGCTAGCTAGCTAGCCAACTAGCATACAGAGCTGGCTAGCATGTTAGCACTGGGGCTAACGTGCCCGGTAGGCCGTTGGATCTTAGCTGCTAGACGATCAGGCTGCCCCCACCAACTACAGAAGTTTAATAATTGATAAGTGATTATTCAATAATGGTAACTGAATAACATTGATTGATTTTTGGTCACTAAGGGGCTGAAGAACCCCAAAACAAATGTGTAACGTTAACCTACCTTATGCAGTTGGTATAGCTAACATGTTAGCAAACATTTATGTATTTACACATTCGGCAGACACAGGGCAACATTACCTTTCAGCTGGAGCTGTGTTTCTGTCCAACAAACGAATTTAATCCCAGTATTCACTCTCCCTTTGCTGTCCACTCAAACGCTTGAGAAAAATATCTGACTCATCCTTAGCTAGCTCCTACATGCTACACTTTCTTTTTGCTAAAAGAAACTACATGACAATCCTCTGTGGGTTTGTCAGTTGACACATGACACACACACAGATGTGTTTTTTCAACCCATATTTTATGTTAAAATATTAATTTATACATTCTTTAATAAGCTGTGGCTTCACCATTTTTTCCCATGAAATTCAAACATGCCATGCTAGCTCTCAAAGGATAGTAGCCTAGCACAAGAAATACCGTACAGGTATTGACTCGCAGGCTTCTCCTGTTTACCAATCCAATGATCTCTCACTGTAATTTTGTTCAGGGGTATTTTTATCGCTCTGTAAAGAGAGCAGAGAGCACTCGAGGAAGCCCTCCTCGCAGTAATCTTGTGTTGTGATACCACTTAGTCATCTCTGAGACGTCTGTTGGTGATGAGCGTTTGAAAACACTTGAACTGTGTGGCACGCGCTGCACTGTTCTCCAGGAAAACCGACTTGACAGCTTGACAGGATGGCTCCAAACAGTCAAGGAGGAGGCAGAATAGAAGCTCTTAACCTCCCACAGCTCTTAAAGGCATCTCAAGCAGCTATGTGCACACACACACACACGCGCGCACACACACACACACACACACACACACACACAAAGAGGCATACACTGAAATTAAAACAAAATGTTAAAACACACCAAGAGGCACTGTTGAGGAAAGTGCTCAGAAAATGTTTTACAGCTTATAAAAGAGAAACGGTTCACAAATTCAGATACACACTGATACATAAAGGTCCTACGTATGTGATCATAAAGCCCAGACTCCAAAGAAGTCAGTGCAAAAACGTAAATAAAAACAGAATTTGATCATTTACCGGCAACAAAGTGTTCCTGAGTCCATGTGTTAATCTCCTTTATCCAATCATGTGTTCACAAAGCGGTGAAACTCGCTTCATCCTCGCTTGTGAACGGCTGAGCCTTTCCAGGATGCCCCTTTCATACCTAATCATGACACTATAAACTATAAAAAAGCTAAATTTACCTGAAGTACGGTCAGTGCAGTAAAATGTTCCCAGCAAAATCACAGAGAAAACACAAAAAAGAAATAGTAAAAATATGCTAAAATAATAAGATGCATGAAAACAGTGAAGAAGAAGACTCACAGGACTGCCCCTAAAGACAAAATAATAAAAATACATAACAAAAACAAGGTCAATTAGAGTAAAATAGGCTGGGAAAAGACCAACAGCTAATGCTTATAAGACTTAATTGATGCAACACAAGTTTAAGACCTGCATGGCTGAATCCTGCGCCCCCAGGAGAAAACATGTTGCTTTAAAAGAAGACTGAAATGACCAAGTTCATCATGTCGACAGTCGTGAATGTGATGTGTTTTAAGAGCTGATGCTGACGTGAGAGGCTGAGTTTCTTCATCTTTTTCTCCTTAAGAAGACACGTTGGTGCTCGTGCACTTGAACACATCAGCTCACACCCTCCCCGTAAAGGGAAGTCATCACTGCAGGATGTTTTCCCCACAGAGACCCCCGACCGTTTATGTCGTTCTATATGAAATATATGCACCTCCTCCAGCTTGATGTGCTACACACAGCATATCAGACGTCCTGCCACCACCACCTCATACAGCAAATCCCCTCGGGAGTCAATCACGCTGATGCCTTTCACATTTACCCATAATGCAGACGTCATGAAGATGGAGCGGCAGCGTGAGGAAGGAGTCAACCAGATATGAGCTCTGAGACCCTCCACGCCGCGCTGTCCGTCTCCGCCCTGGAACTGAAAAATCTGAGGGGAAATCATGTGTTGCGCTCCAGTGCTGCAACTTTCCTCATCCCATCTGGCCTCCCTCACCACACATTGTTAGCTTCAAAGACGCTCTCCTTCCCGTTAGCAAGAAATCTCTTAAGAGGGCTGTTTCAAATTGCACAAGCTTTCCACTGTCTCTGCTTCAAACAATGCACCAAAGCGGGCCTTTCTTCCCTTTGAAGACTGCACATTGTGTGGGCTTTCTGTGCAGATCTCTCCGCAGAGGATGAGGAGAAGAAAGCGAAGCAATCTGAGGCGGAGTGAGCAATTGTTTGCCTGTTGCGAGACCCTGAAAACCACACACATCAATTCCCACAATTCGCTCACATGAAGCAACTGACAGAAACATACGCTCTCGTCCACTTCTTGGTACTTACCTCCCCTCCAGCCAGGAAAGCTATTATTGCTGCATGTGTCATTACATGTTTCATTTAGAACAATGTCAGTGAGACTGGTTTCATTACCTGCTCTCAAAGGCCTGCTGAACACTGCATAAACTCTAATGGTCTGGCCCAACGTGATTCATTATTTATTCAGTACATTTGTGTATTTTTTCCCCTTGAGCAGCAACATATCGGTCAATGACAGGGTTCATGGTTTGACAAGAAAGAGTATGACTCTAATAATGTTCTTTTTGACTATTAATTCAATATTGTGCGGAAACATTTTTTTTTTTAACCCATTTCAGTGTTGTGGGGGTTTCGCTGACATAATCAGAAACGGTGCTGAGAGTCAACAGCCGGTGCAGCTCTTTTAGCTAAATGCTAATAATCAGTGTGCAAACATGCTCATAATGACAATGCTAACATGCTGTGTAGCAGGTGTAATCTCTGCCATGTTTAATTTAGTGCTCCTCTTGTGGGATGAATACACACTTGCAGTTCCAACAGTGTTTAACAAAATGTTTATTTTATTTATTTTTCTGTTCATTTGTGCTCCATCGCTTTCCAAACGCGCTCAACACGTCAGGGTTATGGCCACACTGGAAGGTGACGTGATGAGCTGGCTGTCATAGCAGAGAGGGGCTGTGATATCATGTTAATATGGGCTCCAATCTGTGTGAATACCAGACCAATCACATCAGAAAGGTGTTGAGGAAAAGTGTTTTTGACGCAATTTGACTATCCAACAAGCAGGTCTGATTTGAGTCCATTGGCCCCTTCAGGTTACAGACTTTATTTAGCAGCACTTCAAACAAAGTCTCTTTTACATCTACAGTCTTATAGCCCGCTAAAGTAGCTATGCCAACTGTAATTTACAATAGGTTCAGTAAAAATCCCCCTTATTTTAATTAGTATGCTAACGTTGGCTAATTAGCATCGGGAGTGGCATTAGTTTGCAGGTATTTTGACATAAAGTATTGACAAATTAAAATTTTGACCCGAAGGTGGCGCTAGAGGAAAAGTCAGGTGATCACCAATGTTATTGCAAGTCATTCTGAGAGAGACGTGAATGTGTGTGGTAAATTTCCTGGTAATCCATCAATCAGATGATGACATATTTCAGTTTGGACCATGCAAACAGTGTGGAGAGCTACACAGCTCGCATGGCTAAAATCCTCTGAGCCTCATTTTAAGATATTTCTGCCAGAAACAGGCGAAACTGTTTTGAAACTGACATTTAGGATAGATTGTCAGTTTGACCTGTATTATGCAGTTTTGCATATTTTCCCATTCATCCTTTGGACCACCAGTGACTCGCCTGAACATTATTACAAACGCCCACCAACAGTCACTGAAAGTCAGTCGAGAAAAGACCATCAGTTTAAAAGTCTTATGCAAATATGTGATCAGAGCGGCGTGTTTAAGGAATTATGTGCAAACCACAGATGAAAATTGTCACTTCAGAGAGGAACCTGGCTCGTTAAACGGACAAAAGGAAAATGCAGCTGTGTCCACCTGAAGATATAAGTTTTCATACTGCAGGAGGTTTCATTATCTTACCTCCAAAATGTTCTATGTTCTCTGTATGAAACATTTTAATTAAAAGTCATCTTATCCTAGACTTGGATTTATCTGGAAAATCAGATTTTTTTTTATCATTGTGAGTAAAAAAAATAAAGCTGAATTTCAACATTTTATCGTCTGATGGATTGTACGGTTTCTGTAGAAATAGTTCCATCTAGTGGACAAATGTAATTACTACAATCTTTTAACCACAATCACTCCCCAAACGTTACTGGAGAAGGATGACCTGCAGGCAAAAACAACCACAAGAACTATCATAAATCTGTGTTTATTTTAATATTGATAAAAAGTGAACAGTGAATTATTTACAACTCATTTAGGTGAAAATAATTTAAATTAAGTGTACATCATTTAAAAAAAAACTGTGTGTGGGTTTTTTTCCCCACTTTGAATTGTGCTCTTGTGTAAATCAGCATCGTGTGTCTTTTCGATGAGTTCCTGCAGAAAGGAAACAAAATCACACCAAATGTTAAGCGCAAATCTCTCCATATTCATCATGACAGGCCCTCTAACCTATAAGACAAAACACAGTGGATTTCAGACATTGGATGCGTTCTCCACGCAATGAATGATACAGACACTAAATGTCATGAACAATTAAAATGGCTTGGATTGAGGTTTTATACTGACATCTCTAGAAAGTGAGAAAAGGTTTGTCTTGACACATTTTTATGTCACTTACTGCATTTTTTTCCTGTTTCTAGAGACATGTCAGTTACTGTGTAGATCTTGATCTTTATAGTAAGCTAACTTTAGAGAACAGCAAAGTCCAAACC